>NC_092717.1:195320623-195628358 GCF_047496885.1 Scyliorhinus torazame
CCAGGTGCCACATACAGCAACTGCACCCATGCCAAAAATCTCGGCCAAACCCCAAACCTTCCCAAAACCTTGAACAAGTACCGCCGCTCCAACCGATCAAATGCCTTCTCTGCGCCCATGGACACCATCACCTCCGGTATCAGCGCCCCCGACGGATTTATCAGCACATTCAATGACCGTCTTGTATTACTTGTGAGTTGCCTGCCCTTCACGAAGCCTGTTAGATCTTCTGCAACCACCCCCGGGATGCAGTTCTCGATCCCCCCCTCCAACAACTTAGTCAATACTTTCACATCCGTGAAAGGAATGGGGATTAGTGTGATTACTGCATGCATCATCGTCTCCGGCAATTCCCCCTTCTCCAGTGCTTCATTAAGCGCCCCCAATAGATGCGGTGCCTGGTCTGTCGCAAATTCCTTATAACATTTTGCTGGGTACCCACCTGGACCAGGGGTCTTCCCCGACTTCATACCCCTGATACTATCCAGCACCTCCCTCAGCCCCAGGGGCGCCTCCACCGCTTGCCTCTTTGCTTCCTCCACCTGGGGAAATTCCAGCTCGTCCAGTAACTGCCCCATGTCTATCTCCTCAGCCCCGGGTCCGCCTCGTAAGGTCCCTGGTAGTATTCCCTAAATCCATGTAGACGACATCCACTGCCTTTCCCATATCAATTAATTTTGTAACCTCCTCAAAAAACTCTCAAGTTGGTAAGACATGACCTTCCCCGCACAAACCCATGTTGCCTATCACTGAAGTCTGTTCGCTTCCAACTGTGAATATATCCTGTCCCTCAGTATCGTCTCCAACAGCTTCGCTATCACTGACGTCAGGCTCACTGCCCTATAATATCTGATTTACCCCTGCTTCCCTTGTTAAACAAAGGTAGAACATTGGCTATTCTCCAGTCCTCTGGCACCTCTGTGGTCAAAGTTGATGCAAAGATATCTGTTAAGCCCTCCAGCTATTTCCCCTCCTGCCTCCCACAGTAACCTGGGATATATCCAATCCAGCCCAGAGGATGTGTCTACCTTTATGCATTTTAAGATATCCAACGCTTCCTCCTTCATTATGCTGACATATCCTACAGTATTTACACATCCTTCCCGAACATCAACATCCGTCATGTCCCTCTCTTTGGTGAATACCGATGCAATGTACTCATTAAGGATCTCCCCCACTACCTCTGACTCCACGCATAACTTCCCTCCTTTGTCCTTGAGTGGGCCTACTATTTTCCTAACTACCACCTTGTTCCTTATTTATGTATGAAAGTCCTTGGGATTTTCCTTGACCTGGCTTGCCAATGGGTATCAACACTGACTATACCTCAGATGTAATCCTTTGGCTGTGACGAAACAAATGCCACATATTATTTCCTACTTTGATATGATGTCACATTACCGTTTAAAGTTCTATTTCTCCCTGTGGAATGGAAGTCGGATTGCCTAATTTGCAAGTAAATACCCTTCTCCAATTGGGAGCATAATACTGTGCCAACATTGTCACTGGTCTTCCCTGTTCAATTTTGCACTTGGTGGTGTTTACTTGGTGGTGATGTGAGGCAGATGCAGTGCCTGCAGATCTGGCAACACCCCTGAAAATCCATCACTTGTCCATTTACACTGTAGCCAGAACAAGATTACATTGCTCAGTGGGTGTGACTGAGTGTAAATGAAGAAAAGTTCCTTTGCCAGTACTTAACCAGTTAAAATTGTCTCGATTAGCAATACAGAGAGCTAATGAACTTCTCACTTTCTCCTTGCCCATTAGGGATTTGCTTTTCAGCATTAGCTAGAGCCAAGTGGAAAAATCACAGCACATATTGTCAGGCTTATTTTTCCATGTTTTATTAGCAAGCCTGGGTTGGCTGGTCAGTTATGCTCAAGGGTATTGCAAACCTGTTTGGTTCAGGCAGTTGAGTTGGAACTTCCATCTCTGAGGATGACATCCTGTAGTTATTTGAGCCTTCTCTCTCCCATGCATGTTTTTACCTTACTTTCAGAAATACCTTAAAAACCTGCCTTTGGATTTGGATCTTCCAATACTCTGCTTGGCACCCCTATCCCCACTTTGGAATCCACACTCGAAGTTCTAATATATGGACGTAAAGTGTTCTGCAAATGGGAGTTACCATAGAAAAATAAATGAAGGTTAGCTGATTACAACATGGTTGAAACATTCTAACATACCTTTCTGATTAAGAATACGCACAAACGGTTAGTCTGTCTTTCTCAGCCAAATGGTTGGCTCATTGCTCCCTATTTTCATGGTTTTCTGATTCCATTTCAGCCTTGTTGGTTTTCTTTATCATTATTGTTGTTTTGTTCTGCTAACTGGTCTTTGGCGGAGTTGTCCTCACTCCTTTTGAGATAACCCAGGGCCCCATTTCAATAGTTTTAAAAATGAAAGTACTTAATTCTGTTGAATCCTTTTGGAAGCTTTGAAACTGGAAGCTGATGACACATTAACTTTTAACCATCAGACAGGTGCTGAAAGATGGGGACAGGCAGTTCATCTGTTGGTGTAAGTATACTTAATGTAGTGCTTGATGGAGGTATAGTTGGTAAATAAAGTGCTGGAGGTGTGTCAAGTAATGAACTGGAAATGGACTCTGAACAGAAGCAATAGAAAGGGATTCAGCTCGAGAGATTGATGGGCTGCGCTGATGTTCAGCACAAGCCATGACTTGTCCACTTGCCAGTGAAATTAATCCTGAGCTGCTTTAATCTGTCAGTGCTTCAACTGTGACTACTCCTCCCCTCTTGTCTCCTTCCCCCCCACATAAATAATTTCAGTAGTAGATGCTGGGAGCGTATCCCAGCGCTGCTTATTGTGAAACTCAAACTAGGTATCAGAGCGGCAACTACAAAATGCTTCTGATTCTTCGTTTTTTCACCCTTTTTTTTACATTCCCATGGCATTCCTACCACTGCCAAATTCCATGCAGACAGGTGCAAATACATGGGACCTTTTTCCCCTCTAGCACTTACAACATGAAATGTATTACACCCTTCCTGTTTGTAGCCCAATCTTTTCCGGCATCTTTGTCAAGCCCTTGCTCCCCACATTATTGTCTTCCTCGTACAATTTTCAAATTTGGGTATTGTTGATAAAAAACACATGTCAAAGCTTCTCGTCTTGCATTCACAGAACACTTCACAAGAATATCAGTATGAGGGAGGAAAACAACTTTAAAAAAAAAAAAAAAAAAAAAAAATTTTTATTAAAGGTTTTCATAAAATATCAATAACAAAATGAGAAAGAAAAAAGAACCCAACAGGGTTAAGTACAAAACACAATCTAAAAAAAGCAACCCCCCAACCCCCCCCCCTGTACATGAATAATAAATTAACATTAACACCCCGACTTAACACAACAGCTGTATACACCACCTCAGACCCTCCAGTGTAAATAACATAAACAAATTAAAGTAAACCCCCCCTCCCCCCCCGAGCTGCTGCTGCCATTGACCAATGTCTATCGTTCTGTCAGAAAGTCTAAGAACGGTTGCCACCTCCTAAAGAACCCTTGTACCGACCCTCTCGAGGCGAATTTCACCCTCTCCAATTTAATGAACCCTGCCATATCGCTGATCCAGGATTCCACGCTTGGGGGCCTCGCATCTTTCCACTGAAGGAGAATCCTTCGCCAGGCTACCAGGGACGCAAAGGCCAGAATTACGGCCTCTTTCGCCTCCTGCACTCCCGGCTCCTCTGCCACCCCAAATATTGCGAGCCCCCAGCCCGGTCTGACCCTGGATCCTACCACCCTCGACACCGTCCTCGCTACGCCCTTCCAAAATTCATCCAGCGCTGGGCATGCCCAGAACATATGGGTGTGATTTGCTGGGCTCCCTGAGCACCTAACACACCCGTCCTCACCCCCAAAGAACCGGCTCCTCCTTGTCACGGTCATGTGTGCCCTGTGCAGCACCTTAAACTGTATGAGGCTGAGCCTCGCGCACGAAGAGGAAGAATTCACCCTCCCTAGGGCATCTGCCCACGTCCCCTCTTCGATCTCCTCTCCCAATTCCTCCTCCCACTTAACTTTCAATTCCACCACCGAGGCCTCCTCCTCCTCCTGCGTCACCTGGTAAGTTTCCGAGATCTTCCCCACTCCCCCCCCCCCCCCCCTCCTCCGAGAGCACCCTGTCCTGTACTGTGTGTGGCAGTAGCCGTGGGTATTCCACCACCTGCCGTCTGGCAAACCCCCTTACCTGTAAGTACCTGATGGTGTTCCCCGGGGGGAGCCTGTACTTCTCCTCCAGCTCACCCAAGCTCGCGAACGTCCCGCCCACAAACAGGTCCCCCAACTTTCGTAACCCTGCCCTGTGCCACCCCGACAACCCTCCACCTGTTCTTCCTGGGGCGAACCGGTGGTTCCCCTGTAATGGGGTCCACGCCGAGGCCCCAACTTCCCCCCTATGCCGCCTCCACTGCCCCCAAATTTTGAGGGCTGCCACCTCCACCGTGCTCGTGGTGTACCTCCTTGGAGGGAGCGGCAGCGGTACCGTTGCCAGCGCCCCCAGATTCGTACCCACACAGGACGCTGTCTCCAGCCTCTTCCATGCAGCCCCCTCCATCACCCACTTGCGCACCATTGTCGCATTGGCGGCCCAGTAGTACCCACAGAGGTTGGGCAGCGCCAGCCCCCCCCCCCTATCTCCACTCCGCTCCAGGAACACCCTTCTCACCCTCGGAGTCCCTCGCGCCCACACAAACGCCATTATACTCGTGTTAAACCGCCTGAAAAAAGCCTTTGGGATAAACACGGGGAGGCACTGGAACAGGAAAAAAAATCTTGGGAGCACTGTCATTTTGATTGGCTGCACCCTACCCGCCAAGGACAGCGGCAACGCGTCCCACCTCTTGAACTCCTCCTCCATTTGCTCCACCAGCCTTGTAAAGTTAAGCCTATGCAGGGCCCCCCCAGCTCCTGGCCACCTGGATCCCCAAATATCTGAAGCTCCTCTCCGCCCTTTTTAGTGGGAGCTCGCCAATCCCCCTCTCCTGGTCCCCTAGCTGAACTACGAACAGCTCGCTCTTCCCCATATTGAGCTTGTACCCCGAAAAGTCCCCGAATTCCCTAAGGATCCTCGTTACCTCTGGCATTCCTCCCACCGGGTCCGCCACATACAGCAGCAGGTCATCCGCATAAAGCGACACCCTATGCTCCTCCCCACCCCGCACCAACTCCCTCCAGTTCCTCGACTCTCTCAGTGCCATAGCCAGGGGTTCAATCGCCAGTGCGAAGAGCAGGGGGAACAGGGGACACCCCTGTGGAGGAAAACAAAGTTGTATACGGTATGAGTAGAGAATGCTCATTGGTTGGCAAGTGGACCCAAATTGGTCGAGGCATTGCCATGGAGAATGCACTAGTTAAAGTCATAGAATCTCTACAATTCAGAAGGAGGCCATTCGGCCCATCAAGCTGCACCGATCCTGCAAAAGAGCAATCTAACTTCGGCCCATTTCATTTCATTTAATTTATTATTGTCACATATATTAGTATACAGTGAAAAGGATTGTTTCTTGCATGCTATACAGACAACGAATACCGTCCCTAGGGAAGGAAGGAGAGACTGCAAAATGTAATGTTACAGTCAGAACTAGGGTGTAGAGAAAAGATCAACTTAATACAAGGTAGGTCCATTCAAAAGTCTGATGGCAGCAGGGAAGAAGCTGTTCTTGAGTCGGTTGGTACATGACCTCAAACTTTTGTATCTTTTTCCTGACGGAAGAAGGTGGAAGAGAGTATGTCTGGGGTGTGTGGGTCCTTAATTATGCTGGTTGCCTTTCCGAGGCAGTGGGAATTATAGACAGAATCAATGATTGGGAGGCTGGTTTGCGTGATGGACTGGGCTACATTCACGACCTTTTGTAGTTTCCTGTGGTCTTGGGCCCTTATCCCCGTATCCACCCCTTATCCGTGTAACCTTGTAATTTAGCATCGCCAGTCCACCTGACATGCACGTCTTTGGACTGTGGGAAGAAACTGGAGCACCTGGAGGAAACCCACGCAAACATGGAGAATGTGCAAACAGAACACAAGTTCCCCAAGGCTGGAATTCAATTTGGGATCTTGGTGTTGTGAGGCAGCAGGGTTAACCACTGCATGCAACTCAGTTGATGGTGACTGACTGGTAATTCCCAAGCATTGTTTGAAAGTTAACACCAGGCAGCTTGACCCTGATTGGTCAAGATATTGTCCTCTGGACTGAATCTGCAAACGGCTGTCATTTATTTTGGTTAGCTGAAACAGGTGCAATGTGTGCACATGTTCTTCCTGGTGCATTGAGGAGTCAGTGAATGAGTGGGGGGGTGGTGGTGGAGGTGAAAATGAAAAAATGAAAATCGTTTATTGTCACAAGTAGGCTTCAAATGAAGTTACTGTGAAAAGCCCTTAGTCACCACATTCTGGCGCCTGTTCGGGGAGGCTGTTACGGGTGCTTCTGAGGTTGGAGTTGAGGTGCATTGTTAGTGCAGAATAGTGCTTTAGTCTGTATCTGGCTGTTTCTGGGAGTGTTTGATGTTGACCGGTGTCTGAAGCGGGAAGAGCTCCATTCTCCAGAAGTGATATCCCAACCTTTAATGAAAACAAAACATTGGGGGAATGTTTGCTTTGGGTGGTGATGTAAAATATATAATATTAGCTCAGCTGCCCATTTTTCACCTCTTCTAATTAAAAATAGGTGGATGAATCAATATTGTTTCCTTTACCCTTGTCCAAAGTAAAAAATTATCCCAGTACCATTTTATTCCTGAAGTTTTCAGATAAAGTTTAATGCTAAACCATGGCCACCCCAGAATGGCATCTGTGAATGGTACCTGTAGCTAGGATAGCCGTCACTTGTCTCTGACTTATTGTTGCAGTTAAAAAGTTATATGAAATCGATAAAGCAACAAAACTTATCCTGTATTTAACATGGAATAACATTTTTGGCCCTTTTACTTTTGACGTCTTGCTCTGCACTTGATAGAGTTGGACCTTAAGGTTTGTCAATAAAGTACATGAACATTTGCTACTGAAAGTAGAGGGAGTTTATTTTAAACAATGATATATCATGTTATATGTAACTAGATCTGTAGATATCCTTTCTGGAGCATGACTATGCTTATCTGCTAATTAATTTCAGTTGTCACTTTTAAGACAGAAGTAGTGAAATTTGTAGATGGCTTAGATACATACCTTTCGTTTCAGGGCCAAGTACGAAGGTTAAATCCAACATTATATCTCAAATTGCTACTACCAGATTTTGGTATTTTGAAGCATTGAAATCCTCCCTTTCCAAAACTCCTATTCTGTAAACTTCAATCAGGACAAACTAGTAATAGGTGATTTAAGTGCAAGAGAGGTAGTGTTTTTGCCTGATTATAGACTTAAACTACGGAGGTGGCAGTGTAGTGGTATTTCACCGTACTAGTATTTCACCGTACTAGTGACCCAGGGTAATACTCTGGGGAAGCAGGTTTGAATCCCACCGTGGCAGATGGTGAAATTTGAATTCAATAAAATAATTCTGGACTTAAAATCTCATGATGACCATGGAACCATTGTCAATTGTTGTAAAAGTCCATCTGGTTCATAGGGAGGGAAACATATCATCCTTACCTGGTCTGACTCCAGATCGATAGTAATGTGGTTGATTCATAAATGCCCTTCAGTTCAAGGTTAATCATAGGGACACCGGGGCAGGAGTAGGCCATTCCGCCCCTTGAGCCTATCCTCCTATTCAATGAGTTCATGGCTGATGTGTGGCCTAACTTCATATATCTGCCTTTGGCCCAGATCCCTTGATACCTTTGCTGAACCAAACTTTATCTATCTCACAACTGTTCTAACTTCAACTGCTGTTTGTGGGAGAGAATTCCAAACCTCTTCCATCTTTTGCATGATGAAGTGCTTCCTAACCCCTCTCCTGAATGTTCTGGCCCAAGTTTTAGACTATACCTCCTAGTTTTAGAATCTCCAACCAGTGGAAATAGTTTATCTTTATCATCCCTGTCTTTTACTGTTAATAGCTTGAAGACTTTTATCAGATCTCCCCTTAACCGTCTAAATTCTAGTGAAAACGGGTCGAATTTGAGTAATCTCTCCTTGTAACTCAACCCTTGTTATCCAGGTATCATTTTTGTAAACCTATGTTGCACTCCCTCCAAGGCAAAAATATCCGTACTAAGGTGTGGTGCCCAGAACTGCTCACAGTGCTCCAAGTGGGGCCTAACCAGAGTTTTGTATAGCTGCAGCATAACCCCTGTGTCTTTATATTCCAATCCTCTAGATATGAAGGCTAGCATTCCATTAACCTTTTTGATTATTTTCTACACTTGTTCGTGGCATTTTAATGGTCTATGCATCTGAACCCCCAAGTCTTTTTCGACATCCACTGTACCTAACCGCCCCATTTAGATGCACCCTGCTCTATCCTTTTTTGATGGATAACCTCACACTTTGCTCACATTGAATTCCACCTGCCTAGTCTGTTAATATCTCCTTGCAATTTTATGCTATCGTCTAGACCGTTTACAATGCCGCCTAACTTTGTATCATCAGAAAATTTGGATATATGACTTTCTATGCCATCATCCATGTTGTAAATGAATAATGTGAATAATTGAGGCCCCAACACATTCCTGTGGTACATCACTAGTCATACCCTGCCAATTAGAGTAATTACTCATCATCCTGCCTTTCTGTCACCTGCCACTCAACCAATTTCCTAAGCATGTCAATAATGTGCCCTCAACTCCATGTGCTTCCACCTTCGTTAACAGTCTCTTGTGTGGGACTTTATCAGATGTCTTCTGGAAGTCCATTTAAATAACATTCATAAACATTCCCCTGTCCTTAGTCACCTCTTCAAAAAATTCAATGAGATTTGTCAGGCATGATCTTCCCTTAACGAATCCATGCTGGCTCTCCCTGATCGACTGAGGTTTTTTGAGGTGTGGAGTTACCTATCCCTGATTATAGACTCCAGCAGTTTCCCCATGACAGATTTTACGCCATCCGGTCTCTAATTCCCTGGCTTACCCCTTTTAACTCTTTAAAAAGTGGAATGACATGTGCAATTTTCCAATCCAGAGGCACTACTCTTGAATCTAGGGAACTCTGAAAGATTATAGTTACAATGTGCTTCCCTACTTCCTTTTCTGACCCTCTTGGATGGAAACCATCAGGGCCTGGGAATTTGTCACTCTTTCAGTTCTATTAATTTCCGAATTACTGATGCTGTGCTTATATTAATTTTATTAAGTCCCTGTCCTCTATTGACTATTATTTTTGGGGGTAAAAGTAATTGTTCAGCATGTCTGCCATTTCCCATTATCAATGACAATATTTCCATTTCCAGCTTTTAGTGGGCCTACATTGCTCTTGGCCACCTTCTTTCCCTTTATGTAACTGTAAAATTTCTTATTCATTTTGATGTCCCTTGCAAGTTTCCTTTTATAATCCTTTAGTAGCTCTTATAAGCTGCTTTGTGACCCAGTACTTGTCTTGTATCTGTCCCATGTAGCCAGATGTGTGCTGTGTTTTGCATTTTTAAGCCCTTTCTTTTAGTTTTATGTTATCCCTAACCTCTCCAGTTGTCTATGGCTGGTTTTTTTTTGTGAAGTGGAGCTTTTTCCTCTTGGGTGGGGGGTGGGGGGTGGGGGATGGGCTATATAGTCACTCTATCTCGTTAAATGTTTCTTTAAATATTCTCCACTCTTCTTGTTTGACCCATTATCAGGTCATCCCAGTTTACTGTGGACAGTCTCCGTCTCATCCCATTAAAGTCATAGAATTGTAGAATTTACAGTGCAGAAGGAGGCCATCGAGTCTGTGCCGGCCCTTGGAACGAGCACCCTAATTAAGCCCACATCTCCACCCTAACCCAGTAACCCCAGCCTTTTTGGCCACTTGAGTGCAATTTAGTACGGCCAATCCACCTAACCACATCTTTGGGCTGTGGGAGGAAACTGGAGCACCCGGAGGAAACTCACGCAGACGCGGGGAGAACGTGAAGACTCCGCACAGACAGTGATCCAAGCCGGGAATCGAACCTGGGACCCTGGAGCTGTGAAGCAATAGTGCTAACCACTGTGCTACCCACCGAAGTCAGCCTTATCCAAGTCTAAAATTCTAGTAGCTAATTCGTGCTTTTCATTTTCAGATGTGACATTGAATTCAATCATTAGGGTTCGGGTTACTATTTGATCACTATTTGAAATGAAATGAAATGAAAATCGCTTATTGTCACAAAAAGGCTTCATATGACGTTACTGTGAAAAGCCCCTAGTCGCCACATTCCGGCGCCTGTTCGGGGAGGCTGATACTATTTGATAAATGTTCATGCACCGTTAGGCTACTAATTAAATTTGGCTCATTACTCATATCTAAATCAGGGGTGGGAAATAAATGCTGGCCCAGCCAGCAACGCCCACATCCCATGACTGAATGCATAAAAATGGTCCACTCTATTGTGAATCCATTTTGAATGTGGTGAAGTAATTATTAGATTAGTTACAAGTCACTTTCTGTTGGTAAGGGAAATGTGTTCAATGCTTGTAAATTGCTTACTTCAAGTCCATCTGTAGATCTCTTGCCAACAGAAATCAGACTGTAACTGCTCAGGATACCTTTTTCTGTACACTGAGACATTGACATGCAACACCCGAATTGATACTGACACACTCAAAACCTTGCTATAAATCTATTGATAAATGAAGATTAGAATCGTAGAATCACAGAAAAGTTACAGCACAGAGGCCATTCGGCCCAACTTGTTCATGCCAGCCTGTGGACACCCAGGTGCCCTTTCTAATCCCACCTTCCTCCACCCGGTCCAATGCCCAGTAGCTTAGAGCACTTAAGGTGCAGGTCCAGGTACTTTTTAAAACAGCTCAGGGTTTCTGCCTCCACCATCAACTCGGTCAGCTAATTCCAGATACCCACGACCCTCCCCGTAAAGAAAAGTTCTTCCTCATATTCTTCTTCATCTTCTGCATGTTATCTTGAATCTATGTCCCCTGATTCTAGTATTCTCCACCAAGGGAAACAATTTTATCCTGTCCCCTCTATCTCTTCCCCTCATAATTTTGTACGCCTCAATTAAATTAGCCTTCAGCCGCCTTTGTTCCAAGGAAAATAACCGCAATCTATCTAATCTCTCCTTGTAGCTACACTTTTCTAGCCCTGGCAACATTCTTGTAAACCTCCTCTGCCTTCTTTCTCCAGAGAAATAACGTCCTTCCTGTAATGTGGTGACCAGAACTGCACACAATACTGTGTGCACCAGCTATGGCCTCACCAGCGTCTTGTATAATTCCAACATTACATCCTTACTTTTATATTCTATACCTCTGTCAGTTGTTATGGGTCAGAGTTTAGAGAACCCCAAAGTGTATCATGGAGTTCAACTGACCCACAACTTTAATTAGATTGTGGTATGGGGAGCACACGGCCCTCTCTACAGGTGCGGTACAGCAGAAATGGAAAAGTATTTTTTTAAAGCAAAACAATGTTTATTCTATGAACTCCAGTTAACCTTTTTAAAACATACAGTGAACATCTTAGCAACCATCAATTCAAATACAACCCCCAAAGAATACAACACTAAGTAATCATTAACAACTTCCCAAACAACATCCAGAAGACCAAAGAAACACCTTTTAACAGAAGCGCATCAGGTTTACATTCACTACTGAAAACATTCATAATTCTGGATTCACCAAATGATCAAGAGATAGTCTTTTCATGGCAGAGAGAACAACAGTACACCTGCTTTGATTGGCTTAAGCTCCAACACTGAAAACGAAACTAAAACACACCCTGCAGCAAACAGCCTAAAGTAAAAGTAAAAAGCTGACCGACCAGCCCAGCTCCACCCACTCTCTGACATCACTGCAGTAATAAACACCCATTTCCTAAAGGTACTCTCACTGCAGATACTTATGTACACACCCATTTATAAACACCCATTTCTTAAAGGTACTCTCAAATGACACAATGAAGGAGAGCATTCCATATGCTTTCTTAACACCCGTGTCTACTTGAACTGCTGTCTTTAGGGACCTGTGTACTTGTATGCCAAGATCTCTCACTTAATTTACCCCTCTTAGTATATTTCCATTTATTGTGTAATCCCTATAACTGTTCGACCTCCCTAAATGCATGACCTTACACTTCTCTGTTTTAAATTCTATCAGCCACTTTATCGCCACTCAACCAATACATCTATATCGTTCTGTAGATTGGAGCTATCCTCTACACCAGTGTTCTTCAAACTTTTTTTCCGGGGACCCATTTTTACCAACCGGCCAACCTTCGGGACCCATCCCGGCTGACCTTCGCGACCCACGCCGGCCGACCTGCACGACCCACCATTTTCTCTTATCTTGTTTGCTGCTGACGAAAATGGAGGAAATGGTTTTGGGTCCCTTTGGCCCTCGTACACGCTCCTCCAATGGAACCTGTTGGATGAAGGTGAAACCTTCTGGTGTCGGAACGTATGGAGTTTCCATCTGTCCAAAGTTGAGTAAAATAAATGAAAAAAAAGAATAAAACCCCCCCCGAACTTGTACAAAAAGGAATAAAATAAATGAAAAAAATAAAAATTAAATGAATAAAAACCACTACAGAACTTGTAAAACAAAAAGCTGCAACCGCTTAAAAAAATAGCGGCCGCACTGCGCATGCTTTCCCGATTATCGGCACACATGTGCAATTCGGCCGAATTTTTATTTTAACGTGTTCGCGACCGCTTTCAGCCGGCATTATAAAAAGCCGGCTGCTGTGCGATCGGGAGCTCCGCGACCCTCCCGACACTCGCCCGTGACCCACCCGCGGGTCGCGACCCCGACTTTGAAGAACTCGGCCCGACACTGTCCACCACTCGGCAAATCTTTGTGTCATCTGAAAATTTCCCAATTGTGCTCACCGCGTTCATGTCCAAATCATTAATGTAACACAAACAGTAAGGGTCCCAACACCGAGCCCTGTGGAACACCACTTGAAACAACTTTTCAATTGCAAGGGCAGCCATCAACCATTAACCTTTTGTTTCCGGTTACTAAGGTAACTTTTTATTCGGTTCGCCACATTGCCCTGTATCCCATGGGCTTTCACTTTCTTGACCAAGCTGCCATGTAGGACTTTGTCAAATGCCTTGAGAAAATCCATGTACATAGCATACACTACACTACCTTCATCAACCCTTCTTGTCACTGCCTCAAAGAATTCCGTCAAATTTGTGAGGCAAGACCTTCCTTGAACAAATCCATGCTGAATATCCCTGACTAGTCCATGCCTTTCTTTGTGACAGTTGATCCGATCTCTCAGCTTTGATTCTAGTAATTTACCAACTACTGATGTAAGACTAACTTGCCTATAATTGTTTGGCATTTCCTTCAATCCCTTTTTAAACAATGGGACCATGTTTGCATTTCTCAAGTCCGCCGGTACCTCCCCTGTATCTAGTGAGGATTGGAAAATCATCCGTAGAGCATTTGCTATCTCCTCCCTGATCTCCTACAATAGCCTCGGAGGTAATCCATCTGGTCCTGGCAGCTTATCAACTTTCAAGGATTCCAATCCTTCGAGGACTTCCTTTCTCTTTATGCTTATCCCATCCAGTATCTGTGTTCCCCCTGGACTACTATATCTGCATTGTCCATTTGCCTTGTGAACACGGAGGAAAATATTCATTTAAAACCCTTCCCACAGGCTGTGCATCTACACACAAGTTCCCTTCTTCATCTCTGATAGTTCCCACTTTTTTCTTAACTAACTGTTTACCGGGCAGCACAGTGGCTCAGTGGTTAGCACTGCTGCCTCACGGCGCCGAGGTCCCAGGTTCGATCCTGCTCTGGGTCACTGTCCGTGTGGAATTTGCACATTCTCCCCGTGATAGCGTGGGTTTCGCCCCCACTACCCAAAAATGTACAGGGTAGGTGGATTGGCCATGCTGAATTGCCCCTTCATTGGAAAAAATGAATTATAAAAAGAAAACCTAAGTGTTTACCATTAATATATTGGTAAAACATCTTTGGATTTTCTTTAACTTTACTTGCGAATCGTTTTTCATGCCCTCTCTTTGGTTTCCTTATTTCCTTTTTGACTTTGTCCTTGCACTTTCTATATTCATCTTGGCTATCTACAGTGCTTTAGTTCTTTTTGCCTATCATATGCTTTCTTTTTCTGTTTGATCTTTCCCTGTATTCCTCTAGACAGCCCGGGGGGGGGGGGGGGGGGGGGGGTCTAGATTTGGCAGTAGCACTCTTATTTTTGGAGTGGACATGTTTACTTTGTACACTTATGATCCTCTCCTTTTAGTCCTTCCCACTGGTTTTCCACTGATTTATCCTCAAGCAATGTTGGCCAGTTCACCTCAGCCAAGATTCTTCTCATTTCTGCAAAATTTGCCTTCCCCCTGTTCAAAACTTTTACTTCTGCTTTATCTCTGTCCTTTTCCATGGTAATACTGAATCTATCTGAATTGTGATCACTATCCCTGATATGATCGCCAACTGTCACTTCGCCCACTTGCCCTTCTTTGTTTCCCAAGATTAGGTCTAGAATTGCATCTCCTTTCATTGGGTTTGTCACTAATTGGTTGAAAAACGTTTCCTGGACATACTGCATGAATCTTTCTGCTTAGTTCCCCTTATATTGTTTGAATCCCAGTTGATATTGGGATAGTTAGTCTCCTACTATTATTGCCCTCTTGTTACAGGCAGAAATTTACCTACGTATCTTAAAAAATCTTTATTAGTGTCGCAAGTAGGCTTACGTTAACACTGCAATGAAGTTGCTGTGGAAATCCCCTAGTCGCCACATTACGGCACCTGCTCAGGTACACTGAGGGAGGATTCACCTAACAAGCGCATCTTCTATTTGATCTTCTGTCTGCCTTTCACTATTTGGGGGTCATGTAGTATACTGCCAGTAGTGTGAGTGCCCCTTTTCTATTTCTAACTTCAATCCATAAAGCCTCGTTTGTTGACTCGTTGAGTATATCATCCCTTCTCACAACTGGTGTTCAGTAAACTTCATCATAGTTTCAAAGGCAAGGAAAGAGTCAAAGTGCACTTATGAAGAGGTTATGGAAAAAATACCTTCTGCCTATCAATGTGAATGACTTCAAGGTAGATTTACTTATTAAAATTTGAGCATCTGTAACTATACCGATTTTGTTTATTGAGAATGTGGTTTAACAATATTGATCTGAATGTGTTCTGTCTGGTGGAACACACTGCAGTTTGAGGATTTAGCAGCCGAGTATGGATGAGACTGTCTGTGAAGTGAGTGTGTTGGTGCGCCTACATAAATTAGTTTTCTTCGATGCATTGATTGATTTTCTGTTAGTATCCAGTGTGCACAGCACCAGATAGCGCGTGTGTGCGGCAGGATTGTGCATAAGAAAATGACGAGGCTCTTCAAGAGCCTCATCATCAGATTGAAAGCAAAATACGACTGATGCTCGTGATCTGAAATGCGATCTGAAATGAAAACAATGTTGTAAATCCTCGGGTCTGGCAGCATCTGTAGAGGAAGAAACAGAGTTAAAGTTTCAAGTCCAATAGGACTTCTTCTTAACTGAGTTCTTATCAACAGAAATGGGATTATTAGGTAAATTAAAATTCACCCGGCCATGAGGGATGCCACAAGTACAAGAGCATAACTACACAGCATGTTCAGGAAAGAAAGTTGGGAAGTGTTAAATAGAATTTATTTTAACATACGGGATCGGCTGAATGGGTACAATGCTGTAAAATCTATTGTTATGCTCTTGTACCTGTTAACTACAGTAATCCAAAAACTAATCCTGTTGCGTCACTCCTCAAAGCCTTGTATATTTCTTTGTTCCAAATGTTTACTAACACTAAAATGAAAGTAGAATGTGAGCAGCCTTGAATAAGGGGAAATGGGAACTGAATGGGGAAAAGCTCAGATTCTGACTTGAACACTTGTAAGAAGTTGTATTGAACCAGTTGTAATTGATGAGATTTAAGGAGTGCTCTCCACCACTCCTTGTCACCTATCTACATGAAAAAGCTGCTTATTTCTTAAGAGGTAGCAGAGGTCAGTGTGTTAGAATGCTCTCCTTCCATGGTATTTTTTTTATTTCAAACCCATGACAGATTGCAAGGAAAGTACCCTGGAAATAATCTTCTTATTCCTGGCGAGAGTACAGGCTCCACATCAGAATTATCTATTGCTTGTTCACAGACTGACACTATACTGCTTTGCATGTTTGCATCCACTTATTGAAGGTGTTTGTTCAACTTGAAGCATCATGTGACAGCCAACTGCAACATAATTTGGAAAATTTGACCATTGCTCCCTGAAAGCTCTGGCAAGCAGATCAAAAATTAGGCTTTACTTTTACATTTTCGATAAATAGATTAAATTACTGGTGTGTTCAGATGAGTAGAGCTACCCTTTAAGAAAGCAAGAAATCATTGGAGGTATTCATATATATTGGTATTCATTGGACAATACGTATTGTCGGGCCGAGCAGTTGCCATACCAGGCTGTGATGCAGCCAGAAAAGATACTTTCTATGCTGCACCTGTAAAAATTGGTAAGAGTCAGTGTGGATATGCCAAATTTCCTTAGTTTCCTGAGGAAGTATAGGCGCTGTTGTGCTTTTTTGGTCGCAGTGTCGAAGTGGGTGGACCAGGACAAATTTCCAGCTGTGGCCTAACCCAACGTTTTATATGGTCCGATTATTATATCCCTCCTTTTGTGTTCCAATACCTCACCCAATTAAGGAAAGCATTCCATATGCAGGGAGGCATGGTGGCACAGTGTAAGGACTGCTGCCTCGCAATGCCAGCAACCCAGCCTTTGGTGACTGTGGAGTTTGCACTTTCTCCCCATGTCTGCGTGGGTTCCTCCGGGTGCTCCGGTTTCCTTCCACAGTCCAAAGATGTGCAGGTTAGGTGGATTGGCCATGATAAATTGCTCCTTAGTGTCCTACGGTCAGATGGGGTTAGGGGTGGGGCATGGGCCTATGTAGGGTGCTCTTTCAGAGGATCAGTGCAAACCCAATGGACCGAATGGCCTCCTTCGGCACTAGGGATTCTGTGAATTGACCACTTTGTTCACCTGTCCTGTCACTTTCAAGGACTTGTGGACATGCACTCCAAGGTCACTCGTTCCTCGACCCCTCTCAATATCTTCCCATTTATCCCATGGGCTTCTGTTTTTCTGACCAGTCTGCCATGTGGGACCTCGTCAAATATACTTTACAAAATTCATGTGGACCACCTCCATTGCCCTGTTTCTTCCTCAAAAAATCAGTAATGTGTGACCGTCTTCAAACAAAAGCATGCTGACTATCCCTGACCAATCCGTTCCTTTCCAAATGACAATTTGTCCTGTGTCTCAGAAAAAAAAGTTACTCAGGAAAAGTTAGTATGCAGGTACTGTAAGTGATTAGGAAGGCAAATGGAATGTTGGCATTTATTGCAAAGGGAATGGAACCTAAAAGTAGGGATGTTTTGCTACAGTTGCACAGGGCATTAATGAGAATGCAGCTAAAGTACTGGGTACAGTTTTGACTCCTTATTTATCAAAGGATATAAATCCATTAGAAGTATATCAGTGAAAGTTCACGAGACTGATACGTCTGATGGGGTGGGCTATCTAAGCTGCATGAAAAGATTGGACAGGTTGGGCCTGTATTCATTAGAGTTTAGAAAAATAAGAGATGGTCTTATTAAAACATATAGGATCCTGAGGGGGCATGATAGAGTGGATGTTTCACTTTGTGGGAGAGATTAGAACTCAGTGACAAGTGATCACATTTTTTTTCCTGAGGTTTGTGAATCTTTGGAACTTTCTTCCCCGAAGAGCGATGCAGGGTCAGTGAATATTGTTAAGGCAGAGGTAGATTGATTCTTGAATAATAGGGAAATCCAGTTCATCGGGGGTAGGTGCAATGTGGAGTTGAGGTCGCAATCGGGTCAGCCATAGTCTTTTATTGAATCGTGAAGCAGGCTCGAGAAGCTGAATAGCCTACTCTTTCTAATTTAGTATATTCATGTGTATGTACTTAATTCAAAGAAGGAGCAAGGAGTTCTTCCTGTATCATAGCT
Organism: Scyliorhinus torazame; assembly: GCF_047496885.1. Classification (NCBI taxonomy): domain Eukaryota; kingdom Metazoa; phylum Chordata; class Chondrichthyes; order Carcharhiniformes; family Scyliorhinidae; genus Scyliorhinus; species Scyliorhinus torazame. Next base: position 195,338,710 of record NC_092717.1, read on the forward strand.
AGCATTCATCCCTTAAGCCAGCACGACCAAAACACATTGTTATTGGGATGTAGGTTTGCTGCCATTTTGCCTATATAATGCAAATCTATGCTTTCAAATAATTAATTGGCTGGGAAGCAATTTGGTGTATGCTGAAGCATTTAAAAATACTTTTTTAAATACATGATCTTCTAATTTCTTAGGCTGGAATGACTACTGTGCACAGACCAAACAACAGTTGTAACCATGCCTTTGCAAAACCAGAGGATTTACTTGTGCTTGGTTTTGTAGCCACATTCCAGTGATTGTTTTGATGATATAATAACCAAATTTCATGCCTCTGTGGCCGTTATTAAGATATCTTCCAAGATGTTGAGCAGTGCATACCTTCGAACAATCTTGGTGCGTAAACATCTCAACTGTGCCAGAATAGTTTACATCCAAATTACACTGTTATTCACTTTGAATTTCCTTTTTAAATATGGAAAAGCTTGGATATAGAATTTCAAAGCAGGTGGAGACTCAGCATTGTACCTGTGCCAGCTCTTGATTTGATTTGATTTAGATTTGTCACGTGTACCGAGGTACAGTGTAAAGTACTGTTCTGCTTATAGTCCAGACAGATCATTCCATACATGAAAGCATGGAATATACTATAAATAATGGTTATAAAAGATGTAGAAAGAGGATCTGTAGGGGAGAGCTCACAGAGATTCGCCACGCTCCGTCTGGGGAATTTTTTTTTTTCAATCCAGCTGAAGCCTGTTGTTTTTTTTCACTTTGAAATTGCTATTCCATTTGTCCCACCCCCCTCATGTTTTTAACGTAAGAAGATACTTCGAGATGCTAGCATTCAAACTGCAATAATTGGAAAAGAACCATAGATTCACAGGAGACAGGAGAAATGGTCAATCAGCCAGTGCTCACGGAGATTAATTAAATAAGTTTGCACCTGTTTTGGGAAAGTTTGTCACGATAGTGAATGTGTACTGTCTGGATTCTCTCCCTTCATATCCTGAAACATTAGTAGATTCTGCTCAACATCTGTCCCCAAAGATGAATCAGATCTCATAACCATCAAGGGCTTAAGCACTGGAGGGTGGCAGGTGGAATAAGACCACAAGACATAAGAGCAGAATTAGGCCACTCTGAGTCCGCTCCGCCATTCAGTCATAGCTAATATTTTTCTCACCCCCATTCTCCTGCCTTCTCCCCATAAACCCTGATCCCCTTATTAATCAAAAACCTATCTATCTCTGTCTTAAAAACACTGTGACTGGCCTCCACAGCCTTCTGTGGAAAAGAGTTCCATAGATTCACCACCCTCTGGCTGAAGAAATTCTTCCTCATCTCTGTTTTAAAAGATTGTACCTTTCGTCTGAGATGGTGTCCTCTGGTTCTAGTTTTTCCTACAAGTGGAAACATCCTCTCCACATCCACTTTATCCAGGTCTCGCAGCATCCTGTAAGTTTCAATAAGACCCCCCCCCCCCCCTCATCCTTCGAAACTCCAACGAGTACAGACCCAGAGTCCTCAACCGCTCCTCACATGACAAACTCTTCATTCCAGGGATCATTCTTGTGAACCTCCTCTGGACCCTTTCCAAGGCCAGCACATCCTTCCTTAGATAGGGGGCCCAAAACTCCTCACAATACTCCAAAAGGGGTCTAACCAGAGTCTATACAGCTTCAGAAGTACATCTCTGCTCTTGTATTCTAGTCCTCTCGACATGAATGCCATCATTGCATTTGCCTTCCTAACTGCCAACTGAACCTCGCGTTAATCTTAAGAGAATCTTGAACAATGACTTGAGAAAATAGTCTATGCCTCCATTTCTCCTTCCAAAGGGCAGCCCGGTAGCATTGTGGATAGCACAATTGCTTCACAGCTCCAGGGTCCCAGGTTCGATTCCGGCTTGGGTCACTGTCTGTGCGGAGTCTGCACATCCTCCCCGTGTGTGCGTGGGTTTCCTCCGGGTGCTCCGGTTTCCTCCCACAGTCCAAAGATGTGCAGGTTAGGTGGATTGGCCATGATAAATTGCCCTTAGTGTCCAAAATTGCCCTTAGGGTTGGGTGGGGTTACTGGGTTATGGGGACAGGGTGGAGGTGTTGATCTTGGGTAGGGTGCTCTTTCCAATAGCCGGTGCAGACTCGATGGGCCGAATGGCCGCCTTCTGCACTGTAAATTCTATGGTAATTCTATGGTAAAGTGCATCTTTCCACATTGTATTCCAATTTCCACTCCTTTGCCCACTCTCCTAGCTTGTCTCAAGTCCTTCTGCAGACCCCTGTTTCCTCAATACTACCTGTCCCTCTACATATCTTTGTATCATATGCTGCATGCCAAGTTGTTGTCATGATTCACTGTAAGAAAATGGTGACACTTTGGAACTAATTCGGAACAAGAAGGAATGGCCTCAATTTACTTTGGACATTAACACTTTTGGCATGTTGTGCCATGTAAGAGGAGGATAGTGTGGGGCTTTGGGAGGGTCGGGGGTGACGGTGTGGCTGATATGCATTCCATTCCTACGTATTGTCACTCTGAGGTCTGGCTCAGGAGACAGCCCTCTATCTGCCTCTGATCCAATGAATATTGTAAACTCTTAGGTCTTTTACACATTTAATTGGATTGTATAAATTGTGACATCTGATAGACATTGAGCTGACCAGAGAGAAACATAGAAAATAGGTGCAAGAGTAGGCCCTTTGAGCCTGCAGCATCATTCAACATGATCACCGCTGATCATGCAAATTCAGTTTCCCACTTCAGCTTTTTCTCCATACTCCTTGATCCCTTTAGCCACAAGGGCGTCAAGGGCGCGAGCCCAGTTTCAATCTGTGTTCTGTTTTGATTAAGCCACGGGGCTTTACAAGATGTGGTATGCATGAAATTCTGACTGCTAATCACTACGTAGTAATTGAAAGTGTAAATATATGTATATGTGGATATTGAGTGAGGACACTCTCATTGTATAGAAAGAAATACCACACAACAGGGGTTACTTAACTGAAGTTTTTAAAGAGAGGAAAAGCTGTTTATTTCCAATTTATTATTAGGATGGATGCTCTAAATCCGTAAAGGGAATAGTTTATTCACAGCATTACACAACCAGCATTATCCTGAAACTTGAGGGGTTGGGACTATTGAATACTCCACTTAATATCTAAATGTGGCATACATTTTATACCCTTTTCACCCACCATCGCAAACTTGAAAATTGTGATAGAATGCAAAATATTGTTTTTCCATTCACCAGTTTTAATAGAGCCATATTGCTTGGATTATATCCTCTTCATCATCAAGACCATCTACTTCCATCTCTGTAACATTGCATGCCTTCACCCCTACCAATACTCATTTGCGGAAGCCTTCGTCATGCTTTTGTTATCTCTGTGAAGGCATTAGAAAGAGTGCAGAAAAGATTCATGAGAATGGTTCCAGGGATGAGGAACTTTAGTTATAAAGATAGATTGGAGAAGAGAAGGTGGAGAGATTTGATAAAGGTATTCAAAATCATGAGGAGTCTTGGCAGACTAGATAAAGAGAAACTGTTTCCCCTCACAAAAGGATGAGAATGAGAGGGAGATTTAAAGTAATTATCAGGAGAAGCAAAGGCGACATGTGGAAATACTTTTTCATGCGACAACTGATTAAGGCCTAGAATGCATTAGCTGCGAATGTGGTGGAGCCAGGTTCAATCAAGGCATTCAAATGGGAATTAGATCATTATTTGAAAAGGAAGAATGTGCAGTTATGGAGAGAAGGCAGTGAAAATGTAGGCAGCATGGTAGCTCAGTGGTTAGCACAGTTGCTTCACAGCTCCAGGGTCCCAGGTTCGATTCCCGGCTTGGGTCACTATCTGTGCGAAGTCTGCATGTTCTCCCCGTGTCTACGTGGGTTTCCTCCAGGTGCTCTGGTTTCCCCCCACAGTCCAAAAATGTGCAGGTTAGGTGGATTGGCCATGATAAATTGCCCTTAGTGTCCAAAACGATTGGGTGGGGGTTACTGGGTTACGGGGATAGAGTGGAGGGGTGCTCTTTCCAAGAGCCGGTGCAGACTCGATGGGCCAATTGGCCTCCTTCTGCACTGTAAATTCTATGGATATAAATTCTATGAATGGCAGAATGTGAATTGGTCATTCGGAGAGGAGGACACAATGGGCCGAATGGCCTTATGCACTGTAATAATTCTGTGATTCTAGCTTCCAATATTCCTGTGTACTCCTGGACAGCTTCCCATCTCCATAAACACCGAACATCCAAGTTCTTTGACTAGTAAGATAGTTTATTAACAAAATGAACACGTGGAAAGATAACTAATGAACTATAATACAAATGGTAACGAATAAGTGAGTTCAGTGAATTTTCCTCGAGCTACTTCTAGGGCAACTGTCCTCTAGTACGCCTTACTACCAACTGCTGGATCTCTGGAGTCACATGGCGGATATTTATCGCCACCTGCTGGTCGGAGGTTGTATCAATAACTATATACATTAATAGATATATATATACGTTACTGTGCACATGCATATCACCACAATTATAGCTTCCAACATTCCTGTAAGCTCCTGAACAGCTTCCCACCTCTGTAAATTTGAGCTCTTCAAAAGTTCTGCTGCTCATACATAGTTCACTCATTAACCTTATACTTGATGACCTGCAATGGCTCAGTCTGGCTCACTTTGATTTTTAAAAAGAAGAATTCTCATCCTTGTTTTGTTAAACATGACCAGTTTTACAGGTTTTTGGTCATCTGCCTTATTATCTTCCTATGCCCTGGTGTCAGATATTATTCGATAATGATTTTTTGACATGCCCTGGGATGTTTCAATACTTTAAAAATACTGTATAAATGGAAGTTCTTGCTTTGGGGAGCAATTGTCATAGCTCCCCCTCTCTTATGACCATTGGCATGGTTGTTGCTACAAGTGGCCCTGTGCCTCTTAACATTACTGTAGGATACTGTCCAACTGGAGTCAGTTCTCCCTCTTTTTTTTTGTAAGATAGCGTTAGCGTGGCCCTTGATGAAAGTTCGAATAATACTGCAGTAAACCCTTATTTACAGATTGGTAATCTGCAACCCATCAGTTTGTCCTGTCATCTGTTATTTTTGTTACCACAGAATAGCAAAACTCAAGTTGCACAGCTTTTATGAATTTCCAAGCTGCCTGGTCCTCCGCTCTCTCTGAAAGGGAGGAGTCAAATCCGGAGTGAATCTGAAGTCTCTGCTTCTACAGGGAGCTCTACAAATAACAAATAAATTGAATCAAATCTGAAATTGGACATTCAGCAATTTGTCATACATTTGTCAGCAGGTACTTTCCAGGTACACAAGGCTCCCTCATTTACTGGAATGCTGTTTTTGAACACGTGCTGGACAATATAGCAGGACATTATTTAAAAAGATGCTTGCATCATTTTAGGCCATGGCTCTGGAAAGTCTAGTGATCCCAAAGATGTACCCCAGATGGAGTGTCAGCAGCTGTCGCGGTACCGTATGCACCTAGTTGAACACCATCAAGTTCACTGAGGTGAAGATTATGCAGATGCCAGAAAGGCAGTCATTTGCTCATGAGTAGCATAGTGTTCCTTGTTTCCTCCTCTCTGGGAGTTGCAAGAGCAGGAACAAGGGACAAGTAGTAAAGATGTACTGCTGACTAACTGCCATTCCAAGCAGGCAGGAATATTTTTGTAAAAATATGTTCTTAGGATGTGGGCATCGCTGGCTGGGCCATCCCTAATTGCCCTTGAACTGAGTGGCTGCTCGACCATTTCAGTGTGGTGGGGGGGGGAAGAGAGAGAGAGAGAGAGAGAGAGGGGTGGCAGTTAAGAGTCAACCACATCGCTGTGTGAGTCTGGAGTCACATGTAGGCCAGACCGGGTAAGGATGGCAGATTTCCTTCCCTGAAGGACATTAGTGAATCAGATGGGTTTTTATGACAATCCACAATGGTTTCATGGTCATCATTAGACTTCTAATTCCAGATTTTTATTGAATTCACATTGCACCATCTGCCATGGTGGGATTCGAACCTGGGACTTCAGAGCATTACCCTGGAAATCTGGATTATTGGTCCAGTGACAATACCACTACCCCACTGTCTCCCCTCATGTATCTTGTTACATATTTTCCTCCGATTAAAAAGTGCGCTGTTGATTCTTTTATCAGCTGAGGTGGACCAGCAAAATCTGCCTTATTAAGGTAGAAAGTTTAAAACACACATTTATGGTAATCCCAATTCATTGAGATATTATTTATGAGATAGTAGGTTTCCCCATTCTCTGTCCCAAGGACTAATACCGCAGGCTTTAGGCTTTTCTACAGTGTACCTAGCCCAAGTAGAATTGTTAGAGCAGAACATTCTTGCTCTCCAGCACTATAATAGTCTCCTTAATCAATATTGCCACCCCCTTCTTTCTTTCCTTCCTGATTTTTCTTGAACATCTTGTATCCAGGATATTTAGTTACTCAGTGCTGGATTCTTCGGTCGTGCCCGTCGCAAGATCGCCACGGACAGGACGCAGACCATGTAAAGCTCAATAACCTCTGGCGGGAATTTCCAATCGGCGGGCTGACTCGGCCGAAGAATCCCACCCTCAGTCATGCCTTTTTTTCAGCTAGATCTTTGTTATCATTATGGGCATCACGTTCCCATGTGGTGATCCGAGCCTGCAGTTCACCATCTTATTTACTACATTTTGTGCGTTTGCGTAAATGCAGTGTAACATCTAGTTCAGACATTGTTGCAATTCACTTCAGTCAGAACATTGAATACAGGAGTTGGAATGCCTTGTTACGGTAATCTAATAATAATCTTTATTAGTGTCACAAGTAGGCATGCATTAACGCTGCAATGAAGCCACATTCTGGCGCCTGTTCGGGTACAAGGAGGGAGAATTCCGAATGTCCAATTCACCTAACAAGTATGGTCATTTGAGACTTCTGGGAGGAAACCGGAGCATCTGGAGGAAGCCCACACTGTCTCTGGGAGAACGTGCAGACTCCACACAGACAGTGACCCAAGCCGGGAATCGATCCCAGGTCCCTGCCCATTGAAGCAACAGTGCTAACCACTGTGCTACTGTGCCACCCATAAAATGAAAGCCCGAACAGGGACTTAAACCCCGGATGCTCTGAAGCTGTACAAGTCATTAGTAAAGCCACACTTGGAATACTATGTACAGTTTTGGCTACCCTTTTATAGAAAGGATATTATTGAACTAAAAAGAGTGCAGAAAAGATTTACTAGGATGCTACCAGGACTTGATGGTTTGATTTATAAGGAGAGGCCGGATAGACTGGGACTTTTTTCCCTGGAGCGTAGGAGGCTCAGGTGATCTGATAGAAGTCTATAAAATAATGAGGGGCACAGGTAGATGGTCGACATTTTTTTCCCCAAATGTAGGGGAGTATAAAACTAGAGGGCATAGGTTTAAGGTGAGTGGGGAGAGATACAAAAGGGTCCAGAGTGGCAATTTTCTTCACACACAGGCTGGTGAGTGTCTGGAGCGAGCTGCCAGAGGCAGTAGTAGAGGCGGATTCAATTTTGTCCTTTAAAAAGCATTTAGACAGTTATATGGGTAAGATGTGTATAGAGGGGTATGGGCCAAATGCAGGCAATTGGGACTATCTTAGTGGTAAAAACTGGGCATCATGGACAAGTTGGGCCGAAGGGCCTGTTTCCATGCTCTAAACCTCTATGACTCTTATGTATGTAACTGGACCAAATATTGGGTCATACTAGAGGGAGTAAAACTCAATTTGCATGACAATTCTACTGGTCTTTTAAATAAAAATGCAGTGTTGGTTTACTGGTGATCTTTATACACCTGAAATCAATTTGGTGAATAATTTTCATAAGCCGTTGTGGATGGTCGTGAAGAAAGGAAATGATGCTTTGATGCCTAACCTTGGCTCAAGAGTAGAACTCTAACCTCTGAGCTTATGATTTTAAGTCATACTTCAGGCACTGACATTCCAGTGAAGGATTGATTGATTTGATTTATTGTCAGGTGTACCGAGGTACAGTGAAAAGTAATGTTCTGTGTACATTCCAGACATGAAAAAACATAGGACATACGATAAATACACAATGAAAGTACATAGTCACAGACAACGGGTGAAGCATACCGAGTGTAGTACTGCTTTGAAGAGAAGATGTGAAGAGATCAGTTCAATCCATAAGAGGGTCATTTAGGAGTCTGGTAACAGCGGGGAAGAAGTTTTTTTTGAACCTGTTTGCGCGTGTTCTCAGACTTTTATATCTCCTGCACTTTGGAAGAGGTTGAAAGAAAGAATAACCTGGGTGGGAGGGGTTATGCTGCCCGCTTTCCCAAGGTAGTGGGAGGTGTGGACAGAGTCAATGGGTGGGAGGCGGTTTTGCGTGATGGACTGGGCTGTGTTCATGACTCTCTGTGGTTTCTTACGGTCTTGGGCCAAGCAGTTGCTATACCAGGCTGTGATGCAGCCAGATAGGATGCTTTCTATGGTGCATCTGTAAAAATTGTAAGAGTCAATGTGGCCATGCCGAAAATCCTTAGTTTCCTGAGGATGTATTGGCTCTGTTATGCTTTTTTGGTCATAGTGTCGACATGGGTGGACTAGGACATATTGTTGTTGATGTGCACACCTAGGAATTTGAAGCAGTCAACTATCTCCACCTTGGCACCATTGATGCAGACGGGTGTGTACAATACCAGCTCCTTAACCTTGCTGACGTTGAGGGAGAGATTGTTGTCATTACACCATGCCACTAGGTTCTCTATCTCCCTCTTGTACTCAAAATCATCATTGTTTGAGATCCGACCCACTGCGGTCGTATCATCAGTAAACTTGTAGATGGAGTTAGAGCCTGGCGCTGTGAAGCCATGGTGCTAGCTACCTGTGCTACCATGCCTCCCTAAGTCGAGGATCCAATGGCAGAGGGTGCACTTTGATATGAGCTTGGCTGGGATTATGCTGTTGAAGGCAGAGCTGTAGTCAATGAATAGGAAGTCCTTGTTGTCGAGATGCTCCAGGGAAGAGTGTAGGGCCAGGGAGATGGCGTCTGCTGTGGACTGGTTGTTGCATTCTGCAAATTGCAGTGGATCAAAGCATTCTGGGGGTATGGAGTTGATGTGTCTCATGACCAACCTCTCGAAGCACTGAGTGCTGCTCTCTCTGAGGCATCATCTTTTGGTTGAGACATTAATCCAAGGTCCCATGTCATTATTTTGAAGAAGAGAAGGGAGTTCTCCCTGGTGACTTAGACAATATTTTCCCCTCAGTTATCTGAAACACAGTTTGGCCATTTATTTGTGGCAATTTGCTATGCTGAATTAGCTGCCATGTTTCTTACATGACAATAGTGATGGAATATACTTCAATGTGTTTTGTTTTGGGATATTGAAGAACATTTTATATGATTCTATAAATGCAAGTTTATAGAATCATATAAAAATGCAAGTTTCCTCTGCAAGGAGGAAATTGTTGAACTAAAAAAAACGGAGTTAACTTGATTCAGTTTTGAGCACTTGTATTCAAAGTCGAAAGATTGTGGGATCAGGTACAAGACATGGGTCACATATCTAAACCGACAATTTTAGTGCACTGCTAGATTATTGGAGGAGCTATTTTTCAGGTGTCAATTTAAACTTCCCCTTCCATTAGTTCAAATGGAACCATGACATGTCCCATTACACTATTTGTTAAGTTTCCTCGCCAACATTTGTCTCTCAACTAAGGACAGATTAGCTGGTGATTTAGCTCATTTGCTGTGTGAGAATCTGCTGTGACATTTGCCTACATTGCGACAGCGGCTACACTTCAGAAAGTAATTAAGTGATTGTGCTGTTGGGGACATTTGGGAAAACCTAAGGACATGGAACATGCTATATGATTGCATATATTTTTGCCTGATGAGGTAGAATTCATGTTAAAAAGAAAAATAGTTGTTGCACATACATGAGATTTGTTGCAGAGTTAGAATGCTTTAAAATGCAAGCATTTTGTAATGCAGCCACGCACAAATTTTTGTGCCCATAAACAATGGGCATGAAAATTGTCTTGAAGAAGTTGCTGAACTTGCCAATTCAAATAAGCGGAATTGACAACACATAGTTAAAGCAACAGGATCTCCGAAATCCCTCCTGAGTTAATAACTACATGTAGTGATGTTAATTCATCTCCATCGCACTGTTGAGCCTTCTTATTCCTCCAGCTTAGTGCTGTGGATGAACACATTCTGTATAGAGAAAAATAATAGCATGCACAAGAAGAAAGCATTGAAGTTGATCATGGTGACTTCATTTTCATAACAGGGGGATTGCTGACTGTACTGGACTTGCTTGATTTAGGTATTGGTCAAGATTCGCGGAGTCGACTTCTGGTTGCGGCTATGCCTAGGTAGGTCGCACGGTTGGCAGCTCCCGCCGACAATGGACTTTTGCGCCCCTGTACGGAGCCCCAGCGGCACTTGGACGATGATTCCTGGTGTGGGAAGGAAGCAGTGAGTGTCCCCCAGCGCTATATGGAGTGGACCAGGAGTGGGGCGATCAAAAAAGCGGCTTTGGAGAAGAGAGGAGAATGGGTGCGAAAAAGCAAGACGGCAGACGGCGGGGATCAGGCAGCGTGGGCCCAGTGGTCACGGGAGCAGCAGGAGTTTCTTAGGAGCTGCTTCACTGAGTTAAAGGCGGAGATGCTGGCCCCTATGAAGGCTTCTATTGAAAGGTTGGTGGAGACCGCGAAGATGCAGGGGACGGCGATTAAGGAGGTGTAGCAAAAGGCCTCTGATAACGAGGACGAGATTTTGGGCCTGGCGGTTAGAGTGGAGGCGCGTGAGAGGCCCTGCACAAAAGATGGCAGGAGAAGCTGGAAGACCTTGAAACTAGGTCGAGGAGGCAGAACCTGCGGATTCTGTGTCTCCCTGAAGGCGCGGAGGGGTCGGATGTGGGTGCGTATGTGACCACGATGCTGGGAACACTGATGGGCGCGGGGGCCTTCCCGCGGCCCCTGGAGCTGGACGGGGCACAGAGTCCTGGCAAGGAAGCCGAAGGCGAACGAGCCGCTGAGAGCTATGGTGGTAAGATTCCACCGCTTCACCGACAAGGAGTGTGTCCTGCGATGGGCAAAGAAGGAGCGAGGCAGTAAGTGGGAGAACTGTGAGATCCGTATTTACCAGGACTGGGGTGCAGAGCTGACCAAGAGGCGTGCGGGATTCAACCGGGCCAAGGTGGTCCTCCACAGCAAAGGGGTGAAGTTCGGGCTGCTACAACCGACGAGGCTGTGGGTCACGTACCAAGACCGGCACCATTATTTCGATACGCCGGATGAGGCGTGGACTTTTATTAAGAACGAAAAGCTGAACTTGAACTAATAGAACAAAGAAAATTACAGCACAGGAACAGGCCCTTGGGCCCTCCCAACCTGCGCCGATCCAGATCCTTTATCTAAACCTGTCTTCTATTTTCCAAGGATCTACTTCCCCCTGTTCCCCGCCCGTTCATATATCTGTCTAGATGCATCTTAAATTATGCTATCATGCCCACCTCTACCACCTCTGCTGGCAAAGCGTTCCAGGCACCCACCACCCTCTGCATACAAAAAGTTTCCTCGCACATCTCTCTTAAACTTTTCCCCTCTCACCTTGAAATTGTGACCCCTTGTAATTGACACCCAATCTTGGAAAAAGCTTGTTGCTATCCACCCTGTCCATACCTCTCATAATTTTGTAGACCTCAATCAGGTCCCCCCTCAACCTCCGTCTTTCCAACAAAAGCAATCCTAATCTACTCAACCTTTCTTCATAGCTAGCACCCTCCATACCAGGCAACATCCTGGTGAACTTCCTCTGCACCCTCTCTAAAGCATCCACATCCTTCTGGTAACGTGGCGACCAGAACTGCACGCAGTATTCCAAATGTGGCCTAACCAAAGTCCTACACAACTGTAACATGACCTGCCGACTCTTGTACTCAATACCCCGTCCGATAAAGGCAAGCATGCTGTATGCCTTCTTGACCACTCTTATCGACTTGCGTTGCCACCTTCAGGGTACAATGGATCTGAGCTCCCAGATCTCTCTGTACATCAATTTTCCCCAGCACTCTTCTATTGACCGTATAGTCCGCTCTTGAATTAGATCTTCCAAAATGCTTCACCTCGCATTTGCCTGGATTGAACTCCATCTGCCATTTCTCTGCCCAACTCTCCAATCTATCTATATTTTGCTGTATTCTCTGACAGTCCTCCTCGCTACCTGCAACTCCACCAATCTTGGTCTCATCTGCAAACTTGCTAATCAGACCACCTATACCTTCGTCCAGATCATTTATGTATATCACAAACAACAGTGGTCCAAGCACGGATCCCTGTGGAACACCACTAGTCACTTTTCCCCATTTTGAGACACTCCCTTCCACCACTACTCTCTGTCTCCTGTTGCCCACCCAGTTCTTTATCCATCTAGCTAGTACACCCTGAACCCCATACGGCTTCACTTTTTCCATCAACCTGCCATGGGAAACTTTATCAAGCGCCTTACTGAAGTCCATGTATATGACATCTACAGCCCATCCCTCATCAATTAACTTTGTCACTTCCTCAAAGAATTCTATTAGGTTTGTAAGACATGACCTTCCCTGCACAAAACCATGCTGCCTATCACTGATAAGTCTATTTTCTTCCAAATAGATCCTATCCCTCAGTATCTTCTCCAACAGTTTGCCTACCACTGACGTCAAGCTCACAGGTCTATAATTCCCTGGATTATCCCTGCTACCCTTCTTAAACAAAGGGACAACATTAGCAATTCTCCAGTCCTCCGGGACCTCACCCGTGCTCCAGGATGCTGCAAAGATATCTGTTAAGGCCCCAACTATTTCTTCCCTCGCTTCCCTCAGTAACCTGGGATCAATCCCATCCAGACCTGGGGACTTGTCCACCTTAATGCCTTTTAGAATACCCAAAACTTCCCCCTTCCTGATGCCGACTTGACCTAGAGTATTTAAACATCCATCCCTCGCCTCAACATCCGTCGTGTCCCTCTCCTTGGTGAATACCGATGCAAGGTACTCATTAAGAATCTCACCCATTTCCTCTGACTCCATGCATAAATTCCCTCTTTTGCCTTTGAGTGGGCTAATCCTTTCTCTAGTTACCGTCTTGCTCCTTATATACGAATAAAAGGCTTTGGGATTTTCCTTAACCCTGTTAGTCAAAGATATTTCATGACCCCTTTTAGCCCTCTTTATTGCACGTTTGAGATTTGTCCTACTTTTCCGATATTCCTCCAAAGCTTCATCAGTTTTAAGTCGCTTAGATCTTATGTATGCTTCCTTTTTCATCTTAGCTAGTCTCACAATTCCACCCGTCATCCATGGTTCCCTAATCTTGCCATTTCTATCCCTCATTTTCACAGGGACATGTCTGTCCTGCACTCTAATCAACCTTTCTTTAAAAGACTCCCACATTTCAAATGTGGATTTACCCTTAAACAGCTGCTCCCAATCCACATTCCCTAGCTCCTGCCGAATTTTGTTATACTTGGCCTTTCCCCAATTTAGCACTCTTCCTTTAAGACCACTCTCGTCTTTGTCCACGAGTATTCTAAAACTTGCGGAATTGTGATCGCTATTCCCAAAATATTCACCGACTGAAACTTCAACCACCTGGCCGGGATCATTCCCGAATACCAGGTCCAGCATGGCCCCATCCCGAGTTGGACTCTTTACATACTGCTGTAAAAATCCTCCTGGATGCTCCTTAGAAATTCTGCTCCATCTACGCCTCCAACACTACATGAGTCCCATTCAATGTTGGGGAAGCTAAAATCTCCCATCACGACCACCCTATTGCTCCTACATTTTTCTATAATCTGTCTACATATTTGTACCTCTACTTCACGCTCGCTTTTGGGAGGCCTGTAGTATAGTCCCAACAATGTTACTGCACCCTTCCTATTTCTTAGCTCTATCCATATTGCCTCAGTGCTCGAATCCTCCATTGTGCCCTCCTTAATCACAGCTGTGATATCATCTCTGACCAGTAATGCAACTCCTCCACCCCTTTTACCTCCCTCTCTATCCCTCCTGAAGCATCTATACCCTGGGATATTTAGTTGCCAGTCTTGGTCTTCCCTCAACCAAGTCTCAGTAATACCAATAACATCATATTCCCAGGTACTAATCCAAGCCCGAAGTTCATCTGCCTTACCTGCTATACTTCTCGCATTGAAACAAATGTCCCTTTGCGTTCACCATCTCTTCTCTGTCTACTCTTCCCCTTAGTCACATTGAGTTTATTATCTAGTACCTTACTGGCTTTAGTTTCTGCCTCTTTACTGACCTCTAACTTCCTAATCTGGTTCCCATCCCCCTGCCACATTAGTTTAAAAGCTCCCCAACAGTGTTAGCAAAAGCACCCCCTAGGACATTGGTTCCAGTCCTGTCCAGGTGTAGACCATCCGATTTGTAATGGTTCCACCGCCCCCAGAACCGGTTCTAATGTCCTAAAAATATGAACCCCTCCCCCAAGCACCATCTCTCAAGCCTCGTGTTCATTCTGACTATTCTTGAATTTCTACTCTGTCTCGTGGCACTGGTAGCAATCCTGAGATTACTACCTTTGAGGTCCTACTTTTTAACTTATCTCCTAATTCCCTCAATTCTGATTGTAGGACCTCATCCCGATTTTTACCTATATCGTTGGTGCCTATATGCACCACGACAACTGGCTGTTCACCCTCCCCCTTCAGTATGTCTTGCTGCCGATCTGAGACATCCTGACCCGTGCACCCTGGAGGCAACATACCATTCGGGAATCTCGTTTTCAATCACAGAAATGCCTGTCCACTCCCCTTACGATTGAATCCCCTATGACTATAGCTCTGCCAGTCTTTTTCCCGCCCTTCTGTGCAGCAGAGCCAGCCACGGTGCCATGAGCCTGGCTACTACTGCCTTCCCCTGGTGAGTCATCTTTCCCAACAGTATCCAAATGGTATACCTGTTTTGGAGGGAGATGACTGCAGGGGACACCTGCACTGCCTTCCTGCTCTTTCTCTGTCTTTTGGTCACCCATTCCCTGTCTCCCTCACCAATCCTAATCTGCGGTGTGACCAACTCACTGAACGTGCTATCCACGACCTCCTCAGCATCGCGGATGCTCCAAAGTGAGTCCATCCGCAGCTCCAGAGCCGTCATGCGGTCTAACAGGAGCTGCGGCTGGATACACTTCCCGCACATGAAGGAGTCCGGGGCATCGACCGCGTCCCTGTACTCCCACATTGAGCACGAGGAGCATAACACGGGTCTGGGATCTCTGCCATTTTTACACTTTACCTTAACTGATTACAAATATAATATTAAATAATGAATAAGTGAAAGGAATAAAGATTTTTCTTACCAATCACAATACTTACCAACACACGAAGAGCAAAATTTCTCCCAGCTACTGCTAATTGGAGCACTTTCCTTACCAGCCAGTCAGGTCACTGCTTTGTTGTGATGTCACTCTTCAAGGTAAGTTTTTAAAGAGGAAAACTTACCTTCCCGACAGACCCCTGGCCACTGCTCCCACCAAAAATCTGAAGGCCACGTCTCCGACAGCTGTGTCCCCGCCGCTCTCCTTGTGCTCTTTTATCCTGTGTCCCGTCAATCTCCTCGCGCTCTTTTATCCTGTGCCCCGCCGCTCTCCGCGCGCTCTTTCACTGAGTCTCCGCCGCTCTCCTCGTGATCTTTTATCCTGTGTCCCCTCCGCTCTCCTCGCCCTCTTTTATCCTGTGCCCCCGCCGCTCTCCTCACGCTCTTTCACTGTGTCCCCGCCGCTCATCTCGCGCTCTTTCACTGAGTCCCCGCCACTCTCCTCGTCACTTGACAACAGTTCCTCCACAAACCACTTTCAAGATACGGTGACCGCATGCACTGATGCAAATTTTCCCTGCAACAGCCAATCAGCAGCTACGCTCTACTGCCCTCTGCTGGATGCTTGCCTTAACTTGAACACCTAGGGTGTCTTGCTCAGGTACACTTTTTGGATGCAGTGACCGCAAGGCACTGATGCAACTTATCCCCGCAACGGACAATTAGCAGCTCCGCTCTACTGCCCTCTGCTGGACTGCTGTATGTTGTTGGGGCACCCGGGGGGGGGGGTGTTATGTTGGTTTTCCCCCCCGTGGTTTCTTTTTGTTTGCGCCCTTTGCTGGGTCTTCGAGATTCTGGGTCTGTTTGCTGTTGGTACAGAGCTGCGTCACAGGCGGTGGGGACGGGCCGGACAGCGAGAGCAGTTTGCGAGTTTGGGGGGGAGTCGCTCAATGTTGGGGATAGCACCCAAAGTTTGTTTGTTTGATTGAGCTTTTTTTTTCTCTTGACACACGGGAATAAAGGGGAAGGGCTCTCTCTCCCTCACTTGGTTAGGGGTGGGGGTGGAGACCGTAGAGGGAGCCAACGGTGGGATTGGAGGTAGAGGCGGAAGCGGCCGGGGTCAGCACGAGTCAGCTGACTTACGGGAGTGCAATGGGGGGGGGGGGGGAAGGTTAAGCGGATGCTTGACTTGGGAGAGGGGGATCAGAGGGGAGGGGAGGGGCTGGGATGCTACTTTGCTGGCTGTAGGGGAAGCAACTTTCGGAGTAAAAGGGGGAGTCGGGGCTGGGGGGCTGGAGTGTGCGGGAGGTGCGGACACGTGACTGGCCTTAAAAAGGGGATGGTTAGTCGTGGGGGGGGGTGATTAACCCTCTGACCAGGCTGATTAAGTGGAACGTGAGGGGCCTGAATGTGCCGGTCAAGAGGGCCCATGTGTTCTCGCACTTAAAGGGGCTAAAGGCAGATGTAGCCATGCTCCAAGAAACGCACCTGAAGCTCGCTGATCAAGCTAGGCTGAGGAAGGGATGGATGGGGCAGGTCTTTCACTCTGGGCTGGATGCGAAGACCAGGGGAGTCGCAATCTTGGTGAGCAAACGGGTGGAATTTGAGGCGGGGGGTATTGTGGCGGATAAAAGGGGTAGATATATTATGGTGAGTGGCAAGCTACAGGGGGCCCGGGTGGTGCTAGGGTTCATGGACTATATGGGGGGAGTGGACCCGTGGAGATTCACTCGGCCAAGGGCAAAGGAGTTTTCTTTCTTCACCCATGTCCAAAAAGTGTACTCGCGGATTGATTTTTTTGTGGTGAACAGGGTGCTAATCCCGCGAATGGAGGGGGTAGAGTACTCAGCCATTATGGTCTCGGACCATGCTCCGCACTGGGTGGAGTTGAGGCTGGGGGCAGAGAGAGGCCAACGCTCTCTATGGAGACTGGACGTAGGATTATTGACTGATGAGAAGGTCTGTGGACGGATTAGGAGGAGTATCCAAAACTATGTGGCGACCAATGATACAGGGGAGGTTTCAGTGGTATGGTCTGGGAGGCGCTGAAGGCAGTTATCAGGGGGGAGCTAATTTCTATCAGGGCCCACAGAGAGAAGAGGGATAGGATGGAGAGGGAGCGGTTGCTGGGGGAGATACTCAGGGTGGACAGGATGTATGCGGAGTCCCCCGAGGAGGGGATGCTAAAGAAGCGCTGGAGCCTGCAGGCGGAGTTTGACTTGCTTACCACAGGGAAAGCAGAGGCTCAGTTGAGGAAGTTACAAGGAGCGGTGTATGAGTAAGGAGAGAATGCAAGTAGGATGCTGGAGCACCAACTACGGAAGAGAGAGGCAGCCAGGGGAATTAGGGACGGGGGGGGGGTAACACGGTCCTGAGCTCGGAAAGGATCAATGAGGTCTTCAAGGACTTTTATGGTAAATTGTATGAGTCAGAACCCCCGGAGGGGAGGGAAGGGATGAAGTAATTCTTAGACTAACTGAGGTTTCCGAAGTTGGAGGAGGAGCTAGTAGAGGGATTAGGGGCCCCGATTGAGTTGGAGGAGTTGGTTAAAAGTTTGGAGTGTATGCAGTCGGACAAGGCCCCGGGAGCGGACGGATATCCTGGAGAGTTCTATAGGAAATTATCAGAGCTGTTTCATAGAATTTACAGTGCAGAAGGAGGCCATTCAGCCCATCGAGTCTGCACCGGCTCTTGGAAAGAGCCCCCTAACCAAGGTCAACACCTCCACCCTATCCCCATAATCCAGTAACCCCACCCAACACCTAAGGGCAATTTTGGACACCAAGGGCAATTTATCATGGCCAATCCACCTAACCTGCACATCTTTGGACTGTGGGAGAAAACCGGAGCACCCGGAGGAAACCCACGCACACACTGGGAGGATGTGCAGACTCTGCACAGACAGTGACCCAAGCCGGAATCGAACCTGGGACCCTGGAGCTGTGAAGCAATTGTGCTATCCACAAGGCTACCGTGCTGCCCGCTATTGCTGAGAACCTTCAACGAGGCTAAGGAAAGGGGAACCCTTCCCCCGACGATGTCGCGGGCCTTGCTCTCGTTCAACCTTAAGCGAGATAAGGACCCACTGCAATGTGGCTCCGACAGGCCGATATCGCTCCTTAATGTAGACGCCAAGCTGTTGGCCAAGATCCTGGCAACTAGAATTGAGGACTGTGTCCCGTAAGTGATCAATGAGGACCAGACTGGGTTTGTCAAGGGCAGGCAGCTGATCACGAATGTGCGGAGGCTCTTGAACGTGATCATGATGCGCTCGGAAGGAGGGGATGCAGAAGTGGTGGCTGCAGTGGATGCGGAAAAAGCCTTCGATCGGGTGGAGTGGGAGTACCTGTGGGAAGTGTTAGGCAAATTTTGATTTGGCGATGGATTCATAGGGTAGGTCAAATTACTGTATCAGGCCCCCGTAACGAATGTGTCCACGAACCGGCTGAGGTCGGAGTACTTTAGGCTGCATCGAGGAACGAGGCAGGGGTGCACCCTGTCCCCCCTGCTGTTTGCCCTGGCAATCGAGCCGTTGGCCATGGCACTGAGGAGGTCTAGAAACTGGAGGGGGCTGGTTTAGTGGGGGGAGGAGCATCGTGTTTCACTGTACGTGGATGACCTGCTCCTGTATATTTCAGATCCGGTGGAAGGGATGGGAGAGGTCATGCAGATCCTAAAAGATTTCGGGGATTTCTCGGGGTATAATTTGAATGTTGGGAAAAGCGAGCTTTTTGTGACCCATGCGAGGGGCCAGGAAAAGAGACTGGGAGGGCTACCGCTTAAGATGGTGGAGAGGAGCTTTTGCTACTTGGGCATATGGGTGGCTAAGAGTTGGGATGCCCTGTACAAGCACAGCCTAATGCGGCTTGTGATCAGATGGAGGAGGACTTTAAGAGGTGGGACATGCTACCGCTTTCCCTGGCGGGCAGGGTGCAGTCTGTGAAAATGACGTTCCTCCCCAGGTTCTTGTTCGTCTTCCAGTGCCTTCCCATCCTCATCCCCAAATCCTTCTTCAAGCAGGTGAACAGGATTATCACGGGATGTGTGTGGCAAACAAGACCCCGTGAGTTAAAAGACTGTTCTTAGAGCGCAGTCGGGCGGGGGGTGGGGGGGGGGGGGGCTGGCGCTGCCGAACTTCTTCAGTTATTATTGGGCAGCGAACATATCCATGATTCGGAAATGGGTAGTAGAGTGGTGGGGGGGGGGGGGGGGGGGTGCGTGGAAACGGCTGGAGGCGGCGTCTTGCAGGGACACTAGCTTGAGGGCACTGATAACGGCACCGCTCCCGCCGGCACGGTACACCACGAGCCAGGTGGTGATGGCGGCGCTAAGGATCTGGGGTCAGTGGAGAAGGCATAGGGGGGAGGTAGGGGCCTCAGTCTGGACCCCGATACGAAACAACCACAGGTTCGTCCCAGGTAGAATAGACGGAGGGTTTCTAAGCTGGCACAGAGCGGGTATCAAAAGGATGGGGGACTTGTTTATAGATGGGACTTTTGCTAGCCTGAGGGAGCTGGAGGAGAAATTCAGCTTGCCCCCGGGGAATACCTTTAGGTACTTGCAAGTCCGCGCTTTCTTGAAGAAGCAGGTGGTGGTATTTCCGCTGCTACCTGCCCGCAGGATACAGGACAAGGTGGTCTCGGGCATGTGGGTAGGAGACGGAAAGGTATCAGACATATACCAGGAGCTGCAGGAGGCGGAAGAGGCCTCGGCGGAGGAGCTGAAAGCCAAGTGGGAGGAGGAGCTGTGTGAGGAGCTGGATGAGGGCCTGTGGGCGGAAGCCCTGGGCAGGGTCAATTCCTCCTCATCTTGTGCCAGGCTTAGCCTGATTCAGTTTTAGGTGGTGCACCGGGCGCACATGACAGCAGCAAGAATGAGCAAGTTCTTTGGGATGGAGAACAGGTGTGTGAGGTGCTCAGGGAGCCCAGCAAACCATGTCCATATGTTTTGGGCATGCCCGGCATTTAAAGAATTCTGGCGAGGCTTTGCAAAGGCTATGTCCAAGGTCTTGGACACTCGGGTAAAGCCGAGTCTGGGGATAGCGATATTTGGGGTGTCAGAAGATCCGGGAGTGCAGGAGCCGAAAGAGGCCGGAGTCCTGGCCTTTGCCTCCTTGGTAGCCCGGAGACGGATCTTGTTAATGTGGAGGGATGCGAAACCCCCAAGTGTGGCGACTTGGGTCAGTGACATGGCTGGGTTTCTAGGTTTGAAGAGGATAAAGTTTGCCTTGAGAGAGTCCTTGATGGGGTTCTCCAGGTGGTGGGTTCCTTGACTTTCTCGCGGAACATTGAGTGAGGAGGTCAGCAGCAGCAGCAAACCGGGGGTCGGGGGGAGGTGGGGGGCTCTTTTGTTAAGTTGCTAATTCTTTTTTTGTTTTTTGTTGCCTTTTGTTTAGTAGTGGTTTTGTAACAATTCTATAAAATTTTGAATGAAAATATATTTTTAAAAAAGATTTGCGGAGTCCAAATTTAGAACCTGGCTTTTCCCGAGGAATCAATGACCAAAAAGCTGCATCCTAACAGGCCTGTCGTTGCTGATATCTTATCAAGCCACCTGTTGAGCCACAGTGACGATGTTAGATGGGTAATGGGAACAATTCTTATAATGTCTCGGTGAATTTCAAGCACATGAATGTTGTTCAGCTTCATATGAATGCTGTTACAAAATCTCTATGATATCAGAACAGATTGATATCCTGCTGACAGTAAGTGATATATATATATACCTGTAGCGTCCAATGGATCAGGAAGCTATCACCCTGCCAAACAGCTAGCTATGGTTCCAAGATTAAGTTGTGATGTCAGCATAATGAGATACATGTTTCGCCGACTATTCATTTGGGATTTAGTACCCCTTCCCACCCCCATCCTCAATAGTGCAAGCTTACCACTGTAAGATGATCTACTGCGAGACTGCAAAGCACTACCATTTTGTGTAGATAGGTAAAATGTCAAAGGCCAATCGATTGATCTTCAGCAATAATTGTCAAAAATCAGACCCGTTATGTTTGCTTCAGTAAGGTTGAATGTAGCAGCATTTCAATCATCTCCTTAATAGATATTCCAAGTGGCTTTGTCTTGTCCAACTGTGTTGCCATTAAGTAGTACATAACCGGAAGGAAAGTTGAAAAGCAATATTACACGGGGTTCTGTGCTGTACTCTACATGGAATTTTGACAGCACCTATTTATCATCTCTCTGGACTGGAAAAGCATTACTGCATTAATGGGTGGCTGGTGGATTGTCATCAATTTTCTGATGGTTAACACTTTCCTTAAAAATTCCTGTCCACTTGTATTCCAGTTTAGTATATGCACCTGCACAGTTGCAGTTGCGGAGTGTGTAGATTTCCACCTATAAATTGTGATGCGGCATTCACTAGGGATGTGGGTTAGGGGGAGAATAGAGGAGAGACAGTAAATGATCGACCCGTTACCTTTGATTTATCCAATGTATAAGAATGTTGCACAATATGCCATGCAGACTAACACATGTCAGGTTAAAGATATAATGATCTACCCGAATGGGAACAGTCTCATAACATGCGCACTCAGAGCACCGAGAAACCCAATGCTATTGAACGGGACTCTGTTTCCATTTGGGTAGATTCGGGGCCTCAGCAGGGAACTCCGCGATGAGGCCACACTTAGTCCCAGAGCAGAGCTCCTCAGTGAAGGAAATGGCATCCCGATCTCTTGCCTGGCCCCCCCCCCCAGCCCCTTCCGCACCCGCACAGGACACCCCGGGCCTGATCCCTGTCCTAGAAAAAAAATGACAGCTTGGCACCTCCAGCCTGATGCCTTGGCAGTGCCCTTGCCAGTTGGCAGTGCTACCTGGGCAGCTTGGCAGTGCCAGGCTTGCATCCAGGCTGGGAGTGCCAAGGTGTCTGGGTGGTACCAGCAGTGCCAGGGTGCCACCCTGCCTGGAGGACAAGCACCTGGGGCCTCCAATCCTTGGGAGACCCTCACAAGTGCCATTCCGTGTGCTCCCCGTTTATAGAAACCAGCACTGAACTGCGCTCCCCCGAGGTCTCCAAGGCTAAGGGGTTAGACCTCAACTCCTTGGGTAGATTGTGGGAATGTATATTAGAGTTAGACTAGCTGTCTTGATCTAATATGCATACTTGCTAAAAAGTGATCCACGCACAATGGGCGCGATTCATAGCACGAAGCCTCGCGAGATTGCATGATCCCATTGAAAAGTTTTGGTTTTATGAATTGGGACAGACTTCAAGAGTAAAGAAGGAATTATGTATTTATACAAAACATTGGTTAGACCACAGTTGATATACTGTGTGCAGCTTTGGGTACCAATTGTAAAAGGATTCGCTGCCCTCTACTACCTCAGTAATGTACTTTACCACCACCCCCACCACCTCCCGACTTTAGGAAGAGAAGTTTTGTTGAGCCTCGTCGCCATTTCCTATTCCTGAAAATTATCGTATTGCATATCCTTGAAGTATAACATAATCAAGACTTTTCAAATTCTAGGAAAAGCAGGATCGATCTGCTTACAGGAACTATGTGATAGTTCCATTTCCATGTCTGAGTGAGGTTGTCAAGTTGACCAGTTTATGCTGTAGACCCCTTGCCACAAAGGAAATGGGCTGCGACTAAAAGTAATTTTATAAATTATGCTTTCAGGCAGAGGAGACTCATCCTTTCAGTTCTAGTGTAAAAGATCATTATGCTGTCTAGGCAGGCCATTCTCTTCCTTATTCTTCCCTCTCCCTAACTATGTTCTTCTTGTGTCTTTAATAAATAGAGATCTTAAACAATAATGTAAGCAGATCAATTCAATTTTCCTTGCAGTTTGAAAAGGTACAGTTATATATATTTTTTCTCAAAGTCTATTGGAAAACATTTTGGTTCAAGCCAAATACACCAGTTCCCTTTCAATAGCACTCCATCTTCTACCGCTGTATCTTTCAATTAATTCTTACTCCAGAAACAGATCTAATTGCCTCATGATCATTTTTAAAATTTATGCAAGCTTCTGTGGCCTTACCGAGCAGCATATTTTACAGCTGTACTTGGATGATAGAGTTTCGCTTGCCGTTTGTCTTGCACATAGCTTTCTCATTTTAAACTTGTATTTAACCAGTGAATAATTTAGATGTGTCATGTTGGTCGAGGCCCAGGAGAGCAAGGACCACCGAGCATGGACCATTGGATGCTCAATTTCCTCTCCAGGGTGATGATTATTTAGCTGAGCTTTCTGTACGCATCTGTGAAAGTCCATGAGGACTGCGTCAGCCTGGTGATGACTGCGGCACAGCTTTGCAAGTGACAGTAGGTTGGATTCTGCTCTCATTGTGCAGTTTCAGCAGTTTATGCTGTGCCCACGTATTAACCACAATCTCTTCTTTTTTTCTCTCCTGTCATGATGAATAGTGTTCATAACATGCTCAAACAACACTAACACGGTATTGCTCTTCCTCTCTTGCTACAATAATGTTCTTAATTAGGAGAATCTAATGAGATCGATTAGTCATTAGCCCTGACCTCGTTGGCCCGTGGTGTGTTGTCAGCTGATAACAGGGGAGCTCAGAATATTGTTGGTAATAAAATGTGAGCACTTGGTTAGAGTGATATGTGTCACTGTGGAATTAGAGTCTTTTATGACCAATAATAGTCAAATTTTGCACTGAGCTGATGCTGCTCTCTGTCAACAAGGAAGTTCCACTTCACCAGTGCCATGACTGAAAGTAAACTCACCCGTTTTTTTCTGATCTAGCATCAATGGAATGTTGGGTCTTGGTTGATTGCCTGATCCTTTTCTGGAGCTCCATGGACAGTCCAATAAGTGCACCAAGTCAAGATAAGAGATGTTGTGCTCTAGTGTTAAATACCCATGTCACAGCACCCAGCACAATGTGCATGTGGTCTACAAGATAGTCCTACTTGCAGAAGTATCAGCTAATTTTTAATTCCAAAAGCTGTTTTGCTATGAGGATGGTGTCAACCTGAATGCAGAAGAGTGGCATGCGTAGGTTACTATCCCTGGGCTTCCACCTTAAACCATTTATTCAAGTGTTTTTTGTGTAGCATTCAGTCTCTAATGACTGGTTCTCAACAGGCCTGACCAAGCAAGCACAGGCCCTTCATAATACTCAATCCATCCAGATACTGAGGAATTCCAATTATTATAGAATGGTGAACAGCTGTCTTCTCCAAGGAGTATCCTCGATTATTCAAGGGTTGCTGAATCATGCTTAAGCTGTGATTCTTACATGAGGGTGAGGTGAGGCAAGCCCTAAGTTTATCTCACAGAATATCACAGAATTTACAGTGCAGAAGGAGGCCATTCAGCCCATCGAGTCTGCACCGGCTATTGGAAAGAGCACCCTACCCAAGGTCCACACCGCCACCCTATCCCCATAACCCAGTAACCCCACCCAACACTAAGGGCAATTTTGGACACTAAGGGCAATTTATCATGGCCAATCCACCTAACCTGCACATCTTTGGACTGTGGGAGGAAACCGGAGCACCCGGAGGAAACCCACCCACACACGGGGAGGATGTGCAGACTCCGCACAGACAGTGACCCAAGCCGGAATCGAACCTGGGACCCTGGAGCTGTGAAGCAATTGTGCTATCCACAATGCTACCGTGCTGCCCTTTAACATTTAAGTTAGGAACAGGTGTAGGCCATTCAACCCCTTTAACAAGTTTGACTATTCAGTTTGACCATATTTGATCTGTTAATGTCCTGACCTAACAAAAATCTTATTCCAGTTTGAAATATACATTTGACCTAAGCTGAACAACTTTTTAGAGGAGAGTTTCAAAGCTCAACAACCATTTGAGTGAAGTGTATCTTGAAATTAGCCATGAACAGCCCAGATCAAATCATTTTTTCCCGGATTCCTCCACCAGAGAAAATAGTTATTCCATGCCCATGCTGTTAAATTCTTCAATTCAGATTATTTTCTGTTTTACAAATTGCTATGGTGAGGTTGAACTTGGAACCTCTTGGTTTGGAGTCCAGTACCATAACCCGTCAGGCTACATGAAACGAGAATTTTCTTTTTCCAGTAATTCTTATTGTGTTTATTACTCCATTAATGTGTGCAATTTATTTATTCATAAAATAATTTTTAATGCTTTTGCAGGTCTAATTTTCTCATCCTCGGTGAAGAGCCCTTCAAATAACCGATTCATCAATACAAGATATAAAATAGTGAAGAAGAATACAGGCTGGAATAGTTCATTGCCAGGAGCCTCATGCAGTGTCTCCTGGAAGACAAAGAAGGTCAATGGCTGCAGCTCAAGGTAATCTTCAGTTTCAAAACTAATTGTGTATGCACGACTTAGTCAGGTGCTTGTTACTGTTTCTCTTCAGTGCCCTCCGGGTTAAAGATTTTAGTAGTGGAAGCAAAAGACGTCACCCTGACCCTGCCTGAGGTCCACACATAAGTACTTTCAGTAGAAGGTGCTGAATAGCAATCGGGAGCAGATCTACAGCTGGTTTCATCTGTTCTGCCCCAGGGCTGCTGTGCCCAATTGCAACACCCCTACCGCTGCAGTATTCAACCTTCAATGAACCTAGGCTGAAAGGCTCAATTACTCCTAAGATAAATGGATTCAGCCCTGGAGAGGACTTTTGCATCTGATCCTAAAAGCCAATGTGACCATTGCAGTTCTCGCCAGTCCTAGCGATCCTTAGTTGTACCAAATGTGCATTATGCTTCTTTACCTTAGTTTTCTGTGATTATGGGTTCATTTAGTAATTTTTGGCCAACTGAAAAGTTAACTTTTATGAGACATAGTATTAGTGTTTTTTAACAGAACAATATGCATCCGATTCTCCTTGGGAACTTTTTGAAATCCTTGAACCCTCCTAGTTTAGCTAGAAAAAAACAGCAAAAAAATAATCAAACTATTCTCGGTCTTTTTTTTTTTTGTTGCCCTTTAAAAATAACCCCAGCGATGAGGTCAGTCAGAAATGAGAATCATATTAGTCCGTCTGTAAAATTCATTTGAGTGAAGTTGATCCCTGTAAACACGTGTGGATTACAAACGCACTGTCCCTTACTGTAATTGCTGCTTCAGCTGTGTGATGAACCGTGAAACTTTTTAAACTTGTTACTTAGGCATCAGCTATGGTACTTCCAATAAGCATTTCCTGTTGAATGCTTTCATTTTACCCTCTTTATGCTGCAGAACTCATTATCTTTCTCATTTTTAATAAACACTTTTATGCATTTACACAATTTTGCAGAAATAAAACTACAGTAAATGACTCAGTTATTACAAATGCAGACTAATCCTGTGAATACAGTAATCTGATTATTTTGAAAACCAGTCCAATAATTTGAAGAAACAAACAAAAACAACAACAAAAAAGTGAGTAATCAAATTTTCAATTGAGCAACACCAGAGAAAAATAGTGAAACAGCCTAATAATTAACATTTAAGCCGTCAAAGCACAAAGAAACTTGCATATCACCCATGGCATTGCCTGCAGTAACACAAGTGATATTTTACTACAACAGGCCTGTCATGCTTCTTGGTGCACAGCTTATAACGTAACACAAGAAATGGGAACACGAGCAGACAATATGGTCTGTTGATCCTGATCCACCATTTAGCATGATCATGGTTGATGATGGGTTTCAACTCTGTTTTCCTGCTCGCCCCTTCCCCGTATTCCTTTTTACCTGAGACACCAAAAATCTGTCTTGAATGTATTCAACAATGGAGTATCCGCAAAACTCCAGGTTAGAGAATTCTAAAGAATCATCACCCTTTGCGTGAAGTAATTTCTCCTCGTCTTAGTCCTAAATGCTCAGACCCTTATCCTAAGACTATTTCCCATGTTTAAGGTTATGAAACTAGTGGAAACAATCTCCCAGCGTCCACCCCATCAAGCCCCTTCAGAATTTTGTAGGTTTCAATGAGATTGCCTCTCATTCTTAAACTCCAGGTTCATAGGCACAATTTACTCAGCCTCTCATCATGGGAAAACTCCCCCACCCTCCCAGGAACCAATTTAGGGAACTGCCATTGTACTGGATGCAATGCAAGTATATCCTTTCTTAATTTTGAAGACCAAAATGGTGCACGTTCCTGATGTGGTCATACT
Source organism: Scyliorhinus torazame (assembly GCF_047496885.1). Classification (NCBI taxonomy): domain Eukaryota; kingdom Metazoa; phylum Chordata; class Chondrichthyes; order Carcharhiniformes; family Scyliorhinidae; genus Scyliorhinus; species Scyliorhinus torazame. The sequence continues at coordinate 195,366,116 of NC_092717.1, forward strand.
AAAATCCTGTACAACTGGATCACAACTTGCTTATTCTTGTACTCCAATCCCCTTGCAAGAAAGAACAACATGCTTCCTTACTGCTTGCTGCACCTGCATGACAACTTTCTGCATTCCTTGTGCAAGTTCCTCTAAACAGCAACATTTACAAGCTTGAAAAAAAATATTCTGCTTTTATTTTATTTGTTCATGGGATGTGGGCATCGCTGGGTGGGTCAGCATTTATTGTCCAGCCCTGAGGACATTTAAGAGTCGCATACAGACTAGAACAGGTAAGGACGACGGATTCCTTCCAGAAGAGGACTTCAGTGAACCAGATGGGTTTTTACAACAATGATTTCATGGTCATTCCCGACTTAATTCCCGATTTTTATTGAATTCAAATTTCACCAATTGCTGTGGTGGAATTTGAACCAGGTCCCCAGACCAGAACCTTGGGTCTCTGGATTACTAGAGTGACAATGCCACTGCCTCCTCACCAAAGTGAAAAGCTTGAAAGTTTCCTACATTGTTCGTTGGCCACTTACTTATCCTGTCTAGATTTCTTTTCAGTCTTTGTGTCCCCTCAAAGCTCATCTTTCCACCTATTGCTTAGGTACATTACTCTCGTCATAGAATCATAAAGTTCTAAAGCACAGAAAGCACATTGTGTCAGCACCGGTCAAAAACAACCACCTAACTATTCGAATCCCATTTTCGAGCACTTCACCCGTAGTATTGTATGTCTTGGCATTGCAAGTGCACACCTAAATACTTCCTAAATGTTAAGAGGGCCTCTATCTTCACCACCTTTTCAGGCACCGAGTTCCAGACTCCCATCACCCTCTGGGTGAAAAGGTTTTTCCTCGCATCCCCTCTAAACCTTCTTAAATCTATGCCCCCTGGTCATTGATCCTTCCACCAGAACAAAAAGTTTCTTCCTGTATACTACATCTATTGCTCCTCATAATTTATACATCTCAATCATGTGCCCCTCAGTCTCCTCTGTTTCAACAAGAACAATCCTAGTTTATCCAATCTCTCTTCATACTCCAGCCCAGGCAACATCCTGGTAAATCTCCTCTGCACCCTTTCCAATGCTCTCATATTCTGCCTATAATGTGGATTCCAGAACTGCACACAATACTCTAGGTCTGGCCTAACCAACATTTTATACAGTTCCAACATAATCTCCCTGTTCTTACAATCTATGCCTCGGCTAATAAAGGCAAGTATACCATATGCCTTCTTAACCACTATCCACCTTCTCTAGTTCCTTAAGGGACCAGTGTACGTGCATACCAAGGCCTCCCTGATCCTCCGTACTTTCCACGGTCCCGCCCTTTATCATGTATTCCCTTGCCTTGTTTGTCCTGCCCAAGTGCATCACCTCACACTTATCCAGATTGAATTCCGTTTTCCACTGATCAGACCATCTCACCAGCCTGTCTATATCCTCCTATAATATAAAGCTATCCTCCTTTGTATTTAACCACCCCACCAATTTTCATTTCGGCTGCAACTTCCTGATCAACCCTCCTCCATTAATGTCTGAATCATTTACCATAAACCACAAACAGCGAGGGCCCCAACACTGATCTCAGCAGGACCCCACTGGACCCAGGCTTCCAGTCAGAAAAACACCCCTCAACCATCACCCTTTGCTTCCTGCCACGCAGGAATTCTGGATCCAATATGCCAAATTTCCTTGGATCCCATGGGCTCTTACCTTTTCTATTAGTCTCCCATGTGGGATGTTATCACATCTAAGTCATTAATATGGATTGTAAATAATCGAGGCCCAGCAGTGACCCTTATGGCATTCCACTGGTTGCAGCTTGATCATTTAAAAATGCCCCGTTTATGCTCATTCTGCTTTCTAACTTTAACTGTCCTCGACCTATGCTGATTTATTACCGTCAACTCCACGAGCCCTATTTTGCTGAACAACCTTTTTTGTGGCACTTTATCAAATGTCCTTGGAATTTTAGGTAATACTACATCTACTGGTTCCCCTTTCTGTACCCTACTAGTTACATCCTCAAAAAATTCATCAATTTGTCAAAAAGGATTTCTCTTTAGAATAAGTCAACATGGTTTTATTTCTAATACCATGATTTTCTAAGTGCTTTGTTAAGGCTTCCTTAATAATAGATTCCAGCACTTTTCCTGACAAATAACCTGCGATGGTTTCATGGTCATCATTAGACTTGAACCCGGGTCCCTGGAACTGTGAGGCAGCAGTGCTAACCACTGTGCCACCATGTTGCCTTTTTTTTGATAGCTCTCATAGCTTGGAGATAAAGGAGGAAAACTCACCAATTACTGAAGGCTGTAAAAAAGACAAAGGGTACCTCTTATATATGTCTACAACAAAATCCCACGTGAAAGAAATTCCAGACTACACGGTCTGTCTACGTCTCACTCTGGCACAGTCTCCTCTTCATGCACCTCCTTACTCCAAAGAGATCTGAAAAACCTGCCTGCTTATATAGTAAGAAGTCTTACAACACCAGGTTAAAGTCCAAGGTTGGACTTTGACCTTGTGTTGTAAGGCACCCCCCCCCCCCCCAAAAAAAAAGTTCAACGTTCCATGTCTGGTGCCCTTTGGGGTGTAAAGTTCATAGGATCTGTCAACAGACTTGTCAAAATTAACTGGCGTAACTGACAAAATCACCTGTCATTTAAAAGTCCTGCCCATGCTTTAATGGGGTTACCAGTCCTTCATCGTTTTTATATGTTGATTCTTGCATATGCTAGCACTATGAACAGGTAACCTGGGCTTAGCTGGCAATAGGCATTGGAATGTTTGGTTTTATTCATTGGATCTTTCCTGTAGCCTTGGAAAACAAATGTTTTGAACGGGAAGATATTTAGCAGCTCTGGGGTATGGGGATGGAATCTGAAGAATTGAACAGATGGAGGTACCACAGTCTTGGAGCAATGGTGGTTTTTGTCAGTACTAGAGGTGGAAGGTCCCAGCATGTGGTTCAGAGCGGGCACTGAGTTTTGAGCACTCTGTTTAAGGACACAGATTTGGCTGCACCTCAAGGAGGTCATATGGTCTGGCAGCAATGGAGAGGCTGGCAGCAGAGAGCTTTCAAGATATGAAAACACTGGAAGGTAACAGGACCTATTAATTTTAGAGGGTCCTGAGAACGTTAACATGGAATTCCAGCAATTTTGGGAGGAGATAATCAACCGAAAAATATGACTGACATGTCTAGGCTTCTCCTCACCTGAAGTCTGGTTTTAAGCACAAATCTGCTGTTTCTGTATTTGCCAACAATGCTAAATTGTAGTTGGTGAACATGTTTCTATAAAATAGCTTTCAGGTGCAAAACTGATTTTAGGCCAGAATCCATGTTGACAGTGAAGGATGGTGTCAAAGTAGAGTTGTTAACATTACCCAACGAAAACAACCAGACATTTGTTGTCCATTGTATTTTAATATGATTTTGGCAAATGAAAATCAACAATTCTCTCGAGACAGAAAGTGGCTTCCTAAAGAGAATTGTTTCTGTATTCAGAAATTGCATACAATGCACGTGCTCAGACTACAGCATCTCTCTGAAGTTGACTGATTGATAGTACTTGGTCACATTATCAGCATCAAGCCATTAATATGACCTTCACTTAAAATAAAATCAATATTGTGATTCAAAACACAAGTCTACAGAATTTACAGAAGGCATTTTGATATGCTACCATATGCTAGTGATAGCTGTTCAGACAGATGTATGGCATTTTAATTCTATTACCTGTTCTATTCCAGCTATTTCTTATCTATTCTCTTTTGACAATTTGGCTTGCGCATTTTAATTTGTGTTGCAGTCGCTGCTTCATTTACAGTAAAGATTTCCATGCTGTAATAACTTTAGGGAGGGGAGAAAATTCGAACTTTGGCCTTCATTCTCTGGTGATTATCTTCAGTCTTTGTCCCCCTTTGGGATAATCAGCCAATGGAAACCATCTGTCACTGTTCACACAAATTGTGGACTAATCTTGAAAATGTCTATTTCGTTCCCAATTAACTTTCTATTCACAAGTTGAAAAGGCCCACATTTCTTCAGCTTTCATGACCTTTTTCTCAATCTGATTGTTGCAGGACTGATACCAAGGAACGCTCTTCTGATAATGCAATGTCTAACCAATGTCATGAACAAGCTCAACATTACTCCTTTCTCTTTTATTCATTCCACTACAAGATCCAGAATACAGTTTTAATGGCCTTGACCAGCTGCTCTCCCATCTTGTAACTGTACCCATATCTCTCTGTTCTGCCCTTTTAAAAGTCTTAGCAACAGAACGTATAACCAAAGTGTTCTTTTTCCCAAAATGTGAGAGAGGTTTGTAACATGAGCATGTTTGGTCATGTCATTGTGAAATATTTGGTTTGAAGCTTTGGGTCTAAATTTAAAATTAATCAGGTGGACATTTAATAGCTAAAAATCTGAAACGAGAACCTAACCTGCCTCGAACATGCTCTTTTCTGGTTTTAAAGGAGGTTGGGTAAGTGGACTAGTCTGTTCTTGGAAGATGAAATCTTGTATGTAAGCTGTGCAGTCACATCTCAATGTGGTATGTATTTTAAATGCATGTTGACCTGAGTTCCTCTGGCTTCTGGACCCGGTGAGAGGGGCTAGATCCATAAATAATTACAGCACTGCTTGTCTGTTAAAAGACAAGACTTTTTTTTCAGGTCAACAAGCTAATTTTGTAAATCTTCCTCCACCTCCATTCTTCCTTCAACAAAGCTCCTCCGCCTTGTCCGACTTCCCTGGATTACTAATCTTAGGAGACCTTCCCATGATTTCTGATTCCACCCCCCCGGACCCGTCCTCTGATTTCCCACTGATCTTCATTTCCCCTGCATTCCCCATCACAACAATCCCAAATCTATCCAACCCTCCCAGTCCCACATTCCCCCCCCTCCCGATCTGCCCCCCCCCCCCTCTCCCATTAACTTACCTCATCCTGAGTTGTGACCTTGTCTGGAGTACTTTCTCTGTTGACAGGTAGTTAAGCCTGTCAAAAAGCCTGGCTCTGGGAATGACTTCTGTTTTTAAAATAAAACAAACACATATCATAAAAATTAAAACACCACAGCTCACTGGGAGAAACCAAATTTCTGGACTCCCTGGGCTGAGGAAAATATTGAAGAATCAAATTTTTCCAAAATAAGTTTTAAGCAATTTAATTGCTTCACCATTGTCTTTCTAAGGGTTTGGCATTTGGCTATATTGCAGTTAACTTGAAAACATGGTAAATTGGAATATCAGCCCATCGAAAGCAATATCTATTGAGCTGATATAAATTTGCATTGTGTGCGTACATAGTTTGATACAAAGGACATGTGGATACTTATACTATGCTGAATGTGTTGGTCACGTTGCAATGTAGCATGCATACCAGTTTGGAAATTTGATTTTTCAATGCATGTTTTTCAGACACTAAACTGACCCCTTCGCCACCAATATAGTGAACGGAATTCACACACACATTGTGAGGTAGAATTGCACTGCACTCTTTTTTTTTTCTAAAAATAAAAAAAATCCATTTACCATTACATATTCAATTAAGGTACCTAAGATATATTCAAAATAATATTCTGTTGCCCCAATGTAGCTATGCACCATTCCCCCAAACTACTGACAATGGTGGAGCATTTGTAGTCACGGATGTGCAAGGGACCACAATTAGAGGAGCACGTATATAACTTGGGGGGGCTGTAGGCTGGTTAATGTTACAGAGAAAGGGAGGGACAAGCCTGAAGAGCATTGGCACTGGTTGCAATAAATAGGTATTCCACTCCCAGCATTGATATAGAGTACAGTGTGTGTTTTGTATAATGCCTACGCCTCATTTATTGAAGGTCCTATGCAATCAATTAGTATTGAAGACGTTGAGCTAAGGTAAAATCTTTCCTTTATTGTGCTGTGCACACATAAACATTGTCTTATCCATTGCTCAAGTTTACATTTATTACCCTGTTTAGTTTTTTTTACTGTTTATACTCTAAACTCTAATGAGGCCATTAGTCAAAGGCTTTCTGGAAATCGAGCTACCTTATCTGCCTGCCAGCCTGTTCTTCCTGATTGAAATTATCCAACAAACATGCACCCAGTTAAAGTTGTAGATCTCTATTACTCCATAAATGTACAACTATGTCTCATCTGTTTACTTAATATATCTTCTTGTCAGGTGCAAGCCTCAGCTGAATATAAGGTACATCTTTCCGTAGGTCTTTATTTGGTGGAAAATAAAAGTTTCCTGGTGGAGAGGTTGAATGATGCGTATTTATGTTGAGTATTATTATGCTTTGCGTTCTCTTAGAAAAATCTTGTGGAAGAGAGGTTAGGTTTCCAAACTGGTTTGTACCAGTAGACAAACAAATGGTAATTATGTGAGATGAGAAGTTGTTTCTCTGAGGTCACAATTCATGACCCACGCCTGGTTATTCAGAGAACCTTGGTGTTGGAAACCGATTTTGAACTCTGGTGGAAGCTTTTACAGATCAGAACACCGTGCCATCCAAGTGTGTTGAACAACAGAAAACTGCAATAAGTGAACACTGCTGTCTTGAGATGAGGAGGAATTTTTTCAGCCAGAGGTGGTGAATCTGTGGAACTCTTTGCACAGAAGGCTGTGGAGGCCAATTCACTGAGTGTCTTTAAGGCAGAGATAGATAGGTTCTTGATTAATAAGGGGATATCGGGTTATGGGGAGAAGGCAGGAGAATGGGGATGAGAAAAATATCAGCCATGATTGAATGGCGGAGCAGACTCGATGGGCCAAGTGGCCTAATTTTGCTCCTATGTCTTATGGTCTTATGATACGATGGCACCAGAAACGACAATGGCAAATCCAGCCCTGCTGACCCTGCAAATTCCTCCGTACTAAAATCTGGGGGCTTGTGCCAAAGTTGGGAGAGCTGTCTCACAGACTAGTTAAGCAACAGACTGACATTGTCATACTCACAGAATCATACCTTACAGAGAATGTCCCAGACACCACTATTAGCATTCCTGGATCTGTCCTGCCTCACCGGCAGGACAGACCCAGCAGAGGTGGCGCACCATGGTATACAGTCAGGAGGGAGTTGCCCTGGGAATCCTCAGCATTGGCTCTGGACTCCATGAGGTCTCATGGCTTCAGGTTAAACATGGGCAAGGAAACCTCCTGCTGATTACCACGTGCCGGCCACCATCAGCTGATGAATCCGTACTCCTCCATGTTGAACACCACTTGAAGGAAGCACTGTGGGTGGCAAGAGTGCAGAATATGCTCTCGATGGGGGACTTCAATGTCCATCACCAAGAGTCACTCGGTAGTACCACCACAGACCAAGCTGGCCGGGTCCTAAAGGACATACTTGCTAGACTGGGATTGCAGCAGGTGGTGAGGGAACCAACAGGAGGGAAAAACATACTTGATCTCATCCTTGCCAATCTGTCAGCTGCAGATGCATCTGTCCATGACAGTGTCAGTAGAAGTAACCACCGCACAGTCCTTGTGGAGACAAAGTCCCATCTTCACATTGAGGAAACCCTCCATCGTGTTGTGTGGCACTATCTCTGTGCTAAATGGGATAGACTTTGAACAGATATAGCAACTCAAGATTGGGCATCCAGGAGGCACTGTGGGCCATCAGCAGCATCAGAATTGTATTCGACCACATTCTGCAACCTCATGCCCAGCATATCGCCCACTCTACCATTACCACCAAGCCAGGATCTCAACCCTGGTTCAACAAAAAGAGCAGGAGAGCATGCCAGGAGCAACATCAGGCATACCGAAAAATGAGATGTCAACCTGGTGAAGCTACAACACCAGACTACTTGTGTGCCAAACAACATAAGCAGCAAGTAATAGACAGAGCTAAGCGATTCCACAACAAACGCATCAGATCTAAGCTCTGTAGTCCTGCCACATCCATCCGTGAATGGTGGTGGACATTTAAACAACTCACTGGTAGCGGAGGCTCCACAAATATCCCCATCCTCAATTGGAGGAGCCCAGCACATATGTGCAAAAGATGTGGCTAAGGCGTTTGCAACAATCTTCAGCCAGAAGTGCTGAGTGGATGATCCATCTTGGTTTCCTCCAGAGGTCACCAGCATCACATATGTCAGTCTTCAGCCAATACAATTCACTCCACGTGATATCAAGAAATGGCTGAAGGCACTAGATACTGCAAAGGCTATGAGCCCTGACACTATTCCGGCAATCGTTCTGGAGACTTATGCTCCAGGACTTGCTGCGCCTCTAGCCAAGCTGTTCCAGTATATCTACAACACTGGTATCTACCCGGCAATGTGGAAAGTTGCCCTGGTGTGTCGAAACAAGACAAGTCCAATCCAGGCAATTACCGCCCTATCAGTCTACTCTCCATCATCAGCAAAGTGATGGCGGGAGTCATCAACAGTGCTATCAAGTGGCCCTTACTCAGCAATAACCTCATGGATGCTCAGTTTGGGTTCCGCAAGGGTCACACAGTTCCGGACCTCATTACAGCCTTGCTTCAAACATGGACAAAAGAGCTGAATTCCAGGAGTGGGGTGAGAATGACTGCCATTGACATCAAGGCAGTATTTGACCGAGTATGGCATCAAGAAGCCCTAGCTAAAGTGGAGTTAATGGGAATCAAGGGGATAAGTCTCTGCTGGTTGAAGTCATACCTGACACAAAGGAAGATAGTTGTGGTGGTTGGAAGTCAATCATCTCAATTCCAGGACATCACTGCAGGAGTTCCTCAGGGTAGTGTCCTAGGCCCAACCATCTCCAGCTGCTTCATCAATGACCTCTCTTCCATCATAAGGTCAGAAGTGAGGATGTGCATGGATGACTGTACAATGTTCAGCACCATTCATGACTTCATTAATGAAGCAGTCCATATCCAAATGCAGCAAGACCTGGATACATAGATACATAGAAGATAGGAGCAGGAGGAGGCCTTTTGGCCCTTCGAGCCTGCTCCGCCATTCATCACGATCATGGCTCATCATCCAACTCAATAGCCTAATCCTGCTTTCTCCCCATAGCCGTTGATCCCATTCTCCCCATGTGCTATATCCAGCCACCTCTTGAATATATTCAAAGTTTTAGCATCAACTACTTCCTGTGGTAATGAATTCCATAGGCTAACCACTCTTTGTGTGAAGAAGTGTCTCCTTATCGCTGTCCGAAATAGTTTACCCTGAATCCTCAGGCTGTGACCCCTGGTTCTGGACACACCTATCATTGGTAACATCTTTCCTGCATCTAACCTGTCTAGTCCTGTTAGAATTTTATATGTCTTTATGAGATCCCCTTAATTCTTCTTAACTCCAGCGAGAAAAATCCCAAGCTAGTCAATCTCTCTTCATATGACAGTCCAGCCATCCCTGGAATCAGTCTGGTAAACCTTCGCTGCACTCCCTCGAGAGCAAGAACATCCTTCCTCAGAGAAGGAGACCAAAACTGCATACAATACTCCCAAATGTGGCCTCACCAAGGTCCTGTACAATTGCAGCAACACATCCCTGCTTCTATACTCGAAACCTCTTGCAATGAAGGCCAACATACCATTAGCCTTCTTTACCATCTGCTGCACCTGCATGCTTACATTCAGCGAATGGTGCACAAGGACACCCAGGTCCCGCTGCACACTCCCCTCTCCCAATTTACAACCATTCAGGTAGTAATCTGCCTTCCTGTTTTTGCTTCCAAAATGAATAACCACATACTTACCCAAATTATACTGCATCTGCCATTGGTGCGCATTCGCCCAACCTGTCCAGATCTTGCTGTAGGATCCCTGCATCCTCGTCACAATTCACCCTCCCACCTAATTTGGAATCATTGCAAACTTTGAGATGTTACATTTTGTAATAATATCCAGGCTTGGGCTGACAAGTGGCAAGTTACATTTGCGCCACACAAGTGCCAGGCAATGATCATCTCCTACAAGAGAGGACCTAACCACCGCCCCTTGACATTCAATGGCATTACCATCGCTGAATCCCCCCACAATCAACATCCTGGGGATGACCATTGATCAGAAACTGAACTGGACTAGCCATATTAATACTGTGGCTACCAGGGCAGTTCAAAGACTACGAATCCTACAGCGACTAACTCACCTCCTGACTCTTGGCCCCCCAAATCCTGTCCACCATCTACAAGGCAGTAGTGTAATGGAGTACTCTCCACTTGCCTAGATGAGAGCAGCTCTAACAACACGCAAGCTCAACATCATCCAGGACAAAGCAGCCCACTTGATTGCTTCCCTTTCCACAACGTTCAAACCCTCCACCATCTACAAGATGCATTGCAGTTACTCACCAAGGTTCCTTAGACAACACCTTCCAAACAGACGACCACTACCACCTAGAAGGACAAGAGCAGCAGATACCTGGGAACCCCACCACCTAGATGTTCCCCTCCAAGTCTCTCACCATTCTGACTTGGAAATATATCGCAGTTCCTTCACTGTCTCTGGGGCAACATCCTGGAACTCCCTCCCTAACAGCACTGTGGGTGTACCTACACCTCCAGGACTGCAGCGGTTCAAGAAGGCAACTCACCACCACCTTCTGAAGGGCAATTAGGGTAGGGCAATAAATGCTCGCCTAACCAGCGATGTCCACATCCCGTAAATGTATTTTTTTAAAAATGCTATGCTTTTAAATTTAATTAAACAACCAACCAGAGGGAGCTGGCACTCATTTTGTGTTCATTTTATAAATTGCATAACGGAAGTTGTACTGATTTTTATTAAATGACTCTCATTACGCACATTGTGCTATCTGTTTTATCCACTCTGGAATAAAAGTTTGCAATTTGAACCTGCGTTGATGGTGTCTGCTTTGGGAGAGATGACAGGAATACACCTAAAACAGAGATGACAGGAATACATTTAAATCTGGTCCATTTATCAAGACAATTTGACAGTACACTCCTGAGTTGTTCTTGTGGCACGGGTATATAGAAGATAGTGGGAGTAAACTTTCTCTAACTGATGCTACTGTAGCTAAGATGATATCTATAGTAGGCAACCATGATAGCTATAATATAAGAGTGTTCGGTGTAACAAAGGTTAATGTGGGACTGGAGGACAGGACCATCCAGTGTATGATGTAAAGAGACCAGTGACAGTAGACAAGTGACAGAGTTGTAAGGAGAGACTTGAGTAGGAGTTAACATGGAGTTAGCTCCTCGATTGGGCTACACTTTGTACATGTGTAAATAGTTATGTGGAACCAGTAAACACGACTGTTCAATCATACAAACTTCTGAACTTCTAATTGAGACCCACTGAACAAACCCTTACAACATGGTGGCAGTTGATGCACGGCCCCAGAACCAAAAAAACTGGTGAAGGACCTGGAATCGGAAAAACTGCACCTAAACCGAACACAGCTGGAGATTACCTAAAAAGAAACTCCATTGCAGATGTGGAGACTGAAGGTCAGAAGAAAATCCACTGTGCAGTTAAAGGACTCCACCAGAGCAAGTGGAGGACCATTGTAAATCCTAATCGATTGCATAAAGGACTTGGCAAAGGTGAGCGGAAAATTGATCTCTAGGGTTGAATGAGTCTTTAAACATCTTCGGTCTATTATTTGGTCAGAGCAGTCAGTTTTGCTAATCACTGCGGCCAGCCTGTGTTCCAAGACAGTGCTATGTTATGTGGTGGCCGCGCTCCATTGGGGAAATTTTTTTTAAAACTCTAACAAAGCCAGGATTGACCTTTTTATTACTCTACTGATTTCCAAAAAGGTTCTAAAGAGCCCAAGTCATTCATTGAAATATTTGCTGCAAGTAATTGATCTCTTTTGAGGGTGAATCTGCTATTGCCACAGTAGCTCACCAAAATGGGGCGGCACGGTGGCACAGTGGTGAGCATTGCTGACTCACAGTGCCAGAGACCCAGGTTCAATTCCGACCTCGACTTTCTCTGTGTGGAGTTTGCACTTTCTCCCCGTGTCTGCATGGGTTTCCTCCGGGTGCCCCGGTTTCCTCCCACAATCCAAAGATGTGCAGGTTAGGTGGATTAGCCGTGCTCAATTGCCCCTTAGTGTCTAAAACATTAGGCGAGGTTACTGGGTTATAGGGTGGGGGCCTGACCTAGGTAGGGTGCTCTTTCGGAGGGCCGGTGCAGACATGATGGGCTGAATGGCCTCTTTCTGCACAGTAATGTTTCTAAAAAAACCTTGTAGGCGAGAGCAATGTCCAACAATCTCTGTGCAGTGTTTGAAATGCACCCAGCTAGGATACTTTGGAAAGCGCTGCAAGTCTAAGATATTGAGGCATGTGAAGGATCCTGAAACAGTCCATAAGATTGATGTATCACACCAGGAAGAAGTTCAACCATGCTTCTTGGCTTAGATGAGGCCCAAGGTATGATGTGATGTGATGCATGACAGTAGGCAGGAGACCGAATTCTATGGAGACTCTCGAGTAGGAGTCACCATTGAGAGAGGATGCTAAGCCCATGTGCCTGTTCATGCCATGATAAATATCACACCTGCTTAATGAAATAAGTATAGCAACAACTGGATGGAATGACCACGATGAGGGTCATCCACCCTATCACTCACCGGCGGAACCTTTCCAGTTCTAAAGCCAATGGGTCAGTTCGCATCTGTGCTGGCCAGACACATCCCAACAAGGCAGCGACAAGTGAACAACTTGAGTTAGCTCCTCATTTGTGCTATACTTTATACATAGGTGTTACAAATAAACACTACCGTTTAACCTTACAAGCCTGAACCCCTCAGTGAGACCTCTTGAACAAACCCTTGCAACAATGGCTCTCTTGGGTAGTAATAATAGCAACAACAAATTGGGATATTAAGGACACTGGATAAAGGCAAAGTGGTTCCTAGAGATGTAATAAAATATGGACACCAAGCCATTAAGGTATTTGAAGTGATCAAAGGATGGTCAGAGAAGAGAATTATGGTCAACATTCCTTCCTCAGATAGCATCAATAATACAGATTAACAGGCTATTCATCTGATTGCTGTTCATGGAACTTTGCTATGCACAAATTGGCTGCTACATTTGCCTACATCATAATAGTGACTCCACTTCAAAAGTAGTTCAATGACTGTGAAGAGCTTTGGGAAGTAGAAGACACGAGATAAATCAATCATCTTTTCAGAGGGATGTCAATTAGTTGTAAATTGTAGAAGAAACCAGAAGAAAAATTGAAGGGGCAGCAATCTCTGGAGGTCATTCAAAATGACTTCTGTGCTGTTCAATAAGTGGCTAAATCAGATATTTCTCCAAACTCCAGTCATGATACGCAAGATAACCGATCTAAGTTATTCAGTCATTGTATTTCATATCATGTATTGGAAAGGAAATTCTTAAATACAAAAACAGCATGACAAAGAATTATTGGATTCTCCTCTTCACTCTTATGTGCCCCATCTTCTTTTTCATTTTCTCCCTCTCCTCTTTTCTCTCTTGCTCTGCCCTTGTTTTCTACTTTCCACCCTCTCTCTCGTATGTTTGTCCCTTTCGTTTCACTCCCTTTGTTTGTCTCTTTCCCTCCTTTTGTCTCTTATCTCTGTCACCAATTTTGTTTCTCTCTTCCTATGTCTCTTTCTCTATTTTTTACCACATTTTTGTATGTCTCTTGTTCGTTTCCCCCCCCCCTCCCCCCGCCCTGTGACACCTTTGTGGTCTCTTACCCCCTTCTCAGTCTCTGAGCCCCTTTGTCCCCCTTTCTTCCCCCTTTGTGTAACTCTCTGTCCCTCTCCTTGACCCACATTCTCGTCCTTTTGTTCCCCCCCCCCCATACCCTACTATTTTCCTTCTCGCGCACACCCTTTTTGTAGCAGACTGGCATCCTTTTTGCATAGATTTTCTCATGATGTGGTTTGCAATAGATGGAGTCAGCCTTTGCAATTATGTTTTCTTGCAACATTTATTACTTTGTAAACATTTTAAAAATTATTTTTGTATCTTTTTAATTCCAATCGTTATTAATTACAATTAATCTCACTTCAAGATCTTTATTTTTCCAAGGCCAAGAATTTAAAAGGATTACATCAATATAATTGTCTTGTTTTTTTAATATTGTTTGCCGCTGTTTACTTCCCTCTTGTATTTTAATTAAAAGTGAACGCTAATGGTATATAAGGGCTACTGCCCATGTACACTTAGTGTTGTACAAGGCGATGAATTAACACGTGCACAGGCGAATGACTGGATTGGTGAATCATCCTGAATTGATATTATTTTGGTTACTATGCACTCAACAATTTGCTCCAACCAGTTTCCCTTAATGCCATCAGCACTTTTGTTTATGTAAAATTACAGCTCCACTTCCAAATAATAGGAAAATGTACAAAGCACATAGTGTCATTTTTATCATTCTTTTCTTCTATGTAACATCCCTTTTCACCATTAATAACTTCTGTGTATCTGATGTTTTCAATGTGCCTGTAACAGATTGGATTGCAGGTCAATCATGATCTCGTTGAATGGCACAGCAGACCCAATGGGCCGAATGGCCTACTTCTGCCCCCATGTCTTATCTCATGGTTAAAATGCAAATTTGTGCTTCCCCAACATTGCAAGAACCGTGTTTGTATATTAGCCTAACCATCGGGAAAACCAACTGGGGACATTTTAATTTGAATTTTTTTAATGTTCAGTGTCACAAAATTGTCTCTTGGCTCACATTACAAATGTAACAGGAATTTGGATGCGATGTGTCGAGCTATCTTTAAGCAGTGTGCCAAATGAGGTGCAATTTGGAGCAAACAATATAATTTGCTTCTGCTGCTCGTGCCAATCTAATACAGTTGATCGTTTCATAGCCTGTTGTACTACAATACAACAAATTGATTACCATAGGGAGACTGGGGGATCAATGAATATTTATAGACTTCTCTCTTTCAATCGGCAAGAAATGTGGCAAAACAATTTCAAAATCCATCAGAGGTTAAGAGAGATACTAAAGGGATGGCGATAAATGCTGGCCTTGCTAGTGATACCCACATCCCATGAATGGAAGAAAGACCCAATGATGGGTAGCAATTTATGTAGAGGTAAATGGCGATTGGTTCAAAACTCTGCCCAGGCTGCAAAGGATTTTCTTGGAGTGTGTTCCCAATGTTTGACAAAGGGGAAATGGATTCAGCCAAAAGAATTGTTGTCGATGAGTGACTGGCAGCACAACCTTCATAAATAACTAGGAATCTTCCTGTATAAAAGGGGCTAGTACAAGATGGACTAGACTTTGGTCAAGTAAGGACAAAGAGACTTCGAAGGGCAGCACGGTAGCATGGTGGCTAGCACAATTGCTTCACAGCTCCAGGGTCCCAGGTTCGATTCCCGGCTTGGGTCACTGTCTGTGCGGAGTCTGCACGTTCTCCCTGTGTGTGCGTGGGTTTCCTCCGGGTGCTCCCACAGTCCAAAGATGTGCAGGTTAGGTGTGTGGTGTTGGGTGTTCTGACACACAGATGAGCCAACACGGTTGCATATGGTACAACGCTACTTTATTTAAACTTACTATTTACAGTTTGGTCTTTGCACTCTGCACGTGGGGGTTCCCTGCTTGTGATGTTTTAACAGCTCTTTCTTGTTCCCTTCTCCCCAGACCTACTGACCACCAGGTGTCGTGCTCGTGCTTTTTATGTGGTTGGTGTTCTTGTCTGTGATTGGTTGTGGTGTTGTGTACTCTGATTTGCCTGTTAGTGTGTCCATCATGATGTGTGTGTTTGAATATCATGACATCCCCCCTTTTTACAAAGATATGTGCCTACGTGGTAATAAATATGATCGTGTCGTGAGTGCATCTAAGAGTGTGTGTGTGTCGTGTGCAGCATGTGCATATGACGGAACTATGTACATGGGGCGATGTCGGGTGCGTCACATGAACCAAGTTGTACCATAACATAACATAAATGCGAACGAGAGAAGAAGAAAAAAAAAAACTTGAACAGTTGTCCAGTCAGACGACATCTGGAACGATAAACAACAACAGGTTATCATGTAAAATTGTGCAACTTGTTAAACATATGAACGGTATTATAAGTCCAGTCTAATGGGCTTGCGACGAGTTCGGGTTGACCGCCTCAAGGGTGGATCAAGAACCACCGGCTGCTGTGCAGGCATGGCCATGGGTGGCGATGGAAAGGGCGTGATGTGCGGCAGCTCCACAAAGTCATCCTTGGAAGCCTGTTGAGGATCTGGCGTGTGCGTGCTGTGTGGCTGTGAGCGTGGAAGTCGGCGAAGGGCGCGCCGATTGCGGCGACGCACGGAACCATCCGGCATGCGAACCAGGAACGAGCGGGGAGCCACTTGTCGGAGGACTTCGGCCGGTGCTGACCAGCCACCATACGGTTGATGGACGCGTACTTTGTCTCCGGAGGACAGGGGGGGCAGGTCCGTCGCTCGTGTGTCGTACCGACTTTTCTGGCGATCACGCTGCAGTTGCATGTTCCGAAGAACCGCCTCATGGTCTGTTGTTGGTGCCAGGATGGAAGGTACCGTCGTCCTGAGGGAGCGACCCATTAGTAGCTGCGCTGGCGAGAGACCCGTGGATAGCGGGGCCGATCGATAGGCCAGCAAGGCAAGGTTAAAGTCCGATCCGGCAGCAGCCGCCTTGCACAGGAGCCGCTTGGCGATGTGGACACCCTTTTCAGCCTTCCCGTTCGATTGTGGATGCAGAGGGCTGGATGTCACATGAGTGAAACCATATGCTGCGGCAAAGGACGACCATTCACGGCTGGCGAAACAGGGTCCATTGTCTGACATGACAGTCCTTGGAATGCCATAGCGAGCAAATGTTTCCTTGCAGGCCCCAATGACTGCGGACGACGTCAGATCATGGAGAGGCATGACTTCCGGGTAGTTTGAGAAGTAGTCTATAATAACAATGTAATCTCTGCCGAGCGCGTGAAATAGGTCAACACCCACCTTCGCCCAGGGGGACGTCACCATCTCGTGTGGTAGAAGTGTTTCCGGAGGTTGCGCCGGCTGAAACCTCTGACAGGTTGTGCAGTTGAGCACCATGTTGGCTATGTCTTCATTAATACCCGGCCAATATACCGCCTCCCGGGCCCTTCGTCTGCATTTTTCGACGCCCAAGTGGCCTTCGTGTAGTTGATGAAGAATCATCTGGCGCACGCTGTGTGGAATAACGATCCTGTGTGATTTCATAAGGACCCCGTCTATGTTGGTGAGATCATCTCGCACATTATAATACTGGGGGCACTGCCCTTTTAGCCACCCTTCCGTCATGTGGCGCATCACTCTCTGCAGAAGGGGGTCAGTCGCCGTCTCTGCGCGTATGTGGGCCAGACTAGGATCATCAGCTGGCAGATTTGCTGCTGTCAGAGTTACGTGTGCCTCAATTTGACGCACGAACCCCTCCGCATCTGGTGGTGTGCTCACTGCTCGGGAAAGAGTGTCTGCCACGATGAGCTCCTTCCCCGGAGTGTAGATCAGTTCAAAATCGTACCTCCTGAGTTTAAGTAAGATGCGCTGGAGGCGAGGAGTCATGTCGTTCAGGTCTTTGTTAATGATGTTGACCAGGGGGCGGTGGTCAGTTTCGACCGTAAATCGTGGCAGGCCATACACATAGTCGTGGAACTTGTCCAGTCCAGTTAACAAGCCCAGGCATTCTTTTTCGATTTGCGCGTAGCGCTGTTCGGTAGGGGTCATGGCTCGTGAGGCATATGCAACCGGGGCCCATGACGACGTGCTGTCTTTTTGCAGGAGTACCGCTCCAATACCAGATTGGCTGGCGTCTGTTGAGATCTTTGTAGGGCGAGTCGTGTCAAAGAAGGCCAGCACTGGTGCCGTGACCAGTTTGTGCTTGAGTTCCTCCCATTCCCGCTGATGCGATTGGTGCCAGTTGAATTCTGTCGATTTTTTTACGAGATGGCGCATATTTGTTGTATGAGAAGCCAGGTTGGGAATGAACTTCCCAAGGAAGTTGACCATGCCCAGGAATCTTAAGACAGCCTTCTTGTCAGCCGGTCGTGGCATGGCTGTGATGGCGCTAACCTTGTCTGCATCGGGACGGACCCCTGACCTTGAGATGTGGTCCCCGAGGAATTTCAGCTCCGTCTGGCCGAAGGCACACTTCGCACGGTTGAGACGCAGGCCATTTTGTCGTATGCGGGTAAAGACACGTCGTAGACGATGCATGTGTTCCTGCGGAGTGGTGGACCAAATGATGATATCGTCCACATATACACGTACCCCTTCGATGCCTTCCATCATCTGCTCCATAATGCGGTGGAAAACTTCAGATGCCGAAATGATGCCGAATGGCATCCGGTTGTAGCAGAATCTGCCAAAAGGGGTGTTGAATGTGCATAGTCTTCGGCTGGCCGGGTCCAGTTGGATCTGCCAGAATCCTTTGGACGCATCCAATTTAGTGAATATTTTGGCTCGCGCCATCTCGCTGGTGAGGTCTTCTCGTTTCGGGATGGGATAGTGTTCCCGCATGATGTTGTTATTCAGATCTTTAGGATCTATACATATACGGAGCTCGCCAGAGGGCTTCTTTACACAGACCATGGAGCTGACCCATGGCGTGGGCTCCGTGACCTTGGATAGGACCCCTTGGTCCTGAAGAATCTGCAGTTGTGCCTTGAGGCGGTCTTTGAGTGGCGCAGGAACCCTGCGAGGTGCGTGAACGACAGGGATGGCGTCCGGTCTGAGTCGAATCTTGTACGTGTATGGCAATGTCCCCATGCCTTCAAAAACCTCCTGGTTGTGAGCAAGGAGGGAATGGAGATTTGCGTGGAACTCAGCATCCGGGAAGTCGGATATCTCATCTGGAGAGAGAGACATAATGCGCTGTACCAGGTGAAGGACCTTACACGCCTGTGCGCCCAGTAACGAGTCCTTTGATGAGCCGACAACTTCGAAGGGGAGTGTGGCCGTGTACATCTTGTGAGTCACCTGTAGCTGGCAAGATCCTATGGACGGGATGACGTTCCCGTTATAGTCAACCATCTTGAGCCGGGATGGCGTGATGGGTGGTTTGACCTTCATGGCCTGGACTGCAGAGTAAGCAATCAGGTTGGCGGATGCGCCGGTGTCCAGACGGAAGGCGACGCGCGATCGGTTGACCGTCAGAGTGGCACACCACTCATCGGCTGGATTGATGGCATTGACCTTGTTGACATCAATGACGGAAACGCGGAAGGCATCTTGGTCATCTGCATCACTTAACTGGAAGTCTTGATGCGTGGGCTGGACGGTCCTGACTTGTCTGCGAGATTATCGAGGATGCGCCGGATCCATGGGTTGAGCCGAACGACAGTGGGCTGCGTAGTGGCCCATCTTGCCACATCTGTGGCACTGTCGGTTTTTTGCAGGACATTGCCCTTTTAAATGTAGAGCTCCACAATTGCCGCACGTCATGACGTCACGGCGTTCGTTGCGCCACTGCGCATGCGCAGTGCGATCTTGCGGTGGGCGCGCCTGCGCAGTGCGTCCCTCGTTGTGGCCGTTATTTTTGGCGCGCACCTACGCGGGAGACCGCGAAAAGCGCGGGAAGCGGCCGCTGTCGTCCGGGCCGTGGGTCGGGAAGTAATCGACGGCCTGGATGCGTTCGACGTCGTGGGCGGCCTGGCTTGCCGATTCGACGGCTGGGGACCCCCTCCGTGCCGACTCGGACGCCTGAAATCGGGCAAAACGGCAGGTAGCATTTTCGTGGAGGACACAGGCTTCCACAGCAGACGCTAAGGTGAGGCTTTTCATTTTAAGAAGCTGCTGGCGTAGGCCACTAGAGGCAACGCCAAAAACAATCTGGTCCCTGATCATGGACTCTGTGGTGGTGCCGTAACCGCAGGACTGCGCTAGAATCCGGAGGTGCGTCAAAAAGGGTTGAAAAAGCTCCTCCTTACCTTGCAGGCGTTGCTGAAAGAGGTATCTTTCAAAACTTTCATTTACTTCAACTTGAAAGTGCTGGTCCAGTTTGAGGATGACCGTGTCATATTTGGCTTGGTTTTCGCCTTCTTCGAACACCAGTGAGTTGAAGACGTCGGTGGCGTGCGGACCTGCGTAGAAGAGGAGCATTGCAATCTTCGTGTCATCTGAGACATTCTGTTTTTCGGTGGCACGGATGTACAGGTCGAATCGCTGCCTGTAGAGCTTCCAGTTGGTACCTAGGTTCCCCGCGACTTGCATCGGCTGCGGTTTGTCGGTGTGGTCCATGTCCAGAATGGCAGGTTAGTAGGCAGGTATCGATCCACTCCTGTACCATGTGGTGTTGGGTGTTCTGACACACAGATGAGCCAACACGGTTGCATATGGTACAACGCTACTTTATTTAAACTTACTATTTACAGTTTGGTCTTTGCACTCTGCACGTGGGGGTTCCCTGCTTGTGATGTTTTAACAGCTCTTTCTTGTTCCCTTCTCCCCAGACCTACTGACCACCAGGTGTCGTGCTCGTGCTTTTTATGTGGTTGGTGTTCTTGTCTGTGATTGGTTGTGGTGTTGTGTACTCTGATTTGCCTGTTAGTGTGTCCATCATGATGTGTGTGTTTGAATATCATGACAAGGTGGATTGGCCATGCAAAATTGCCCTTAGTGTTGGGTGGGTTTATGGGGATAGGGTGGAGGTGTGGGCTTGGGTAGGGTGCTCTTTCAAAGAGCTGGTACAGACTTGATGGGCCGAATGGCCTCCTTCTGCCCTGTAAATTCTATGATAAGGCACATTGAGATAGCAGTGCAAAATTGTTTTATCTAGATATGTGGGGGAAGGACAACAAGCAACTGGATCAGAGATGAGACAGACTTTGGAGTAGAAGATTTTGTGAACTGCAATATGGACTTTGATATCCAGATGGATGCATAAAACTGGAAATCAGGAATACAGAGACACTAGAGGAGACAAATCTACAATAAAATGAATGTGTGTTAACATTAACAGGATTAAAATAAGTGGTTGGGACTGGAGGCCGTTGAATTAGGGAACTACAATACAATGGGATATTAGCAACCTGGCTAAATCCAGATGATGGAACTAAATACAGTCGGGTATGGAGTGTTTATTTTAAAAAATGAACTTAAAAGGATGAAAATAGCTCTGTCACAGATATAGGTGAGGTAAATTAAGTTGATCCAGTGGGAAATTGTAAACTGCAAAATGAGTAAATCTGGTTAGACATCTCTAATGCAAAAATAATCCAAGGTAACACTTTGGATACTTTATAGACCACCAAGTCAGCAGAGGTAGAAAGACAATTTGCTGTAGAAGAGAAAAAGAATAGGTGAGGAATCTTGTATTAATGAGCGACTTCATGCAATTTCATATGAACTTGGAAAAGTCAAGAAATTTAGAGATAATATACAGTGGTGCAGGCCTATCAGCTCATCGAGTCTGCACCGGCCCTTGGAAAGAGCACCCTACTTAAACCCACGCCTTCACCTTAACCCAGTAACCCCACCTAACCTTTTAATGAGTGCTTCAGGCCTTCTATGAGAGAGTGATTGCTTCTTGACCTGGTGTGCCAGGGAAACCACATGAGGCAACATTAATTTTGACATGACCCAAGTCTGCACAAAGTGGAAGTTATAGTGACCACTGTGATGTGAGAGACCTTAATACCTAAGAACAGGAGCTGTGGCTGAAGTCAACGAAATTGGGAAACAGTTAAAGTAAATAGATTTGCGGTGGTGGGATCTTCAACAACAACAGTAAAAGAAAAATGGGATGCTTTTCAATATTTGATGCTGAATGCACAGAATATTTCCAAGCCAACAAATTCAAACTAAATAACATGACCCAAAATTATTACCAAATGAGAAGGGAAAATCAGAAAACAGTATGCTCTTGCGGTCTGGTAGGAAATAAACAACATCCTAGCTGTGCAAACGTAGAAGAGTGGGAAAAGAATATCTGATCCATTAAGCTAGCTCCAGCCAGACATGTTACAGCCAAATATGCCAATTAATTCTGAGTTTTGTCGCGCTCCATCATGACCTCCCTGCTTTTGTAATCTATGCCTCGATTGATAAAGGCATGTCCCATATGCCTTTTTCACCACCCTATTAACCTGCCCTTCTGTCCTCGGAGATCTATGGATAAACATACCAAGGTCCCATTGTTCCTGAGAACTTCCCAGTGTCATGCCATTCATTGAATATTTCCTTGTCACATTACTCCTTCTAAAGGGTATCACCTCACTTTTCAGGGTTAAATTTCATCTGCAACTTTTCTGCCCATTTGATCCCCCCCCCCCGCCCAATGGCACCGCTCACATTGCATTTAGTTTATTTTCTGGGATTTACTTATTTTAAAAATATATTCTCGGGATGGGGTTGACACTGCCAAAATAACAGTTCTCTTACTGAGTAACAGTACTTACCATAAGGTCACATAGGCCGCACCTCTACTTGTTCAGCCACTATTGTGCCTAGCAACAACAACAAAAATCAATTGGCCAATCTGAGCACAGCCTCTCTGAGCTTTGGCTACTGATAGGCTGACTCGAGAGCCTAACACAAGCCAATGCTCAGCAGAGGCTCTGATTGGTTAATTTGATTTTTGTTTTTCTTTGATTTGTTGCCTTTCCCCTTTCTCACATCTTGGGTTCTTCAGTTGACTGCGCGTGCATTTTAGTTTGCACATTAAAAACCTGCCATTTTGTCATAATGCTGCAGGAGCTTCAGCAGAACCCTGGAGACCTCTCACGGTTCCCTAGGGTTCCATGGAACCTTGTTTGGAAATCCCTGTTGCTCTTCATTCCCTCATCTAAGTTATTGATATAGCTTAGAGCATTCTACCAATGACCCCCCCCCCACCATGCCATCCCATAAAGGACCCTCTGTGTGCATTGATCGATCCTGAAACCATGCTAAAGTGTTGCCCTGAACCCCATGAGCCCTCATCTTGTCTAACAACCTCTTGTATGACACTGTAGAAACACGGTAAAATGTTATGACACAGAAGAGAGGTCCATTGTGTCCATGCTGGCCAAAAGAGTTATTCAGCCTAATCCCACTTTCTAGTTCTCATCAGTACAAACATAAGCAAATTGAATGTCTCTGAAAATTCAGTATATTACATAATTGTTTCCCCCTTATCTACCCTGCTAGTTACACGCTCAAAAAAACTTTATTTACTAAACAGAATTTCCCTTCCATTGGAGCATGATGACACTATTTTACGAGATTGACTATCTAAGGACCCTGTTGGGATATTCTTAATAGATGTCATCTTGTATTTTTAAATGTAATAAGACTCTTTCATTCACTTATTTTGCTTGAATCTATTTGAATAATAGATTGTCACCACCACCCCCACCCCTGACCGCTCCAAATAATTTTGCACTGTAAAGTTTTCCCAACATTATCACGAAGCTGGAAATACCCGTTTCTGTTTTATTCCCTCAGAATCCTTGCATGCATGAAGCATGGCTGATAGCTTTGAATATCAGTCTGTCTAATCATTTTAGGAACATCGGAAGATGAGATTTAGGAGCAGTGATAGGCTATTCGGCTCTTCAAGCCTGCTCTGCCATTCAGTAAGATCATCGCTTATCCAGTTGTGGTCTCAACATTTTCCTGTCTGCCCCCCGTAACACTTTTGTCTATCAAAAATATTTCTGTCTCTGCCTTGAAAAAATTCATCAGCCTCCACTGCTCTCTGGGAAGAGAATTCCACATATTAACCACCATCTGAGAGAAAATAGTTCTTATCTTGGGAGACCTTTCATTCTTAAACTTTGTCACCTAATTCTGGTCTCTCGCCTCAAGGGAAACATTCTTCCAGAATCCACCCTATCACGTTCCCTCAGGATCGTATGTTTCAATAAGATCACCTTTTATTCTAAACTCTAATAGGTATAGGCTCAACCAATTCACTCCTTCTTCATAGGATAAGCCCTTCATTCCAGAAATGAATTGAGTGAACCTTGCCTGAAGAGTTTCTCATGCAATTATATATTTTTAAGAACATAACATAAGATATAGCAGTTAGAGTAGGCTTCAGCACTTCGAGCCCACTCTGCCATTCTGAGCGATCAGGACTGATCTCCTGCTCAACACCACGTTCCTGCACCATCCCAGTATTCCTTAATTTTTTAGTATGTAGAAATCTATCAGTCTCAATCTTTAAAAAAAACATTTTAATTCAAATTTTAACATTTTATAAAACAAAAACATTACAGCCCCAAATATAATAAACTCTGCACCAACCCCACCCCAACAGTTGATGGTAACTAGCTCTCCAAAATGCAAAATAAACAAACCACATCTCTTGTGGAACACTTCATTTGCTCCCCTTAGGGCAAATTTCACCGTCTCAAGATGTAAGAACATCATTAAATCCCCCAGCCACTCCCAAGGTGGAGAAGCTGACCTCTACCCCAACATAACCCACCTGCGAGCAATCAATGAGGTAAAGGCTAAAACATCTGCCTTAGCTACCATCTGCAAGTCCGACACCCCCGAATATGGCCCCCAGGGGACTCGCCTCCAAATCTACATGCAGGACCCCCAAAATTTCTCCAACTTTGGGCAGAACCAGAACAAGTGCAAATGATTATCCAAGCCTCTTCCACACCGTTTATATAAGTAACCCCCCCCCCCCAGGCAAACAGCCGGCTCATCCTTGACTTTGTCAAATGCACCCTGTGCACCACCTTCAACTATATCAATCCCAGCCTCGTGCACAAGGTTGAGGCATTCTCCCTCCGCAGCATCTCATATCATAGTCCCTCCACTGGCGCCATCCCCAACTCCTCCTCCACTTGAGCTTAACCCCCTCCATAGATACTTCATCCTTCTCCAAAATCCTCCCATAAATCGACCAAACAACTCCACTCTCCAACTCCATTACCAAAAACACCACCTCCAACAACGAGGAGGCAGGTGCTATTGGAAAGGTCGGAAAAAGCTTTCTAGCAAAGTATGAATCTCAGTGACAGAGCTTCAACACCCTCTGTGATGGAGAATTCCAAAGATTCACCGCCCTCTGAGTGAAAGAGTTCCTCCTTATTTCAGCCCCAAAGAGCTTGCCCCTTATTCTGGGACTGTATACCCTGATTCTGGATCCTTCCCCCCTCCAAGCCAGGGTGAACATCATTTTTGCAATTTTGTATGTTTGAATAAGATCACTTTTCATTCTTCTAAATTCCAGAGAATAAAGACCCAGTCTAGTTAGTCTTTCCTCGTAGGACAATCTCTCCATTTCAGGAATTAATTTGGTGAACCTTCATTGCACTTCTCGCTATCTCTCCATGGACAACCAAAGCTGCACACAATACTTCAGGTTTGGTCCCACCAAGGCTCTGTGTGATTACAGTAAGTACTCTGTACTCTGTACTCCTATACGCAAATTCTATTGTAACAATGGCCAAAATATCATCTGCCTTCTTAATTGCTTGCTGAATTTGCATGCTAGCTTTCAGTGACTTGTGAACCAAGGATGCCCAGTTCCTTTGAAATTCACCAACAGTTCTCACCCTTTTGCCATTCAAGAAATACTCGGGGTGGGATTCTCCGAACCTCCGCACCGGAATCGCGTGCGGCGACGGAGAATAGGCGTTCATGCCGGAAATCCGGCGCGATGGCACTTCCGCGGCCTGGCAGTCGCGCATGCGCGGTCGACGCAGCGCTGGTTGGGGGCCGTTGGAACAGGCCCCCGTGGCAATTCTCCGCGGTCAACCAGCCAAACTCCCGCCGGCGTGGTTTACATCTGGTACCTGTGGGAGCTGGGACCCGCGGCCGCGGTGGGGGGCAGGGGAATCTAACTCCCGGGGGGGGGGGGGGCCCTCAGCGGTGGCCAGGACCGTGATCGGGGGCCACCGATCGGTGGGCCATCACGATCTGGGGGGGGGGGGGGACCTACCTTACTCCGCTTGGGCCCACTGTGTGGCTCCGCCATGTTGTGGATGGCCGCTGTGTGCATGCGCGGACCCGCTTGTTGCCGCCGTGCGCGTGCGCAGCCGCGCGGTCTGGACAGCAGGACCCCCTCAGCAGCCAGAGCTGCGGGACGCACATCAGGGCTCTGCTAGCCCCCTGGAAAACGGAGAATCATCCCGGACTTTTGAGGAAAAAGTCCGGAGTGATTCTCGCCCGTTTTCCGGCAGGCATGGGAACTTAGTCCCCAAAAGGGAGAATCCCTTCCTCTGTATTTCTATTCTTCCCACCAAAGTGAATAACCTCCTATTTCTTCACATTGTATTCCAACTACCAAATGTTTGCCCACTCACTTAGTCGCTTCAAATCCACGTGAAGCATCTTTGCATCCTCCTTGCAGCTCACACTTCTTGGTTTTGTCTCATCTGCAAACTTGGAAATATTTAATGTAATCCCGACGGCCAAGTAGATTGTGAATAACTGAGGCCCAAGCACTAATCCTTGTGGTACCCTACAGTCGTTACCTGCCAACCTGAAAATGACCTATTTATTCCTTCTGTTTTCTGTCCGTTGACCAGTTCTTGGTCCGTATATTGCTTCCATCCCATGTGCTGTAATTTTGCTTCCTAACCGCCTTATCAAAAACTTTCTGTAAATCTAAATATACCGTAAGATGTATGAGCAGATGTAGACCATTCGGCCCATTGACTCTACTCCACCATTCAGTGATATCAAGGCTGATCTGATATAATCCTCAACTCCACTTTTCCTCCTTATCCCCATAACCTTTGAACTCTGTCTATCTCAGCCTTGAACTTATTTAATGACCCAGCCACTAGAGCTCTCTGTGGTAAAGAATTCCACAGATTCACCACCCTCTTGAGAGAAGAAATTGTTCCTCGTCTGTGTCTTAAATGGACAGCTTCTTACTCTGAGATTATGCCCTCTGGTCCACGACTCTCCCACAAGAGGAAACATCTTCTCAGCATCCACCCTGTCAAGTCCCCTGAGAACCTTGCATACCTCAATAAGATCACGTTTCATTCTTCTGAACTCCAATGAGTATAGGCCCAACCTACTTAACCTCTCCTCAACCTAATGAACCTCCTCTGGACTGCTTCCAATGCCAGTATATCTTTCCTTCGATAAGCGGACTAAAACTAATTATAGCATTCTGGATACGGTCTAACTAGTGCCTTGTATAGTTTTAGCAGTATTTCCCTATTCCTATACTCCATTCCCTTTGAAATATACAGTGGCAGCCTGGTCTACCATCTACCAGATGCACTGCAGTAACTCGCCAAGGTTCCTTAGACAGCACCTTCCAAACCCACGACCACTACCATCTAGAAGGACAAGAGCAGCATATATCTGGGAACTCCACCACCTGAGGCTTCCCCTCCAAGTCACTCACCATCCTCACCGTTCCTTCACTGTTGCTGGGGCAACATCCTGGAACTTTCACCCTAACAGCACAGTGGGTGTACCAGCACCTCAGGGACTGTAGGGGTTCAAGGCAACTCGCCACCTTCTGAAGGGCAACTAGGGATGAGAAATAAATACTCCTGTAAAATAATTTTTTTTAAACTTAGTCGCAAATTAATTAAGTGCTCTTCGTTTTGTAAATATATAAAACCATTCTGAAAAGATTATCCCTTTATTTTTCTAAGTATTTTCTATTGGTTCTGATATGTCTCTTAAAAGCTCAGTCTTACATTTTTGACACCTGAGCCATATAATAATTTTCACTTCTATTTTTCTGAATTCCCTTCCTAAAGCCCACATCTGGTCAGAGGGGATACATTTAGATCAAGAAACCCGATCCCATTCCGGGCCACTGTAATATTTTGGCAATTAGGACCTCAATGAGGCTCCAGCTAAAACCAGCTATGCAACAGTCCCAATTAACTGTGCAGGTGCGCAGTCATGCAACTGCCTGAAAGCTACCATACATGCTTTGTTCCTTGATAAATAACACGTGCACAGCCACGCACAAAATAACACGTGCACAGCCACACACAATCAAAATGTATTGTGCTTGAAAATGAACGGTGCAGAACAATTACATTTTGAAGGGAGCTACTTAACACTCAAAAGGTTGTGGCCTAATGATGTAATCGGCACTGCAACCTATTAACCTCCCCACAGCGGGAGGCCCACCCGTTCCAGTATGAGAGGACGACTTGCTAAAAATGACCCAGGTATATTTTTAAACTTTGTCTGCTTTAAATAAAAGGTTGCATTTATATCGTACATTTTGTGACTACCAGCTGTCTCAAGACACTTCATAACCAATTAAGTACTTTTGAAGGGTTGTCCCTTTTGTAATGTAAGAAGCACGACAGCCGATCTGCGCACCGCAAGCTCCCACAAACAGCAATTGAACAAATTTGCTTTGGTGATGTTGATTAATGGATAAATATTGACTTGGGCATTGTGGAAAAACTCCCCGCTCTTCTTCAGAATGACGCCATGGACCATTTACATCTATTTCAGAGGGCGCACAGCCTCTGTTTTAAGTATCATCTGAAAGCCGGCACCTACAGCAGTGCAGCACTCCCTGCATGAGTACCAGCCTTGCTTTTTATACTCCAGTCTGGAGGTGGATTTGAACCCACTACCTTTGGCCTCAGAGCTATCAAATCAGCCACAGCTGACACATTTAAGCTTATGGGCTACGAGAATCTGGAGTGCTCACATTAGGCCTTGTTTAAAAAAAAAAGAGCTTTCCCCATTCCAATCACAGGCCTGATCTGTCAGGCTGCCTTGATTGTCAGCCTCAACTTCAAGCCTTTTTCTTCCCACATCCCCCATTAATCCACGTTCCATCTCCACCCCACCTTCCCTCAACTCGCGTTCAATGATCCAAGGGACCTGTCTTTATGGTTCCCCAGTTGCAGCCTCAACCACTTATCTCTGCTGAATGAATGTCAGCCACACAGCCAATCTGTCTGATGTTGGCATGGTAATCTGCATTGATTTATGTCATTGAGACTCTAAGTTAATATCGGTAAGGCTCCCATGTTCCAGACCTAACAAACCTTGCTGTGTTCTTTGCCTACGAGTGTGCTCCCATGCACCCAGCCCCTTCCCTTGCAAATGAATAGTGGGGCTTATCTGTCTTCATCCACAGAAGGCTCATGAGCAATGTTTCCTGCAAGTTGTACAGCTGCATAGCAACCTGAAAGTCCCCGTGCAGCCTACACACGAGTCAGCCCTTTAAGTTACCAAGCAAAAACATTTCAAGGAGCCTCTGTACTTAAATAAATCATCCATGCACTTCCAAAAAAAAAAAGAGGAAAGGTTGCTCATGAGTAAACACAAATTATAAGTAATCTTTAAACATCAGTGCTGCCTATATACAAGATATAATCACGTTTGAGGTCCAGCGTCCTGCTTCCGAAATCTTAAATCTTTTGAGTTCTTGAATTATGACTTGAATCCTATTGGTAATTTTACATTTTATGCATGTGTTTTAATTGCTATTGATTTGAGATTCACTTGTCTATAATTTCTTGATGGACACTTTTTGAATATCTGGATTACATTAATTTTCATTCCTGGGGTGCAAGCCAGGTATTTGTGACACTCAAAATAATTAACTCGAGTATTTTCTCATTCCTGTCCTTATTTTCAAGGATTCCAGAGTGTATCCCATTTGGCCGAGGTATCTTAGAAACATTTAAAAGCTTGAGTGGCTTTCATAACATGTACTGTTGTTCTCAGCAATGAATTCTGCTTTTGCAGCAGTTTAAGGCTGGGAGGATTAGGTGATTCATCTGGTATGGAGAGCGACATATTTAATTGGGAACATGACTGTTTAACAAAAAAGTACAATTTGGTTATAAATAGAGATTAAAAGGGCACCACCCACTAAGCCATCAATGTTTCTACCATTAATAATCCTGTGGATTAACTTCATATCTGACACCTGCTTTTTTAATGAAGGAAGGAAAGCATTCTTGATACATATTAATATAATTGTGTGTATGTGTGTTTCATGACTTGCTATTCATCGTGTGGAGAATGCAGTAAATATTGATTTGCCTGGACTTTTCAATTAAAATCACTCCACGATCACATAAAATATTACTACACATTGATATTAGGCTTACCGATCACTTTCTAAGTCATTAAAAAAAAAGTGCATTTCTCATGACCCCTACTTTCATCACTGTAATAAATATGAAATATGTTTCTGGTCAGTTACCCCTGTCATGAGAATGTCACTTTAAGAAATGTTCGGCTGCTCATGTTACTGCAGTGACGTCAGAGCGTGGTTGGAGCTGAGCTCTACTTCTGCTTTTTAGTTTCAGTTTGAGAAAAAGCTTGGGTGTCTGTGGTTTTCTGTGAGCTGCATCTGAATTTTAACAATGAGCTGTATGGTTGATCTCTGCCATCCAAAGACTATCGATGGATCACTTGGTGAACCCAGAATTGTAATAGGTCTCAGTATTGAATGTAAACCTAATGTGCTCCTGTTTGAAGGTTTGTTAAGTATTTTGGATGTTAAAAGGACAGCTTACAGGGTTACTTAGTGTTGTAGTCTTTGGGGTTGTATTTGAATTAATGGTTGCTTAGATGTTCAGTTTGTTTTAAAAAGGTTAACTTGCGTTCATAGAATAAACGTTTTGTTTTAAAGAAATACTTGTCCATTTTCTGCTGTACCACACCTGT
Organism: Scyliorhinus torazame; assembly: GCF_047496885.1. NCBI lineage: Eukaryota > Metazoa > Chordata > Chondrichthyes > Carcharhiniformes > Scyliorhinidae > Scyliorhinus > Scyliorhinus torazame. Next base: position 195,396,608 of record NC_092717.1, read on the forward strand.
AGAGTGGGCCGTGTGCTCCCCATACCACAATCTATTAAAAGTTGTGGGTCAGGTGAACTCCATGATACACTTTCGGGTTCTCTAAACCCTGGCTCATAACATCCCCCTGACTTTTCCTTCTGGTAACAGGGAGGGGTTGAGTAGAAGTGAGCACGACGGAGAGATTGATCAAATACAAGAAGCTGAAGACTTGATTGTAATAAGTTGTAGGATGTTGCATTTAGTGGTTTAATTTGTGGTTAAACTATCTGTTCAGATCGCATACACTGGAGTAGTCAGCATTTAATTGGTAAGATACTTGATTTAACAGCAAGGGAGCTGGGACCGGAAAAATGGAGCATATAAATCACTCCCCTGACTTCAAAAATATAGATATAATCTCAACATTAACTACATTAATAGTAGCAGAAGCTGAGTTAAGAGAGCCATAAAAGCATTGGTCAGAAGATTATAAATTACATCCCTCCCTCCTGCCTGCACGTAATTTCCACAACCATCCAGAAATTCAACTTGCATGTATTACTGCCAGTGTTATGAGGCTGAATTAGCAGGGCTGATCTGCATGTTTTACATTATAGAAACAGCAATCACATTGACTATACCTAATAATTTGTGTCTATTTTACTGGGCACCTTAAGACTCAGCTTAATCCGTTTTAGTGCTTTATTATTGATTTAAACAGGATATGAAATTGAAGGTAATTGCTCCAACATCAGTAATACAGTACTTAATTTTTAGTGTGGGTCTTGCACAGTTTCCAATTTCAATTTGGTTTAGATTTCATTCATCCAATCCCACTGATTTGTATGTATGCATGCTGTGTTTTTAACACTTTTTGTGAAAACGTTCTATTCCCCCCCCCCCTCCCCAATAGTTCCACTTTGTATTAGTTAAGAAATTGCTAAGATTGCAAGAATTCAAACTTGAATGTAGAATGAAAACCATTGTCACCGTACACATTTTTAGGCTGAAGTTTACGTAATTGGTATAGTTTGATTTTTCCCCCATTCAGCTCGCTAATATCGGATAGCATGGAATGATTGTATATACAGTAGCATAACATAACTGTGTCCATCATGAATCTGAATTGACAGCTTAAGGTGTGAAACCCTTTTTATTTTACCTATCTTCCTGCACACAATTTCATCTCTCCCTGTTTATTGAGCTCTAACACAACGATTGGTGCAATACACGGGTGGATGCTTTATCTTCACTATAAATGCCTTGGGTGTTTTTGTATTTTTATTATCTACAGTGTGAAGCTGTATAAAGACTAGATGGCAAATTGCATTGAATGTAAAATTGATATTGGTTTTTCAAACACTAATTGGTGTTCCTGCAATAGTATCCATTATAAGTGCCTGTTGATGGTACGCGGGTACCTGAGGCTAGACTCAGCCCCATTGCTCATCAAACCCAATCTGCTGTACATGTTACAATAGTAACTTGCATTTAAATATCATCTTTTAGTGTAGTGTTCCTATGATGCGCCTGGAGACATTTGATATCTGACAAAAAAGACAGCTACATGAGATATTGGGTGACAAACATATTGGTCAAAGGTAACTTTAAGTAATGTCTTAAAGGAGGAGAGAGAGGCTGAGAGGTTTAGGAAGGGAATTTCAGAGCTTTGGGCATCAGCTGAAGACCACTGCCAATGGTGGGATAACAGAAATTGAAGATGCAGGAGGTCAGAATTAGAAATTGGAGGATTGTAGGCCTGGAGGTCTTCAGGTGAATTTAATCACAGCCAGGTGCCGTGTCATACCTTTTCTGTGTTTCTTGGTTGTCTTGTAACAGATGAAAAGGACAGAACTTGCACTTGTATATAAAATCTTTCTCGATCCCAGAAAATCTCAAATGATTGCTTCTTAATGTACAGTCCCTCCTGTTATATAGACACATTCAGCAGCCTATTGCTGATGACAAGATCCCACAAACAGCAAAAGAATGAATAGCCAGGTGATCTGATTTTAATGTTATCAGTTGTAGAAGGAATGCTCTCCAAGCATATACTCTGATTATCTTTGAATGATGCCATTAGATCTTTTCCATCTACCAGAGCTGGCAGGTGAACCCAGTGAAAATGTCTTTGATCAGCACAATATAGCAACAATCTTTGTTTACTTCTGTTAAACCCCCAGCGGAGGTCACAGTATAGGAACCATCAGGTTTCCCGTGCCTTCGGGGGAATATGTAAAGGGAAGGGCAGCCCCTCTAGTTTGAAAACCCCGATCTGGAAGCAGGTCAGGGAAGGAGACCCTCTGGGGAATGGTGGTGATTTGATTGTAAGTAATAATAGACTTTTGTGCTTCAACCTATGGCTTATGCATGACTGCTTACCTCAGGTTCTTCCTTTTCTGTTTCTGTGGGAAGGGTAACATGATTTGGAAGGATAGGAAAATGGCTCCCAAAATCAAATTGCTTGGTTTGACGAGGATGTCTACAGCTGACGTCAGAATTTATTTCTGTGCTCATCTCAAGCCAGATAATCTGTTGTGTAAAGAAAATTAAAATTGGGAGTAAAGATGAGAAAATATTACCTTGGGAGTTCAAATATTGTCATTTGAAACTTAAAAATCATAACCATTCTCATTTTTTCCACTTTCTCCTAAATTTTATCTTCTACCCTTCTATCCTCTATTGAAGCCATTGACTCCCCCATGAGATTCAGGTGGTATTTGTCCTCTGCTACGTTATCCAAGCGACTAATAATTATATTTGACCTTTAAGGATATGTTTAACTATTCACCTGCAGAAGAGGAGGGTAAATAGTTATAAGGAGTGGGATCCCAAACGTTCCTCCTCCACTTCAATACCCCAATATATTGAAAGAAATTTTAACAACCCAATCATTGCTCTGGCTGAGACCAGCTAATTCAGTGGTTTAAACTGGAATCCTTCTTTTCTGTATGTATCAGTATGATAGTGTATTTCCATAATTAACATTTGGGCGATACTGTATAATCCACAGACCACGTGCTCAGCTGACTTTTTGTATTCCTGACTTGGGTATCATCTTGATTGATTGTATAAATAACTGATTCATTACTGCTCACCTAGGGTGTGAGATGGATGCAAAGGCCGGAATATTCTTGTAGTTGCCGCCGGCGGATCTTTTGGTCCCATCGGAGGTGAATTCCCGCTGCAGGTTTCCCTGGGGTGGGGGTGGGGGGGGGGTGCATTCGATAGGGAAGACTGTTGACAATGGCAGAACCAGAAGATCCTGCCGCTGGCCAATGGCAGGCTGCCTCTGTCACCACGAAACATGTGGCAGGGGTGGAAAACCCCACTCAAAAGTTTTGTACTTTCACCCAGCTGCACTGGATAGGTCAGAATTTTCTTTTGATAGTGTTACTAGATGTCTAATTCAGCTGGAATAGTTTTGATTGAGCATTAAATGCACAGGCAAATTGTTCAGTTATCTGACGTTGAGGAAAAAATGTACTGTTTCGATTAGTGTATTTATTTCACTGAGGTTGGAAATTTCCATTAAAAAAAAACAAATATTCTAATTTCAGATAACAATTATTTTGGCTAGCTTCTAGTGTCTCATGGTTTTTTTTTATGGTTTGTTTTTAAAGAGGCATGGTCACCTTGCAAATCTCTAAATCACCACAAAGTCTACACACAGGAGAACATATTATTTAATGTTGGCTTAAACTGTGCATGTTATCTTCTATATTCTATAGGCATTTAAAAATAATATTTGTTACCACCAAACAAGTGCTTTTTGATTAACATTTTCTTATCTCCTACCTTTTATGAGCCCTGGCTGTTTGCTGAAATATAGCCCTTACCTTGTGTGTCTTAGTTTAAAAAATTGTGGCTTCAGTGCTTTCCTCTTTTTTGATCTTTTAGAAATGGTGTTGTAATATTGTAATAATTTAGATGTTTGCAATGTAGCATGTTCACTTTTCACGGTAGCTTTATTTGGTGACCACCACAGCAACGCTTGAAAGTTTTTTCCACAGTTGTCCAGGCCATGTTTAGTTTTATTGTCACCTATCCCAAAAAACTCAGTGGCCCTTTGTTTTTAACAACAAGGTTCGCCTGCAGCCTATTTTTAAGCGTTCTTTTAGTTGTCCTTTTTTTTTAAACCAAATAGCTGGGATCAGGATTCTTCCTGAACTTTCTTATCAATTGGCTCATGTCTTTCCCCACCCCCAAGCTCTTCAAGCTGATGCTTTTTATAGATAAGCTCTTGGGAGTATACATAAAAGGTTTACCATACTTCAAATCTTAAATGAACCACCTGGGAGAAAAGTACTGTAGCACAAAATTCCATTTTTTTCTAAGGCACAAGATTGCTTTACATCTACCGAAAAACAGCAATTAGTAGAGGCTTTCAAACGGGTACCAAGTAGTCCTATAGATCACTTATCTGTTGACATGCATTGTCACAAAAAACAGAAGATGCGCTTTCATAACTTAGTATTTGCAATTTCTCTTGTTCTTTGTTTGTTGAAACGTGAAAAGGTGATACAGTAATGAAGAACCTAGCGGAATAGTGGTGCAGAAAATAGCTGCTTTGGATTTTGTGACAAATTGTTTTCAAATCATAGATTTGTTCATTCTCTCTATTGTATAAAATGCCTACTTCGACCTCTATAACTCCCACCTATGCACCTTCATGCTTGCTAACCTAAATTAGATCCTGACCCAGTAACTCTAAAGTCCCGCATAAATCCAAATTTTGTTCTCTTAAAGACAAATTTTCATTGTTACATAAACAATAGCATGTCCTCTTTAGGGTACCCTGTAATGTTTTCACGAAGTTGTGGCTGAGAAAGAACTAAAAGTACTGGAAAGTCTGACTGTACAACACAAACTGTGTCATGATACCTTAACCACAGGGCAGCACGGTGGCCTAGTGGTTAGCACAGCAGCATCATGGCACCTCGGTCCCAGGTTCAATTCCGGCTCTGGGTCACTGTCCGTGTGGAGTTTGCACATTCTCCCCATGTCTGCGTGGATTTCGCCCCCACAACCCAAAAATGTGCAGAGTAGGTGGATTGGCCACACTAAATTGCCCCTTAATTGGAAAAAATAATTGGGTAATCTAAATTTATAAAATAAAAATAATACCTTAACCACTTTAAAGAGCTCTAGCTCTTCACTGACTATGCACTACCTCTCCTCTTGACTCTATTTAAGTCTTCAGTTTTTGGAAGACTCAGATACTGCTCCCATAAAGAGAGCAACTCATCCAGCACAGTTCCCAAATACTGTACAGGATGCAGAATTTAAAAAATTGTCTGGTAGGTGAATTTCTAGAATTAAAAGTCTTTTAAAACTTTCTGTCACAATCTTCCTTGCCTATCTCAGTTTTATCGGTAAACCTGTCTCTCTGAGCTTTCCACTTTACAGCAACCTGTGTGTGTGGTATATTGAAAAATCTGAGCATTTCATTATACTGCCCTCTTTGCCCCTCTGTTGGGGAGGTGTAAATAAAGGGCATGATTCTCAAAAAGGGAACAATGTATCCTCGCGAGCGCGTTTAGCCACGTGATTCCTGGCGCTCGCAGTGCCGGGAAACTCATGGCTATTCACCAAGATTTGCTTTGTATAAAGGGCCTGAGTGGGGAATGCCCCATTTTATACATTGGGGAGCTCCACTCGCCGAAACACCCCAGTGTAGCGAGAGATCAGGAAGCCATTTTTAAATGGTCCCAATCTCCGAGGCCCTGAAACGATCCCCGACCTCGCCACAAGCCCAAATGCACTATAGGAGGGTGCCCTCGCCTGGTCTCTGAGGCAAAGATATAGAATGCCAAAGCCTCAGGTTCCCCGGGAATCTGTACGTTAGAATGAGGCTTACTGCCTCGCTATAATAAGCAGATTTGGCAAAACGTGATCCTGCCCATTGTGGGCGGGATTTACATTGCAAAGTCTCGCGAGACCGCGTTGGATCTCGTACGGCATGGTGAGCTGGGTAGATCACCGGAGCGTGGTCTCCTGGCTTTCATCGGCCAAGCAGTGCTGCGGCGAGCTGCTTTTCCAGCCCAGCGTGGCCATTGGATCGTGCCCAAAGTAAGTTCAGTAATGGCTTTGTGCAGTTGAGCATGTTACTCCGTTACTCTTACCTTAATTTAACACCCTTGCTGAGTAGACATCAAGACTGTTGCCTATTTCAATTCTTTCTTTGCAAGACTTTTTAGCTGTCGCATTTCTCACCGCCTTCCATTTTTTTTTTCTACAATCTTCAGGTTTTTAAAACCCAAATTTGTCATCATGGGAACATATTTACTTTGTTTTCTCCTTTCCTTCGAAAAGAAGGACAGTGGGACCAGATCTTTCACTCTGGCATTGACTGACGCTCCACATTAATCTGAAGTAAGAAGTATCTTTGAATGATGTGATCCTGATCCAGTGTTGTTTTTTTCTTTGATCCCACTCTTCAGCTTTGATTCTTGTTGGTATCATGGCCATTCAACCAAGTTTCTTCCTCAAAAATAACCAAATCAATCATTCATCCTTGCTGAACTCCTGATTTGTGCCCTCCAATTTTGAATACAGTGAAAATTAGGGATAGAAATATTTTAATGTATTTAACTCTGTTAAGACATAGAAACACAATGGTTTTGACATATGCATTTCAGGCTCAAACGCGACAGTTTGGATTTGTCTTAAAGCAAAGCGAAAACTGGAATCTCTCCAGTCTGTTTAAAATTGAATGTACTTTGCATCTCGATTGACTCTTGTACCAAGATTCATACAGAGCAAGAGACATCCAGGGTGGGTTTTGCCGGCTGTTCACGCAGGTGGGAAATTCTGGTCCCACTCTGGTGCATGGGTTTCCCAGTGCCAAGGGGTGCAGTGAACGGGAAATCCGTTACTGGTAGATCCTGGTAGATCCTGCCGCCGGGCCGCCTCCGCTGCTGAAAAACACATGGCGGGGTCGTTGGTAAATCCCGCCTACAGTGTACATAAAAATGTCCTCTTTGAAAATGACTTAAACTTAATTAGGCATATCCATTTACTTTGGCAACACTAGCCTATTCTCCTACAGTAATGTCACACTACATTTTGTAATGGGGTCGGAAAGATGAGCTTTATTGAAATAGCGTACAAGAGCTCTTCTGGTACGATATGCTGCTAATATTTATTCCCGCAACCGACATTCACTATTTTAATGATTTTGGAACCTTGATGTGCGCAAATTGTCACAATTCTCTGCGCTGCAACATCACTCCTGTTCAAAAGTAATTAAATGGCTGTGAATTGCCTTCAGATGTCCTGAGGATATTAACTGTGCCATAAAATGTAGGTTTTCTTTCTGCATTTGTTAGAACGTTTTTACAAATTTGAAATACGTCAAATACCAGGGGCTGAATTTTCCATTCATGGATCATTTCCTGTATAGAATTATAGAATCCCTACAGGTGTAGAAGGAGGCCATTCGGCTCATCGAAACTGCACCAACCCTTCAAAAGACCACCATACCTAGGCCCCGTCCCCCCCGTCCTATTCCTGCAACCCCAGTTTAAGGGGCAATTTAGCATGGCCAATCTGCCGAACCTGCATATCTTTGGATTGTGGGACACACCCGGAGTAAACCCATGCAGACATGGGGAGAATGTGTGAACTCCACACAGACGGTCATCCGACGTCAGAGTCCAATCCGCGTCCCAGGTGTTGTGAGGCAGCACGGCTAACCATCATGCCACCGTGCCAAGTGCCACATGCCACTGTGTCACCATATCTTGGGAGCCTCCTCTTCATGAAGGCAGAAATAGACAACAGAATTCATCATGGCCTCCATTTTGCCTGCACCGTCTTTGGCCAGCTGAGGAAAAGAATATTTGAGGACCAAGATCTCAAACCTGGGGCTAAGCTCACTGTTTACTGGGCAGCAATGATTCCTGCGCACACTACGTTTCGGAGACTTGAACAATTTGATACTACCGGCGGTCCCTTCACCGGATCCTCCAAATCTGGTGGCAAGAAAGGTGGTCAAACAGCAGAATTCTTTCCCAAGTCCTGCATCAAAGTGCAAATCACTCAAAATCAGCTCTTCTGGGTGGGACTTATCAATCCGTATACCTGTCACCAGATTCCCAAAACAACTGCTCTGCTTGGAATTCTGTCTTGATGGATGGCTCCCAGGAAGATAGCAGAAACGCCTTAGGGTTGTCCTCAAAGGATTCGTGAAGAGGTCAAACGTCAACCAATTCATGGGAGACACAGGCTTGTGACTGACAGAGGGTTCATTTGGGAAAGCACCAAACATGCTGAGAGATTTTGTCAGGAAACCGCAGAGATTAAGTCAAGGATTGGAGTGAGTACTCAAACCTCCAAACAACTCATTTACCCAAACCATCAGGCACCATCTGACCCACATGTGGCAATGTGTGCAAATTGTCCATTGGCCGTATCTGCCATCTCCGAATGCATTGAACTGAGGTAGATCTTGAGGATGGTGAGTGAGGCCCTGAAAGGAGAGAGCTTGTTGCAGGAAGTGAGAGAGTTGAACCTCAAATTGGACAGCAAACACGCTTCCAATATCAATGAAATGCTCAGCCCTCAAGAGCACCTGAATTTGAAATCAGTTTGTCATCGGCAGTTTTCTGATCCATAAACAAATCTGGCTCATTTGTTTCCCACCCCCATGTCAAAAGGTCAGCCCAAGGTGTTTGGGATGGGAAGTCCTAAAGGCTATGCTCACAAACCTGCAATTATTTCGAACAGTATCATGGCTTTCTGGAAATTGGCCATCTGCTGAGTGGAATAAATTTGGGAGGCCCAAGAAAACGGAAGGAGAGAATTTCAGTAAGAAACACTTACATTTATCTTGCGCATTATCATACATCTGAAACATTTCAAAGGACTTTTCAGATGATCAATTACTTTGAAGTGTAATTTCGCCAAATACAGCAGTTATTATCACCAAAAGGGTTGAATTATATGGTGCACTCTCCTTCTCCCTCCCCCAAAATAAACCCAGCAATTAATAGGCTGGCTGGAGGCGGAACCTTTGCCCTTCTAGATCGGGTGACCCTGCCTCAGATCAGCCAACCAACAAGTGGCTGGCTGCTCTCCAAAACCACAGTGCCCCTGGGAGTGTTGGCCACTGATGGCACCGTATTTGGTACTTGAGAATGCACTAAGTGCTTGATCCAGTCCAGCAGGTGAGTCATAGGTGTGCCCTGGTGCCAAGCTGACAGTCCACAGCAAAGGGGGTGGGGGACTGGGTTTCAAAGGACATTGGGAGGAGATGAGAATACCATGAGGGAGGGGTGGGGGGAGCTTTCTGGGCCCAGTGGCTCATTTAAGGAGGGACCCACTCTTCCTCCAACTCTTTCCTTCCCCACCTGCCCACCATTAGCCTGTGCAGTGAAATCTGTCTGCCCGTGCACATGGCATGGGAATTAATTGCTTACTTAAGGGTCCCAACTGGCCTACTGGTGCGTGAGCTATCGACACCACCAGTGCTGTCATAATATACACCAGTATATCATGGTACAGCCACACAGTGGGACCAATCAACATACACAACACCACAGCCAATCACCAGTGAGAGCACACGCACTATAAAGACAGGGAACATCAGAGTTCCCGCTCATTCGAGCAGCAGCTAGCTAGGAGCACAGAGCTCACAGCCTGCAACACAGACATTCACCATGTGCTGAGTGCATCAACTGGTTAGGGCAAGGCAAAGGTCTTTAGTTAAAGCTGGTATCGTATTTACCCACAGTTCAAGTATGTTTAAATAAACCTTTTAATAAAATAGTGTTGCACTAATTCAAGTGTTGGTGACCTGTATGTGATCCAGAACACCCAACACATCAAGTGCTATTCGTAAAATTGTGGTGGGGATATGCATTAGCACGTCAGCGACCCACTGGATTTTACATGTCCCTTTGCCTTCAGATTAACGGCTTTGAAACTTGCAAGTTCGTTAACCACTATCGGGGGAGATTATCTTCCAGCCCATAGTTCAGTTTTGTTTTAGGTGTAGTTGATTGAGGAACGATTACGAGTATAGCACCGCAACTATCTCTGATCCTTTTCTAATGGTTGTGGAATCTTTAATTTCTTGAACCTTGGCATAGGCAGATAAAGCTTTGTGTTAAGATCCACTGACGAGTGTCTGCTCCGTTTATGTGCTCAAATCGTGGAACAGGACTTGGTGCTTTCCTCTGTGTCAGAAAATGTAGATTTATTCTGGAGCCAAGCTAATTTTATATCAGGCAAGAATCATTTTATCATATTGAAACCCTTCACTGTGCTACTGGTTACTATATGCAGCACAGTGGGGGGGAAAAATAGTCCTCAAAAGGCTTGAACTGTCACAAAGCATTAGAGGTTATTTGTGCAGTTAATGACTCCAGTAGTGAAATGAATTGAAACCCCCTCATACACTTTGACTGTTATTGACCACAAACTGCAAAGTGATAGATACATGTTGCTCTGGGACAATTATTTTTCTTCCACCGGCTTTTTAAAAAATCATTTGTATCCAGTCTCTCCTTGTGTTTATTATCGTCGACTCTTACTTGACGCTCTTTGTGTAGGGTTTTAGCTTGCCACACAACCTCGGAGTCAAGGTTATGGTGATAAATTCTACAGTATTGTCACTTCTATTCTGAGGAAATTGGTTTGGTGCTTTCACATTGAAGGGAGATAATTTGCTGCAGTCTTTCAAATGGATTAGAAATGGATTGAAGTTAGAGTTCATGCCTCCCATTACACTGTGCAAAGGGAAGTGTCTTAAGGCAGTGTACACACTCCAGCCTTCATTATGTGCACTTAATACCTTTCCTTTTTGTCACTTAATGAAATTTCCCACAGAAACATGTCTTGCTAACTAAAGCCTTTAGATTGCACAACTCGTTTTCATGGAAAAGAAATTACAGGACACACCATGTCGAGGGCGGGAGAACTTTCCAAGTCCATGCCCTTTCTATTATTTCATTAGTTTTATACTCTCTTTTATATATAAGGCTCGTTTAGAAATTTCATTCCCTGAGTTAAGGCAACAATTTAGTGGAGCAGTTCGGCACTGGTTTGAATGAAAAGTGATCCCCTGCTTCAGAATGCCTGCCCCTATTCTTGTGTCCTTGTCAAAATGGTCTAGAGCACACTAAGCTTAAAGGTGCAGAGCTGACTGCAGATATCTCCGCATTCACAACAGACACTTTCAACATTAAGCTCATTTGGCTTGATATAAAATATATTTTTTGATACAGAATATTGTGTAAATGTAAGCTGGCTGTTGAACTGAATTTATGTACTGGAAGTCGCACCCTGTTAAAGTTAACCAACTGCAAATGAAATAAAAGGTCGGGGAGGAAAGGAAAATCACAATAATGGATGTGTGGGACAGATTCCTGACAAAAGAAGTTGAGGCCAAGATAATTAACATTTTCACAAAGCACCCAAATTGACAGTTTAGGAATAGGTTTTGTTGTTAAAAATAGATTTTTGTTGGCAGCACGGTGGTGCAGTGGTTAGCACTGCAGTCTCACGGCGCCGAGGTCTCAGGTTCGATTCTGGGTCACTGTCCGTGTGGAGTTTGCACATTCTCCCCGTGTTTGCGTGGGTTTCACCCCCACAACCCAAAGATGCGCCGGTAGGTGGATTGGTCACGCTAAATTGCCCCTTAATTGGGAAAAACGAATTCGGTACTCTAAATTTTTTTTAAAAATAGATTTTTGACTGAAATAATTAAATATTTCATCGGACACGTTGGAAAGGGGAATAAGTGAAGGTGTAGAACATAATTGACCAGAGTTGAATTGCGAAGGTGCTTTGATTGAAGAATATTCTGGACGTTCACTTCATTATCTTTAATGATCAGGGAGTATTTGCAGAGCTTTACGTAGAAAGATGATTGCTAATGAGCTTTATTGCAACCTATTGAATACAAAACATTTTTTGATTTTAATAAGAATTTAATAAAAATTCTTGGCAAAGCAAACGCACAATTACTTTAATTGATGTTTAAGTTTTTATTGTCGTCACAAAATGAATGTTTATCTATGTGCATGTACCTTAGATGTTTTCAATGTTCCCCATGACAATGCTACCCTACAATATAAGAAGAAAAGCACCTAGTAGGGAAAACACCTTTGTATTTTATCTGCAATATGCCAACACTGGTAGTGCAAAACATTGCAAGCCGAGAGATGAGGCTGTAAAGGCAGTCCTCAGACTTGTTGACACTATTGGTTGGTGGAATTGCGGATAGCGATGAGGACTGTCTGAGGATACAGCAGGATTTAGATTGTCTGGAGACTTGGGCGGAGAGATGGCAGATGGAGTTTAATCCGGACAAATGTGAGGTAATGCATTTTGGAAGGGCTAATGCAGGTAGGGAATATACAGTGAATGGTAGAACCCTCAAGAGTATTGAAAGTCAAAGAGATCTAGGAGTACAGGTCCACAGGTCATTGAAAGGGGCAACACAGGTGGAGAAGGTAGTCAAGAAGGCATACGGCATGCTTGCCTTCATTGGCCGGGGCATTGAGTATAAGAATTGGCAAGTCATGTTGCAGCTGTATAGAACCTTAGTTAGGCCACACTTGGAGTATAGTGTTCAATTCTGGTCGCCACACTACCAGAAGGATGTAGAGGCTTTAGAGAGGGTGCAGAAGAGATTTACCAGAATGTTGCCTGGTATGGAGGGCATAAGCTATGAGGAGCGATTGAATAAACTCGGTTTGTTCTCACTGGAACGAAGGAGGTTGAGGGGCGACCTGATAGAGGTATACAAAATTATGAGGGGCATAGACAGAGTGGATAGTCAGAGGCTTTTCCCCAGGGTAGAGGGGTCAATTACTAGGGGGCATAGGTTTAAGGTGAGAGGGGCAAGGTTTAGAGTAGATGTACGAGGCAAGTTTTTTTACACAGAGGGTAGTGGGTGCCTGGAACTCGCTACCGGAGGAGGTAGTGGAAGCAGGGACGATAGGGACATTTAAGGGGCATCTTGACAAATATATGAATAGGATGGGAATAGAAGGATACGGCCCCAGGAAGTGTAGAAGATTGTAGTTTAGTCGGGCAGTATGGTCGGCACGGGCTTGGAGGGCCGAAGGGCCTTTTCCTGTGCTGTACATTTCTTTGTTCTTTTGTTCTATTGTTTCCTGTTGAAATATTGAAAATATGTTATAAATGGGGGATTGGGTCCTGAACCAAGGCCCAATATCCTATTTTCAACAAAATAATCCCAAAATGTTGCATTCAATGAGTTATAGATGAGTAATATATCAACAGTAACCTATTTATTGACATATTAAAAATTATATAAATGTACAGGTATTTGCCGTACAGTACTGTTGGCTGTACATTATCTACAAATTATCTGAAGCACAGACAAATCTTTAAAGCCTTACAGTAATTTGACGTCTTTATTCCTGGGCTCATGGAATGAGTCTGGACTTTGTTTGAAGATTTTGAAAGGTTGATGGCTGAAGTCGTCTTGAGATTCTTTGCTTCAGGTTTTTCTGGAGTTTTCTCTGCACTCTTAAAGTAAGTGTCCAAGGAAGTTTGGACAAATGTTCTCCTCTTGTAATTGTCTCTGTAGCAGCTGTACATGTTGTGTATGCCCCTATTCACTGAAGCGCGGTGTTCAATGTCAGGGTCATGTTCCTGATGGCTTGTCCTTTAGGATGGTTGTGATAATCATTGGGGGATATCCAAAGCTCTACCAATTCCAGTTTGTGTCTTACTTTTTTCAGACCTCTTGATTACTTCCATTTTTGTTTGCATTGTAATTGCTCCAATTTGCCTAGAAGACAAAACCTCTCTTGCACCAATTTGACGCTCTCCTGCCATTATTATGGGAAATTTTAAGGAAGAGTTTGGAAAACCAAAGGCACCAAGGACTGACTGCAAATGTGTGTTGAATAGCAACTGAACATCTATGCACATGCACAGTCTGCGCACCAGTAGCTTGACGCCATGAGGTTGAAACCAACGTGGGAAAGCTGGAACTGGGTGTCAATTCACAAACGTAAACACCATTCATCATAACTCAAACATTGTGAAATCCAGGGCTGCTGTATTCTTTTGCATTATGGAGGAATGTACTTTTTGGTGAAGAATGTAATACTTCTCCACAAATTTGGACAAGTTGCTAGCCATTTCATGGTATGTTTCTGTTTTTACCGGCTGCTTGGAAGCTAAAGATGGCGGTTGCCTTTCCTGAAGTAGGAATTCTGGCTGGTACCCCCGTGACATGGCACACTTTCATTATGGATCTTTTCGGCAGTAATTTCCTGCATCAAAAATCTTTGCTTGGTTTTTAGCAGGACATGAAGTAGAGATAGAAATGCTGGCAAGAGGTTCATATCCAGCTTCTGTTTACCATTCATAAAGCTGGTATTCACTTTCGGTCCTTGTGCAGCTTCTGTAGTAAGGAAAATCATACGGTAACACTATTGTCAGCGGCAACGATCATGGCAATTATAGGAAATATATTCTCATCTGTGCCAGGCAATCAAGTGCTCGGCAAGTCTCTTACAAAAGAGGATCTAACCATCACCCCTTGCCATTCAATGGCATTACTATCCCTGAATCTCCCACAATCAACATCCTGGGGGTTTCCATTGATCAGAAACTGAACTGGGCCATATTATTACTGTCGCTATCAGAACAGGTCAAAGGTTAGGAATCCTATGGCGACTAACTGACCCCCCCAAAAAAACCCTGTCTACCATCCAGAAGGGACAAGTCAAGTCAGGAGTGTAATGGAATACTCTCCACTTGCCCGGATGAGTGCAGCTTCAACAATGCTGAAGAAGCTCGACACCATCCAGGATGAAGCAGCCCACTTGATTGCTTCCTTTCCACCAACATTCAATCCCTCCACCGCTGACTGATAGTGGCAGCCAGTGTGTACCATCTACACGATGCACTGCAGTAACTCACCAAGGTTCCTTAGGCAGCATCTTCCAAACCCATGACCACAACCATCAAGGACAAGAAAAGCAGGCACCTGGGAACCCCACCACCTGGAGGTTCCCCTCCAAGTCACTCATCACCCCGACTTGAACAAAGAAAAGTACAGCACAGGAACAGGCCCTTCGGCCCTCCAAGCCTGTGCCGACCATGCTGCCCGTCTAAACTAAAATCTTCTGCACTTCCGGGGACCGTATCCCTCTATTCCCATCCTATTCATGTATTTATCAAGAAGCCCCTTAAACGACACTATCGTCCCTGCTTCCACCACCTCCTCCGGCAGCGAGTTCCAGGGACCCACTACCCTCTGTGTAAAAAGCTTGCCTAGTACATCTCCTCTAAACCTTGCCCCTCGCACCTTAAACATATGCCCCCTAGTAATTGACCCCTCTACTTTGGGGAAAAGCCTCTGACTGTCCACTCTGTCTATGCCCTCATAATTGTGTAGACCTCTATCATGTCGCCCTTCAACCTCCGTCATTCCAGTGAGAACACACCGAGTTTATTCAACCTCTCCTCATAGCTAATGCCCTCCATACCAGGCAACATCCTGGTAAATCTCTTCTGCACCCTCTCTAAAGCCTCCACATCCTTCTGGTAGTGTGGCGACCAGAATTGAACACTATACTCCAAGTGTGGCCTAACTAAGGTTCTATACAGCTGCAACGTGACTTGCCAATTCTTATACTCAATGCCCCGGCCAATGAAGGCAAGCATGCCGTATGCCTTCTTGACTACCTTCTCCACCTGTGTTGCCCCTTTCAGTGACCTGTGGACCTGTACACCTAGATCTCTCTGACTGTCAATATTCTTGAGGGTTCTACCATTCACTGTATATTCCGTACCTGCATCAGACCTTCCAAAATGCATTACTTCACATTTGTCCGGATTAAACTCCACCTGCCATCTCTCCGCCCAAGTGTCCCAACGATCTGAATCCTGCTGTATCCTCTGACAGTCTTCATCGCTATCCGCAATTCTACCAACCTTTGTGTCGTCTGCAAACTTACTAATCAGACCAGTTACATTTTCCTCCAAATCATTTATATATACTACGAACAGCAAAGGTCCCAGCACTGATCCCTGCGGAAAATCACTAGTCACAGCCCTCCAATCCGAAAAGCATCCTTCCATTGCTACACTCTGCCTTCTATGACCTAGCCAGTTCTGGGAAAATATATCTCAGTTCCTTCCATGTCAATGGAGCCGACTCTGCTGATAGGATCTGGCCGTGTACGCACAAAATAATCCTTCCACTAGACCCGGACAAAGACAAAATCCTCTTTAGCAGGGAGGAGGGTAGTGCCAAGGGGAAAGGAAGGTAAAGCCTTGCGTGAAAATCCGTGAGTCTGAAAGTGTCTAAACAGATTGGAGCCAGACAACTCCTCAAAGCTGGCACCCCCCCCCCCCCCCCCCCCCCCCCCCCCCCCCCCCCACCACACACACGAACAAGTCCCGCAATCTCTTCAAGTCCACCCTCTCCCATCACTTAAACATCGAGTTTAGACGAGCTGATTATTACAGATAGGAGCAAAGAAAGACAGGAACTGCTTTGAGATTCTCAGGGTGGACACCACTACCGAATTTGAAGAAAATCTGGCCAGAGAGAAAGGCAGCGATGTGGTTACTAATGCACCAAGGATAGAACCCTTGCAGGAACTTGCCTCCATTTCCCCCCAGGAACCCATTCACGAACCACCCCAGTACCTTCTCTGGCTGGGTCTGTACTCGGAAGGATGTACAGTGTTAGAAGGATGCGGGGGCATCTTTTTGAAACTTACAGAATGTTGAGAGGGCTTGATAGAGTGGACGTGGAGAGGATGTTTCCACTAGGAGGAAAAACTGGAACCTGAGGCCACAGCTTCAGACTGGAAGAATATTCCTTTAAAATCGAGATGAGGAGGAATTTCTTCAGCTAGAGGGTGATGAACCTGGAACTCATTGCTGCAGAAGGCTGTGGAGGCCAAATCACTGAGTGTCTTTAAGAAAGAGATAGATAACACCACAAGCCCGGTGGTGGTGGCTACTCTGAAAATTTGGGGGCAGTGGAGACGGCATAGGGGAAAGACGGGAGCCTCGGTGTGGTCCCCGATAAGAAATATCCATAGGTTTGCTCCGGGGAGGATGGATGGGGGATTTGGAACATGGCAAAGAGCAGGAGTAACACAATTGAGAGATCTGTTTGTAGATGGGACGTTTGCAAGTCTGGGAGCGCTGACCGAAAAATATGGGTTGCCCCAGGGGAATGCATTCCGGTATATGGAACTGAGGGCTTTTGCGAGGCAACAGGTGAGGGAATTCCCGCAGCTCCCGACGCAGGAGGTGCAGGACAGAGTGATCTCAAAGACATGGGTGGGGGACGGTAAGGTATCAGACATATATAGGGAAATGAGGGACGAGGGGGAGATTATGGTAGATGAGCTGAAAGGGAAATGGGAAGAAGAGCTGGGGGAGGAGATTGAGGAGGGGCTGTGGATTGATGCCCTAAGTAGGGTAAACTCATCGTCCTCGTGTGCCAGGCTAAGCCTGATACAATTTAAGGTGTTACACAGGGCGCATATGACTGGAGCACGGCTCAGTAAATTTTTTGGAGTAGAGGATAGGTGTGCGAGATGCTCGAGAAGCCCAGCGAATCACACCCACATGTTCTGGTCATGTCCGGCACTACAGGGGTTTTGGGTGGGGGTGACAAAAGGTGCTTTCGAAGGTGGTGGGGGTCCAGGTCGAACCAAGCTGGGGGTTGGCTATATTCGGGGTTGCAGAAGAGCCGGGAGTGCAGGAGGCGAAAGAGGCTGATGTTTTGGCCTTTGCGTCCCTAGTAGCCCGGTGCAGGATACTGTTGATGTGGAAGGAAGCCAAGCCCCTGGGTGTGGAGACCTGGATAAATGACATGGCAGGGTTTATAAAGCTGGAACGGATTAAGTTCGTCCTAAGGGGATCGGCTCAAGGGTTCACCAGGCGGTGGCAACCATTCGTCGAATACCTCACAGAAAGATAGAGGGAATGGAAAAGAAGAAGACAGCAGCAGCAACCCGGGGGGGGGGGGGGGGGGGGGGGGGGGTTGAGGAACCAGAAGGACTCTCAGGGATGTTAGTGTATAAGTATAATATGTATAGGTTGTTGTTATAGGTAATTGTATACGGGACTGCTGGATTGTATTTTTGGAGGGTATTTATTTGGGACAAGGCAGTTGCCATTTAGTTTTGTTTTTTAATTTTGATGTTGTTTATATATTATTTATTTCTTGTTTAAAAAACTGGCCATTGTTATTTATATTGTTATATTACTGTGTAAAAGATACACAATGTGCTGTTATGGTTGGCCAAAAATTTTGAATAAAATATATTTTTTTTAAAAAAGAAAGAGATAGATAGGTTCATGATTTGTAAGGGGATCTGGGATTATAGAGAGAAGGCAGGAGAATGGGGATGAGAAACATATCAGCCATGATTGAATGGTGGAGCAGACTTGATGGGCTGAATGGCCAATTCTGCTCCTATGTCTTATGGTCTTATGATCCCATCCATAGTGGATACTGGATCCATAATATAAAGACATGGGCACCGGCCTTCCGCATACAAGGATACCCTATTCTCCACCACTCCCTGATTTATCCGCTTCCACTTACTCAAAGACCGAAGCGCTATGTCAAGCAGTTCTATTGCCAAAGCAGACAGGAGCGAAGACCATGGACATCCCTGCCTCATGCCCTATTCAGCGGAAAGTAGTCCAAAGTCGAGACATTTGTGCGAATACTAGCAGTGGGCCCTATACAATAAACAAATCCAGGATACTAACTTTTGTCTAAATCCAAACCTCTCGGGTATCCACACTCCCCCCTGTCAAACGCTTTTTCAGCGTCCAGGGAGACAATCATCTCCTGGTTCAAGCACTGAGGAGGGGCTGGGGGGGTGGGGGGTGTAAGAGGACAACATTTAATAAGCGATATATATTGTCAAATTGCCGACCCTTGAGTCTGGTCTTCCAAAATCACCTCTGGGAGCCAGATGCTCCAACTGCAGTGCCAGCACTTTTGCAAGAAACTTAGCATCCACATTTAAAAGCTAAATAGGTCAGTACGGCCCACATTCTGTACCCTCATTCTATTTTGTAAGGATCATGGAAATAGAGGCCTGTGTAAGTGTGACGGGAGATGAACCCCGAGACAAGGAGTGTTATCTAAAGTTAAAGGGACCAGTTGTTCCGCAAACTTCTTATAAAACTCAACGGGGAAGCCATCAGGGTCAGGAGCTTTAGCCATCTGCACCAACCCAGTGCATTTCCTCTGGGCCCAGTGGGAATTCCAACTCTTCCCACCTCTTCCCCCTCCATCACTGGAATGGATAACCCATCTAAAAAATCCGTCATGGCCAAACTCTCCGCTGGGGGCTCCTATCTTTAGAGATTCCGAGAAAATGTTTCAAAAGGCACATTGACCGAGGCGGGATGGAAACCAGGCTGCCACCCGAGTCCCGTATCTGCTCAATCCCCCAGGAAGCCTCCTGTCGTCTCAGCTGGTGAAGCCTTCTCTGCATATTTATAAAATATACCCATCGAACGTTGCAGCTGGCCCACCGTCTTATCGTTTGATAATTCAAATTGTGTCCACAGCTTTTTCCTACTTGCCAGTAACTCAACGGGTGGGGCAATGAGTACTGATGGTCCACCTAAAGGATGGAGTTCACCAGCCTTTATCGCTTCGCCCTCGCTGTCTTTTCGAATTGCATTTTGTAAGAAATTATCTCCCCCTGATAACAAACTTAAGGGCTTCCCACAATGTGGAAGTTGAGATATAGTCACTTTTATTAAATTTAATATATTTCCCAATGGTGGTAGACATGCATTCACAAAATTTCTTGTCCACTAATAATGTCGTATCCAATCTCCATGGCAGATGCTAGGAGGGACCTGACTTGAGTGCCAAATCAACAAAATGTGAGGCATGGTCTGAAATCCGAATCATCGAGTAACCCACCCTCTCCACTGGAGAGAGGAGACAGCTATCTACCACAAAAGTCAATACATAAGTACATTTGATAGCCAGGGGAGAAAAAATAAAATGCTCATCACCTAGCCTTGGTCACCCCTGATGGAGTCAGAGATGATTTGGACCTGGACCAATCCATCCTGGGGTCCAGAACAAAGTTTAAGTCTCTTCCCCCCCCCCCCCCCCCCCCCCCCCCCCCCCCCCCCCAAAATAAAGAAATAAGCTGATGCGAATCCAAATCGGGGATGGAGGCAAGCACCTTGTTAATAAAACCGGTATCATCCCAGTTTGGAGCATAGACATTAACCAGGACCATTGATTTGTCCACCAAAGACCCACGGACAATAACATGTCTACCATTGGAGTCAGCTAAGATCTTAGTGGCAGAAAACTGAACCCTTTTATTGAAAAAAATTGCCGCACCCTGGGCCCTTCCATCAAAGCTCAAATTAAAAACTTGTCCCACCCACCCCTTCCGCAACCTTGTCTGGTCCCTGACCTGCAAATTAATCTCTTGCCAAAACACCACAGCGGCATTTAAACTCATGAGGTAAACAAATACCCTCTATCTTTTCACTAGGCCAGTCAACCCCCTGATATTCCAGGTTACCAAATGAATTGGGCGCCTCTGAAGTCAGCCATTGTTACCGAAAGGGATTATCCAACAGTTACATAGAAAGTACAGCAACCAGGCCCACCCAAGATGGCCGCCAAACCCACTAACCAGATTAAACAAAAAAAAATCTGCAGTCACCATCAGAAAATTACCCTTTTCTCCCTGCCCCCTGCTCTTCCTTGTCCTCAAACACTACTACACACAAATGTGCACACAGAAAATAGTAAGTAAAGTTAACATAAACCACTCAAACCTACTTCTAATAAACCTAGCCACAAATAGAATAACAGCACTAAGCTCATTATCTAAAACTGAACAAATATAGTGAGCTGCAGTCAACACCTCAGAACCACTCCCATTGCTAACTCTTTGGCTAGCAGGGTAGTTCCTGCCCAGAGTGAAGAAAAATGCTCACAGAAAGAAGACGAGGTATAAAAACCCCCTTAAAACACAGTACTCCAACAGGAAGCGATATATTTTCACAACAGTTAAAACAAATTGAGCAGAAAACCCACCTAAAAATTAAACCCCGTACCCAAGTCTAACTTGCAAAACAGTCAACTCAAACAAGAACCGAAAAATGCAGACAGGAACCCTAACAATTCAACATATCAACCCTATATCCAAAAAGCTCAATCAACCCACACCCAGCCCATGCTTCTTGACAAAGGAATTTGCCTCCTCTGGCGCATCACAAAAGTAGTCTCTTCCCTCAAAAGTCACTCTTAACCATGCTGGGTACACCACCCCAAACTGGACTCAACTTTTATACAGGGCAGCTTTGGCTTTGTTGAACGCCGCCTGCTTTGCCAACTCCACTCACATCCTGATTAAACCTGATGGTGTAGCCCTCCCATTTGTAGTTGCGATGCTGCTTTTTCTTGGAAGCTGTGAAACTTCACAATTACTGCTCACGGTGGTTCAACGGGACGGGACTTCTGTCGGAATGTCTGGTGGTCACAGTCCAGCTCGGGAGAGGCGTCCACTCTCCCCTACCATCTTCCCAAACATTTTCCTAAAATACTCTGTGGGATTTGTACCTTCCATCCCCTGTGGCATCCCAAAATTCAGATATTTTGTCTCCTGGGCATCTCCACTCCCAGAGGGGCAATCTGGTTGCTATGCCTCAAGTGCCACCTCCATGCCTTGTATTGTATCGCCATGCGCTTTTACCATTTTGTTGAACCTTTCCAATGCCAAATGAATGGGAGCCAAGGCCTCCCAGCGATTAAGGTTTGCCGCCACGGTGCTCGTAAAGGGAGTGGCTGGAGTCACTGAGGCTGCCTCTGCCATTTTCTCCACCGACGAGCTGCGAGCAGCCTCTGATTCAGTTGACAAACGCCTATTTTCAGGCTTTTTCCCCCCATGGGTTTTGAGGCATTTCGCCAATATTCACCTTATTCCATTTAAACAAGTGGGGACTGAACAAAAAACCATCTCTGGAACTAAGTGGAAAGGACAGTACCTTAGTGGGGCCACCTCATGCACATCTCCTCTCTTTCCCGCCCCCCCCTCCGCACCCAAAAACACACACACACACACACACAACATAATGCCACTGGAAGTTCCCAACCATGAATTTTATAATTTATTTGTAAATCATCTTAATTTCCTAGTTAGATTGCTGCCTTGCAGTTACTTGCAGTTAGTTTGATTAGATTACATCCTTCAATTCGCTTTGAGGTGTCTGGAGGTGTCTATCTATGTTAAATCTGAGTTACAAAGTCACCTGAATCTCTCAATTAAATGTAATTGTGTAACCAGCTCCCAACTATCCCTAACATACAAAAAATAGTGGAATATCTTTATTCACTGACTTGTAATAACTTAAAGCTATTGATTTATGTTTTCTTGTGCGATAAACAACTTTAAACATCCGTTAATATGTAATACAGGAAATGAAGAGCCCCATACATCAGTCGCACTAATGCTTGAATAATGTATTCTGTTCCCTCTCCGTTTCACTATCCTGTTCAGACCAGTCGATAATTCTTCCTGGGATGGCACTTCCATCCTACTAGGAACCTCTGTGGAATCTCCTCGACATGCCCCATCAATCTATCATATGTTGGAATTGGATGCTCCATCCCATGATATGCTGTCATCTTGCGTCAAGCTTTGCCAGTTTTATGCTTCTGTATTGAAGAATTCCTTCTAATTTGTCTGTATTCATAATTGAATTAATCCAATTTGATAGCTATGTAGGAGTTGCTGCCAAGACATTTTACTTTTTCATGTTTCGTGCTGCCAGTTGATGTTTCTGACTTAGTATTATTAGCTTGTGACTGTATGGAGCTGCATTTTCACGTAATAAATGCAGCTTATTTTGTTAATCGTACTTCAGTTTAATTATCAGGGCTAAATGGGCTAAATTATAAGCACAATTTACAAAGACTAGACTTGTGTTTGCTTGATTATTGGGTACGCTAATTGACATGTTGGGATGATTAAAAAAGATTTGATAGGTTGGATGGATAGAGACCTTTCCTCTCTTTGGGGCGGCCCAGAACCTTAAATTGTAGCTAGGCTGATCATGAGTGATTGCAGATTCACAGCATGTAGCGGAAATCTGCAACACCCCATCTGCCGCAAAAAGGCTGTTAAGGGTAGGTTAATTTAAATTTTTAAAACTGAAATTAATATACAGGTGAGTAAGGTGAAATACAGATCAACCATGATTTGATTGAATGGCTGAACAGGTCCAAGGGATTGAAATGGCTTATTCCCATTCCTCAGTTTACAAGCAATGAAGTGCTCTTGAGATGTAGTCTCTGTAATAATATAGGAAACATCGCAGCCAGGTCCCACAAAGAGTAGCAAGATAAATGACCTGATAATCTGATTTAGTAGTGTTAGTTAAATGATAAATATGTGTTGCGCCCAAAGAAGTCACTCCCATTCTTGTAGTAGTGTCTTGGGATCGTGAGACCTTGCGGCTGCAACTTGAAATGGGGCAGGAGTGTCTGGAAAATACTGGAGAACGATATCCATAGGACCTACTCTTTAATGATGTCAGCAGTATGAATCTTAGCCCAGACAGCAGGAGAACCTCCTAACTCTCGCTCTAATATTGACTTAAAATAGTACATCCACTTAACTGGGTGGACAGTTGTTTCATCGGAAGGAAGTCGGAAGGTAGTAAAACAGGGACAGAAACAAAAGGCAGTAAGGGGGAAAGTGTAAGGCAGAGAAGCCATAGTCAAAAATCAAAAAGGGTGACAGTACAAGGTACAGTGACTGAGGGGAGCTCAGTGAATGGGCCCAGTAATACTAAAAGGAATAAAACGGGAAGTAAAAACATAAATGGTAAGCGACGCGGCAGGTTGTTACATGAAGATATGGGTTCAACGACAAGGAAAATTAGGAGAAAAGTTAAGAGGAAATCTAACTTAGGAGAGGTTACTGATCGAGGTGTTAAGATTCAAAACAGAGGTATAAAAGCCAACATAAGTGTAATTTACCTGAATGCTCCTAGTATTTGGAATAAGGTAAATGAGTTGATGGCGCAAATCATCGCGAATGACTATGATTTAGTGGCCATTACTGAAACATGGTTAAAGGATGGTCACGACTGGGAGTTAAATATCCGAGGGTATCAAACTATTCGGAAGGACAGAGTGGATGGTAAAGGAGGTGGTGTAGCTCTGTTATTTAAGGATGACATCCGGGAAATAGTAAGGGATGACATCGGTGCTATGGGAGGATAAGGTTGAATCCATTTGGGTGGAAATCGGGAATAATAAGGTGAAAAAGTCACTGATAGGAGTAGTCTATAGGCCACCAAATAGTAACATTATGGTGGGGCAGGCAATAAACAAAGAAATAACTGATGCATGTAGAAATGGTACAGCAATTATCATGGAGGATTTTAATCTACATGTCGATTGGTTTAACCAGGTTGGTCAAGGCAGCCTTGAGGAGGAGTTTATAGAATGTATCCGCGATAGTTTCCGAGAACAGTATGTAATGGAACCTACGAGGGAACAAGCGGTCCTAGATCTGGTCCTGTGTAATGAGACCGGATTGATTAATGATCTCATAGTTAGGAATCCTCTCGGAAGGAGCGATCACAATATGGTGGAATTTAAAATACAGATGGGGGGTGAGAAGGTAAAATCAAGCACTAGTGTTTTGTGCTTAAACAAAGGAGATTACAATGGGATGAGAGAAGAACTAGCTAAGGTAGACTGGGAGCAAAGACTTTATGGTGAAACAGTGGAGAATCTTCCAAGCGATTTTTCACAGTGCCCAGCAAAGGTTTATACCAACAAAAAGGAAGGACGGTAGAAAGAGGGAAAATCGACTGTGGATATCTAAGGAAATAAGGGAGAGTATCGAATTGAATGAAAAAGCATACAAATTGGCAAAATTAGTGGGAGACTAGAGGACTGGGAAATCTTTAGGGGGCAACAGAAAGCTACTAAAACAGCGATAAAGAAGAGTAAAATAGATTATGAGAGTAAACGTGCTCAGAATATAAAAACAGATAGTAAAAGTTTCTACAAATATCTAAAACAAAAAAGAGTGGCTAAGGTAAATATTGGTCCTTTAGAGGATGAGAAGGGAGATTTACTAATGGGAGATGAGGAAATGGCTGAGGAACTGAACAGGTTTTTTGGGTCGGTCTTCACAGTGGAAGACACAAATAACATGCCAGTGACTGATACAATTGAGGCTATGACAGGTGAGGACCTTGAGATAATTGTTATCACTAAGGAGGTAGTGATGGGCAAGCTAATGGGGCTAAAGGTAGACAAGTCTCCTGGCCCTGATGGAATGCATCCCAGAGTGCTAAAAGAGATAGCTAGGGAAATTGCAAATGCACTAGTGATAATTTACCAAAATTCACTAGACTCTGGGGTGGTCCCGGCAGATTGGAAATTAGCAAACGTGACACCACTGTTTAAAAAAGGAGGGAGGCAGAAAGTGGGTAATTATAGGCCAGTGAGCTTAACTTTGGTAGTAGGGAAGATGCTGGAATCTATCATCAAGGAAGAAATAGCGAGGCATCTGGATGGAAATTGTCCCATTGGGCAGATACAGCATGGGTTCATAAAGGGCAGGTCGTGCCTAACTAATTTAGTGAAATTTTTTGAGGACATTACCAGTGCGGTAGATAACGGGGAGCCAATGGATGTGGTATATCTGGATTTCCAGAAAGCCTTTGACAAGGTGCCACACAAAAGGTTGCTGCATAAGATAAAGATGCATGGCATTAAGGGGAAAGTAGTAGCATGGATAGAGGATTGGTTAATTAATAGAAAGCAAAGAGTGGGGATTAATGGGTATTTCTCTGGTTGCAATCAGTAGCTAGTGGTGTCCCTCAGGGATCAGTGTTGGGCCCACAATTGTTCAGCATTTACATAGATGATTTGGAGTTGGGGACCAAGTGCAATGTGTCCAAGTTTACAGATGACACTAAGATGAGTGGTAAAGCAAAAAGTGCAGAGGATACTGGAAGTCTGCAGAGGATTTGGATAGGCTACGCGAATGGGCTAGGGTCTGGCAGATGAGATGCAATGTTGACAAATGTGAGGCTATCCATTTTGGTAGGAATAACAGCAAAAGGGATTATTAATTAAATGATAAAATATTAAAACATGATACTGTGCAGAGAGACCTGGGTGTGCTAGTTCATGAGTCACAAAAAGTTGGTTTACAGGTGCAACAGGTGATTAAGAAAGCGAATGGAATTTTGTCCTTCATTGCTAGAGGAATGGAGTTTAAGACTAGGAAGGTTATGCTGCAATTGTATAAGGTGTTAGTGAGGCCACATCTGGAGTAGTGTGTTCAGTTTTGGTCTCCTTACCTGAGAAAGGACGTACTGGCACTGGAGGGTTTGCAGAGGAGATTCACTAGGTTAATCCCAGAGCTGAAGGGGTTGGATTACGAGGAGAGGTTGAGTAGACTGGGACTGTACTCGTTGGACTTTAGAAGGATGAGGCGGGATCTTATAGAAACATATAAAATTATGAAGGGAATAGATAGGATAGATGCGGGCGGGTTGTTTCCACTGGCAGGTGAAAGCAGAACTAGGGGGCATAGCCTCAAAATAGGGGAAAGTAGATTTAGGACTGAGTCTAGGAGGAACTTCTTCACCCAAAGGGTTGTGAATCGATGGAATTCCTTGCCCAGTGAAGCAGTTGAGGCTCCTTCATTAAATGTTTTTAAGATAAAGATAGATAGTTTTTTGACGAATAAAGGGATTAAGGGTTATGGTGTTCGGGCCGGAAAGTGGAGCTCAGTCCACAAAAGATCAGTCATGATCTCATTGAATGGCGGTACTCCTGCTCCTAGTTCTTATGTTCTTATGACATACTGCAGTTGTGGTGACTGAGATGGGTCTGTAGTGTGAATCAAGTGTTTTCCTCCACTTGCTGTTCATTGCAGATAGTAATTACTTTCTTACTATATGCTGTCATTTCATTTTCCATGTCCTACAAAGCAGCAAAATCTTGAGTTTTTGGATTAAAGGACAAAAAGAAACTGTGCTATTGACAGAGACCAATGGAGTCTTGATGGACGTAGTTTTAGTTGGAAGTGTTTTTTCACCAGGATCACATCCCATTCGTGTTTTGTTGAAGCTTTCTCTTTCCTTTCCTTGCAGGTCACCACTTCTGAACCGAGCAAGACTGAGCAGCAATTATAGATTCCTTCAGCAGAGATGGAAGATGAAAGGCATGCGCTGCATCGGGGGAGTGCTATACCGTGTTTCAGCCAATAAGCTTTCTAAAAGCTGTGCCAATCCCATCAAAAGTGGAGTCACGAGTGCAAGGAGCAATGTGAAATCAGGTAAAGAGACAAACTGTCCTGAAATGATCAATAAACAAGGACACTTCAACTGCGATCCAAACCTGGTAGAATTGAAAATAATTTTAAATACCCAATATTTGAGTTTATTTCCTGATTTTAATCATTTGAATGTCCTGTGTTGTCTCCTTGAGAGACTGTGATGTAAATGTAACGATATGGAAGGGCCTGCTTTAAATTGTTTGCTGAGAAATCTGAGGCACCCGAAAAAGCATTGATGGATATATTTGTGTTATGGCCACATTTAAAGTAGGGATACAAATACAGCACAAAATCATACAACTGTTACAGCATAGAATGAAGCCGTTCACCCCTTGTCTTTTACCGGTAGCACTGCACGATCTTTCTTTTCGGATGTTTATTCAATTCTCTCATGAATTCCTGGACTGAATCTGCCTCCACCACAATCTCAGGCAGTGCATTTTAGATCTGAAGTACTCGCTATGCACAAAAGATATTTTTCCTCATGTCATCATTACTTCTTTTGCTAATTACCTTAATTCTATTCACTCTGGTTCTCAATCGTTCCACCAGTGGGAACTGTTTTTCCATATCGACACAGTCCACGTCCTTCAAAGTTTTGAATACTTCTGTCAAATCTCCTGAATCTTCTCCTCTCCAGTGAAATTCTCCAATCTACCTACGTAACTGAAATTCTCAACATGTAATTTTTTCTATACTCTCTCTAATGCCTTCATATCTTTCGTAAAGTGTGGTGCCCAGAACTGGACAGAGGCAGTGGCATAATGGTATTGTCGCTGGACTAGTAATCCAGAGACCCAAAGTCATGCTCTGGGGTCCTGGGTTCAAATCCCACCATGACAGATGTTGAAATTTGAATTCAAATTTTTTTTAAAGTTGGAAAATCTTGCATTAAAAGTCTAAGGTTGACCATGAAACCATGGTCGATTATCGTAAAACCCATCTGGATCACTAATGTCCTTTAGGGAAAAAAATCTGTCGTCCTTACCTGGTCTGACCTACATGTGACTCCCGACCCACAGCAATGTGGTTGACTCTTAAATACCCTCAGGGAAGATCACTAAATGCTGGCCCAGCCAGCGAAGCCCACATCCCATGAACAAATTAAAAAAAAAAAAAAAAGTTGAGGCCGAACCGGTGTTCTATACATGTTCAGCATAATGTCTTTGCTTTTGTACTCTATGCCCCTATTAATAATACCTAGGATGTTGCCTGCTTTATTAACCAGTCTCAACCTGTCCTGCACACTCTTCAGAATTGTACCCTTCATTTTATATAATCTGCCATTTGTCCCCCATGCCATCAACCTATCTATATTATTTTCATAAGAGCAGGAGAAGGACATTTGGCCCATTGAACATGCTCTGCCATTCAGTAAGATTATGGCTGATCTGATTGTGACTTTAACTCCACTTTCCTCCTCTTCCCCATAATCCTGGACTTCCTTGTCAATGAAACATTTGTTGTCTAAGTTAGCCTTGAATATATTCCATAAATCAGGCTCCATTTTTCTCTGTGGAAGAGAATTCCCGAGACAAACAACCCGAAGAAAGAAGAAATTCCGACTTAGTCATAGAGGGTGAAATGTTCCAGCTCGTGCCGCTGGTAGCAGAGTTCCGATGAGGCAGAGATTCCAGCGGTTGTTACGGTGCCAATCGGTTACCGATGTTCTGGCCACTCCGCTGGTGGTGCGATCAAGGTTAATGCCCCACTTAGCAGTCTGGCCACCATATTCTCTGGGTCTGCATGAATCTCTGGTCCTCTGAGCTGGGAATCACATGGGTGAGAATTACTACTGGTCCTGACAAATGTGGCCCTGATGCGGTAGACCACACAGTGGGCCAAGGGGGTACCTCTTGAAGGGAGTCCCCAAAGTCCATTTGAGGGCCACGCTCACCAGAGACCCCTTAAATAAAAAGACCCCCCCCCAAGAAGACAGACACCTGTCAGGAAGCCCCCAGAAGACAGACACCTGTCAGGAAGCCCCCCAGATGACAGACACCTGTCAGGAAGCCCCCCAGAAGAGAGACTCCTGTCAGGAAGCCCCCCACCTCCCTTCCCCAGAAGAGAGACTCCTGTCAGGAAGTTAGAGAGCAGTCCATACATTCAATGAAAACATTACTGCTTTAGCACCTGGGCAATACACCTGCTGGCTCACACAAAGGAAGCACCACCTATCAATTCCTGGAGAGAAAACCAGTCAGCTGTGTTTGAATCCCCTCAAATCTTTGAGCTGCAAGCCATTCATTCATTTGTCTTTAATATTAATGTTACTAGGCTGTGATAGACAGCTTCCACACACACTGCTATCAGCATTGTTACACTTATCTTCCTTCATGGTTGAGTAACTCAAAGTTCTCCAACCACAATGCTGATAAACATTGATTGATTGATATTTTATTGTCACATGTACAGAAGTACAGTGAAAAGTATTTTTCTGCGGCCAAGGGAACATACACAGTACATATATAGTAGACAAAAGAATAATTGACAGAGTACATTGCCAAATGGTACATCAACAAATAGTGATCAGTTACAGTGCAGAACAAGGGACCAAACAAGTAATACATGAGCAAGAGCAGCATAGGGCGTCATGAATAATGTTCTTACAGGGAACAGATCAGTCCAAGGGAGAGTCATCGAGGAGCCTAGTAGCTGTGGGGAAGAAGCTGTTCCTATGTCTGGGTGTGCGGGTCTTCAGACGTCTGTATCTTATGCCTGATGGAAGGGTCTGGAAGAAAGCAAAGCCAGGGTGCGAGTGATCTCCGACAATGCTGTCTGCCTTCCTGAGGCAGCGGGAGATGTAGACCGAATCAGTGGGAGGATGCCAAGCTTGTATGATGTGTTGGGCTGAGTTCAGCAAACTCTGCAGTTTCTTGCGATCTTGGGCCGAGCAGTTGCCATACCAAGCTGTGATGCAGCCGGATAGGATACTCTCTATGATACACCTGTAGAAGTTTGTGAGAGTCGATGCAGACATGCCAAATTTCTTTAGCTTCCGTAGGAAGTTGAGACGTTGTTGGGCTTTCTTGACTGTTGCATCAACGTGAGTGGACCAGGACAGACTGTTGGCGATGGTGAGCCCCAGGAACTTAAAGCTATCGACCATCACCACTTCAGAGCCATTGATGTAGACAGGCAACCAATTGATCTACCTCCCTTCTGTATTCTGATTTCTCGTTGTTTGAGATACGACCCACCACATTCGTATTATCTACAAACTTATAGATCGAGTTGGAGTTGAATCTTGCCACACAGTCGTGTCTGTATAGGAATACAGTAGAGGACTGAGCACCCACCCTTACGGGACCTTGGTGTTGAGGACTATTGTGGAGGAGGTGCTGTTACCTATCCTGACAGATTGTGGTCTGTTGGTGAGGAAGTCAAGGATCCAGCTGCACAGGGAGGGGTCAAGTCCAAGGTTGCAGAGTTTGGTTATTAGTCTTGTCTAGATAATCGTGTTGAAGGCGGAGCTGTAGTCTATGAAAAGCAGTCTGACGTAGGTGTCCTTGTTGTTGAAATGTTCGAGTGTTGATTGTAGGACCAGAGAGATAGCATCTGCTGTGGATAGGTTGCCACGGTAGGCGAACTGCAATGGATCGAGACCGCCTGGAAGGCTGGCGTTGATCCGCCGCCTCATGACTAACTGCTCCAAACATTTCATGATAGACTCGGGACCACTGGCAGTCGTTGAGGCACGCTACCTTGTTCTTTGGTACTGGTATTGTGGTGGTCTTCTTGAAGCAGGTGGGGACCTCAGAGCGGAGAAGATATCTGCAAATACACTGGCCAGCGCAGGCTCTGAGTGCTCGCCCAGGGACTCCGTTGGGGCCCGTCGCTTTCCGCGGGTTTACTTTCAAGAAGGCAGCTCTTAACCTCCGAGGCTGTAATAGTGGGTATGGGTATG
The DNA here is from genome assembly GCF_047496885.1 of Scyliorhinus torazame. NCBI lineage: Eukaryota > Metazoa > Chordata > Chondrichthyes > Carcharhiniformes > Scyliorhinidae > Scyliorhinus > Scyliorhinus torazame. The sequence continues at coordinate 195,427,814 of NC_092717.1, forward strand.
TCCAGGGCTGTTGGGGAAGGTGGCACTGATGTATTGGCTGACCGTTCAAAGCAGGCATAGCACTTGTTCAGTTCATCGGGGAGGGATGCTCCAGCCCCACTGATTCCACCTGGCCTTGCTTTGTAGCCTGTGATCTCATGTAAGCCCTCCCATAGACGTCGTTGGCCTAGGACTCTAGCTTGATCCGATATTGTCTTTTGGCGTCCCTGATGGCTTTCCGTACGTCGTACCTGGATTTCTTCTATAGGCCAGGGTCGTCAGACTTGAACGTCTCCGTCTGGGACTTTAGCAGGGAATGGACCTTTTGGTTGAGCCAGGGTTTCAGCGGAATTGGGAAACACCCGTATTGTCTTCTTTGGTACATAGTCCTCGACACACTTACTGGTGAAGTCTGTGACGGTGGTTGCGTACTTGTCCAGGTTAGCTGCCGTGGCTTTGAATATGGACCAGTCCACAGACTCCAAGCAATCGCGGAGAATGTCCTCTGATGCCTTGGACCAGCATTGCATGGTTTTCTTGACTGGTTCAACACGCTTGAGCTGCTGTTTGTAAGGTGGAAGTAGGAGTACCGACCTGGGTTGGATTCGCCAAAGTGTGGTTAGGGAATGGAGCAGTAGCACATTTGATGTTCGTGTAGCAGTGGTCCAGAGCAACATCAAGCTTTGATTGACAGCTCCTGGACCACTTCAAACAGAATTAAGTGCTGTCAATTTCTAGGTGACCACATCAAAATCATGGAGCCATAAAGGGAGGTGATTGGAAATTCACATTTGTGCCTTTAACTCGCCAAACTCACTTATCACACTCTTGTGTATTCTCATATATACACAGTAACCCAAAGTTAGAATTTATTACTTTCGCTCTTACTCTGAATTCACTTTTTTTTTTAATAAACATTTTATTGAGGTATTTTTTGGTATTATAAAAACAACACAATGTACATGAAACTATAAACATAGTGCAAAAGCCGTCTCCCTCCCTTACAGGTCCCACCTTTATTAACCGCCTACTCTAAGCTAAACTAACCCCCCCCCCCCCCCCCTTCTGCTGACGATTAATTTTCCGCGAAGAAGTCGACGAACGGTTGCCACCTCCGGGCGAACCCTAACAGTAACCCTGTCAATGCGAACTTGATTTTCTCCAAACAGAGAAAGCTAGCCATGTCCGATAGCTAGGTCTCCGACTTCGGAGTTTTGAGTCCCTCCAAGCTAATAGTATCCATCTCCGGGCTACCAGGGAAGCAAAGGCCAGAACGTCAGCCTCTTTCTCCTCCTGGATTCCCAAGTCTTCCGGCACCCGGAAAATCGCCACCTCTGGACTCCGCGCCACCCTTGTTTTTAACGCCGTTGTCATGATATCTGCAAACCCCTGCCAAAATCCCCTAAGCTTCGGACATGCCCAGAACATGTGGACATGGTTTGCTGGTCCTCCCGCACATTTTGCACACCTGTCTTCCACCCCAAAGAATCTGCTCATCTGGGCCACTGTCATGTGAGCCCGATGAACAACCTTAAATTGTATGAGGCTGAGCCTCGCACATGTTGCGGACGCGTTGACTCTACTCAACGCGTCAGCCCATAGACCATCCTCTATCTCTCCTCCCAGCTCCTCCTCCCACTTGCACTTCAGCTCCTCGGTCTGCGTCTCCTCTGACCCCATAAGTTCCTTGTAAATGTCCAAGACGCTCCCTTCTCCTACCCACCCTCTGGAAACTACCCTGTCCTGAATCCCCCTGAGCGGTAGGAGCGGGAAGGTTGACACCTGTTTACATAGGAAGTCCCGCACCTGCAGATACCTGAATTTGTTTCCCCTCGCCAACCCGAACCTCTCCAGCGCCCTCATACTCGGAAAGCTCCCCTCTATAAACACATCCCCATCCTCTAAATCCCTGCTCTCCGCCATCCGGAACCCCCCATCCATACTTCCCAGGGCAAACCAGTGATTATTACAGATTGAGGACCAGACCGATGCTCCCTCTGTTCCCACATGTCTCCTCCATTGCCCCCAGACTCTCAGGGCCGCCACCACCATGGGGCTGGTGGAGTACTGTGCCGGCGGGAATGGCAGAGGTGCAGTTACCAATACCCCCAAACCGGTTCCCTTGCATGAAGCCGCCTCCATACGCTCCCATGCCGACCCCTCCCCCACCACTCACTTCCTGATCATGGCTATATTCGCCGCCCAGTAATAGTTACTAAAATTTGGCAGCACCAGCCCGCCCTCGCCCCAACTCCGCTCAAGCATTACCTTCCTTACCTGCGGGGTCCTGCCCGCCCAAACAAAGTTAGTGATCACTTTGTTGACCCGTTTAAAAAAGGACCGCGGAATAAAGATGGGGAGACATTGAAACACGAGCAGGAATCTCGGGAGCACCGTCATCTTCACCGTCTGCACCCTCCCAGCTAATGACAAAGGGAGCGCGTTCCATCTCCGAAAGTCATCCTTCATTTGGTCTACTAGCCGGGCCAGATTTAATTAATGCAGCCGGTCCCATTCCCATGCCACTTAAATGCCTAGGTACCTAAAGCTTCCCCCTGCTAATCTAAACGGCAGCTCCCCCAATCGCCTCTTCATCCTCTCGTCTGGACCGCAAACATCTCACTTTTCCCCATATTTGGCTTATACCCCAAAAACCGGCCAAATTCCCCTAGAATCCTCATGATTTCTTCCATCCCCTCTAATGGGTCCGATACATACAGGAGCAGGTCGCCTGCATAGAGCGAGTCTCTGTGATCCGATCTCCTCCCCCCCCCCCCCCCCCCCCCCCCCCCCCCCCCCCCCCCCCCCGGACCAGCCCCTTGAGGCTCTCAGAGCAATTGCCAACGGCTCTATAGCTAGCGCGAACAACAGTGGGGAGAGGGGGCATCCCTGTCTTGTCCTCCGGTGCAGTCTAAAATTGTCCGATGTCCTATTCGTCCGTACACTTGCCACAGGAGCCTGATACAGCAACCTGACCCAGTCAATAAAGTCCTGCCCAAACCCAAACCGTCCCAGTACCTCCCACAGATAATCCCATTCTACCCGATTCTGCATCCATTGCGATCACTACCTCTACCTCCCTACCTTCCGGGGGCATCATGATCACATTTAACAACCTTCTTACATTGGCCACCAACTGCCTACCCTTAACAAACCCCGTCTGGTCCTCCCCAATAACGTCCGGAACAGAATCCTCAATCCTGGAGGACAAAATATTGGCCAGCGGTTTGGCGTCCACATTCAACAGGGATATCGGCCTGTAGGACACACACCGCTCCGGGTTCTTGTCCCGCTTCAGAATCAGCGAAACCGTGGCCTGTGACATCGTCGGGGGCAGCACCCCTCTTTCCCTTGCCTCATTGAACATCCTCATCAGCACCGGCCCCAATATCCCAGAGAACATTTTATAAAACTCCACTGGGTACCCGTCCAGCCCTGGAGCTTTATCCGCCTGCATGGCCTTCAGGCCCTCCACTATCTCTTCCAACCCGATCGGGGCCCCCAGCCCTTCTACCAGCTCCCCGTCATTTTGGGAAATTCAACCCTCCTAAGAAGTGCCTCATCCCCTCCGGCCCCGTAGGGGGTTCCGACCTATACAGCCTGCTGTAGAAATGCCTAAACGCCTTATTCACCCCTGCTGAGTCTCCAACCAGGTTCTCATCTCCGTCATTTACTTTCCCTATCTCCCTGGCTGCCTCCCTCTTTCTAAGCTGCTGTGCAAGCATTCTGCTGGCCTTCTCTCCATACTCATAGATCGCCCCCCTCGCCTTTCTCAGCTGCTCCACCGCCCTCCCTGTGGTTAACAAGCCGAACTCCGCCTGTAGCCTCCGCTTAAAAGCCCTGCCTCTCGGGTCTCCGCATACCTCCTATTGATCTGTAGTATCTCCTTTACCAGTTGACCCGTCTCTGCCCTGTCCACCTTCTCCCTATGGGCCCGTATCGAGGCCAGCTCCCCTATGACCACCGCCTTCAGTGCTTCCCAGACCATCGCTGCTGAAATTTCCCCCGTGTCGTTGACCTACAGGTAGTTCTGAATACATTTCCTCAGCCGCTCGCACACCCCTTCGTCAGCCAAAAGTCCCACATCTAACCTCCAGTGCGGGAGCTGGTTACTGTCTTTACTAACCTGCAGGTCAACCCAGTGCGAAGCATGGTCTGAGATTGTGATCGCCGAGTACCCCGTGTCCACCACCCCTGCCAGTAAGGCCCTGCTCAAAATGAAGAAATCGATCCGGGAGTACACTTTATGCACGTGTGAATAGAAGGAGAACACCTTCACCCTCGGCTGCCCAAATCTTCATGGATCCACCCCTCCCATCTGCTGCATGAACCCTTTTAGTTCCTTTGCCATTGCTGGCACCCTGCCCGTTTTTGAGCTTACCGGTCCAAGCCAGGGTCAATAACTGTGTTGAAGTCCCCTCCAATGACCAACTTGTGCGAGTCCGGGTCCGGTATCTTCCCGAGCATCCTCTTTATAAACTCCATATCATCCCGATTTGGTGCATACACATTTACTAATACCACCTGCACCCCCTCCAGTTTCCCACTGACCATAATGTACCGACCTCCCACATCCGAAACTATTCTACCCGCCTCAAACACCACCCGCTTATTGATCAGGATCGCGACCCCTCTAGTCTTTGAATCCAGTCCTGAGTGAAAGACCTGACTGACCCAGCCTTTCCTCAATCTAATCTGGTCAGTTACTCTAAGGTGCGTCTCCTGCAACATTACCACGTCCGCCTTCAGTCCCTTAAGATGCGCAAACACGCGTGTTCTCTTGACCGGCCCATTTAACCCTCAAACATTCCAGGTGATCAGCCTAGTTGGGGGGCTCCCCCCCCCCCCCCCCCCCCCATTCGACGATCATCCATCTCCTTTTTTGGGCCCGCCTCCAGCCCATGCTCCGCTCCTCCACCGGCCTGCCCCCAGACGGCCTCTGTCCCCAACCTCCTCTCTGTCCCTTGGCCCAAGTCCCTGCCTCATCAGCAAAACATCCCCCCCCCCCCCAGTAACAACACTCTTTAACCCAACCCCTTTGATAAACCGAACATATGCACCCCCCCCACTGCGCTTCCGTGAGCTAGCTTGGTGGCCCCCATCCCTGGCGCCGGCCCCCGCTCATACAAACATTCTCCAACATCAAACAATCCCCACACAATTGCACGACAGAAAAACACCAAAATCTAAACAAGCACACCTCCATCCCTCAACAGTGCAAATGAAAACCTTAACTCACTCAGTTCTACCACTGGTCCCAAATCAATACAGAAGGCATTACAAACATCTTCCACAAAACAAAAAACTTTTTTTAAAGAACAGAGAAACAAAAAGAAAAAAAAACATGAACGTTGCAGCAAAGTTCAAAAGTTCTCAGTCCACCACCAGTCCTTTCCATTTCACGAAGTCCAGCGCGTCCTCAGGCGACTCGAAATAAAAGTGCTGTTCCTCGTACGTGACCCAGAGATGGGCCGGATACAACAGTCCGAACTTCACCTTTTTCTTAAAAAGGATCAACCTAATCTGGATGAAGCCTGCTCTTCTCCTGGCCACCTCCACACTCAGGTCTTGGTCGACCCGCAGGATACTATTGTCCCACTTACAGCTCCGTGTCTGCTTGGCCCACTGTAGAATGCGCTCCTTATCCAAGTACCTATGGAATCTCACCACCATTGCCCTCGGGCGGGGGGGGTGGGGGCAGGGGTGGGGTCTCCCGTTCGTGGCTTCCTCACAAGTGCTCTGTGAGCCCTGACCAACTCCAAGGGTCGGGAGAATGTCCCATCCCCCAGCAGCTTCTCAAACATATCTGCGATGTATGCCCCAGCGACCACTCCTTCGGACCCTTCCGGGAGCCCAACGATTCTCAAGTTCTGCTGACGGGACCTATTCTCTAGGTCCTCCACCTTCTCCAGTAGCTTCTTCTGCTGGTCTCTCAGCATCCCCAACTCCCCCGCAGTTTGATGTTCCTCCTGCTCAGCCAGCGCCTTCTCCACCTTCTGGATCGCACGATCTTGAGCGTCCAATCTAAGCTCCAGCCGCTCAATCGACTCTTTTATCGGGTCCAAGCAGTCCCGTTTCTGCTTCGCAAAGCCTTCCTGAATAACTTTCATCAGTTTCTCTGTTGACCGCTGGGTCAACAAACCAGAGGTCCGGTCCTCCGCCATGCTGTCTCCCGCTTCAGCCCAAGCCTTCTCTGTCTTTCTGTTTCTGCCTTTACGAGCACTTCTAGTCCTTCTCTCCATGCACCGATGTGGGAATTCAGTACACGATTGCCTCTGTCTTCAGTTTTACAGTTCAAGTCCGGTAGAAAATCAGGAGAAAAGGTCCAAAAGTCCGACCGAAGCGGGAGCCACCAAATGTGCGACTTACCCCTTTATAGCCGCCACCGGAAGTCGACTCTGAACTCACTTAATAACTTAATACATCCTACTTTAGTCCTATCTGTCACTCCCAGTATTCTGTGCACCTCAGTATTCCTCCCCAATATTGCTCCTTGGTTCCAATATCTCTGCCAAGTTAGCTTAAACCCTCCCAGCATCCTTTGCAAATCAAGGAATTTTACCTTGCTGTTTTTTGGTGCAACTGATCCTGTCTTTACAGGTCTCATCTCCCTCAGAGCTGGTCTCAATGTCCCAGGAATCTAAAGCCCCCCCCCCCCGCACAATCTTTCCAGTCACACATTCACCATCTTTATCCTCTTATACTTGCGTGTGATACCAGGAGTAATCCAGGGATTACTACTTATGACTTCCTGCTTGCTAATTTCCTACATTCAGTAGGTTTGTTCTGTTTCCAGAGCTTAACTGGATGTAATACAGTCAAGAGGTATGACCAGTGAAGCAAAGGTAAGCTGCCTATGCTGAGCTGTCTCTGTCTGCTGCTGCTGCTCACTAGCCCGGTGCTTCTGAAAGAGGTGGATCTTACCTTAGGCTCGACCCTTTATACCCGTCTCTGATGCCCTCTGGTGATGCTGTGGCTGTTACATCTGTCTATAGTCCCTGGTGTATGTGCAGATGTATGTACAGATGTACAGATCACTACACAGATGAGCCAATATTTTCATCAGTATTTTTAACTGAATACTGGTTGGAGACTGAGATGCACTCAAAGGATTCCTGAACTATTTGCCTGTTTCTTCCTGTCTGCCTAGTCACCCATTCCCTCTTTGCCTGCATACTCTCTTGCTGCAGGATGAATATAATCATGCTTTCCTTGGAGCCCTCAATCTCACAGATGCACCACAGCGATGCCAGCTGATGCTCAAGCTCCAAAAACTGAAACTTGAGCTGCTGCAACTGATGACACTTTCTGCGCATATGGTTTTCCAGGACATGGGAAGAGTCCTGGAATTCCAATATAGCACGGTATGTGCGCTCCAGAGGTCAGAGCAGTCCTGCTGTTCCCCTAACTATTAGATAATAAACCTTGCTAACACTAATAAACCTTACTAAAATGAGAAAATTCACCTGCTGCTCATGTCACTTAAATATAGGGAAGCTAAGTATCTTAGTTTTAGCATGATTTATGCAGACTTTTAGCATGCTGAATATTAAATTGGAAGTACATTAAACAAGTAACCTCTTTTATTGTAATTATAAGAGCTAGTTTTCTTTGAAAATCAATCTAATAAAACATTTATATGATTCCGAGGTACTCCTCCCCAGTTTTTCCTTTATTTCATCATGAAATCACTAGTATGAAACGGGCCGTTGGCAACTCCATCTTCGTCTGTTGCCCTGCTGAAACATTTGTTTTCCTTTGTGTAACAACACTTGCAATCAGCCTGATTCCTGGATATTGATCAAGTTACTCTATTCCCCTTTCCTCAGCAGAAAATGTGAGGAAATGCTGCTCAAATGTCTGGTTGATTATCAAAGCTTCCACAAAGCAAGTGAAAACGCCCTTTCGAAAAGTAATGTTATTGTCCCCATGGTTGCTTTCTTTCCTCTTCACTGCCTCGACAGTGAGTTGTTTGAAATTTGGGAAGAATCATGGCCACTCACCGATCTGTGTCACCAGTTTATTGCAGCACCCCTTGAGCAAGACTTGGATTGGAAATCTGCCCCTGAACTAGCATCAGCCTGAACCCATATCTCTGAAGAATCATTAGAACTTGCATTGCTTTGAGCTGAACTAGACTCACAGAGGAATACTATGCACTATTAAATTCATTCTTTTTTTTCCCTCATTAACTAATTAACGTTACATTTAGTTCTTCACCCACTTAATTTAACATATGGTATGTTGTGCAGACTTGTGGAACATTGTTTGCATCCCACTTTGCTGCTCATGAATTATCAGCTCACCTCACTCAAGAGACTAAATTACTTCTCATAGGTTTTTGTGTTATATCCTCCATCTCTTTGCTTGTTCAGTCTCCTGAGGAAGATTGAAGAGCTGCAAGTAAACCTGTGGTTACCGCCCTCAAAATTAAATGAATGGGGGGAGAGTTTGTGTTAATAGAAATAGTGCAGTCAATTCCATGTTCCAATGCTGTGTTTTTGCTTTAAAGCCATGGAAAGTGTTGGAAGATTTCTTTTGCTCCTAATGTCTTTCAGGATTTGTGTAAAAGAGTTTTCACTGATACTTTAAAAATTTGAATTACCTTCTGCTACATTGACGTGCCATGTTCTATTTCATTACTGCTGGCTGCTTCAGGAGACCAGCAGTTCATCCTCTAGTGCTTCAATTGAGTACAATGGGAACCTAACTGGATTGGCCCATTATAGGCAAGTCTTGATACTGGCTGTTTTTGCATCTGGTACAAATCTGCCTTGGGTGGTCTGTTCATTTCATGAGACTTAGACCTATAACTTCCAGGCTCCCCAATGTCACATTTAGGAGGCACCCCAATGACGTAGCCCAATAGGGCGGCACAGTAGTTAGCACTGCTGCCTTACAGCACCTGGGCTCTGGGTTCAATGGCGGTCTTGGGTGACTATCTGCGTGGGTTTGCACTTTCACCCTGTATCTGCGTGGGTTTCCTCGGGTACTCCGGTTTCTGCCCACACTCCAAAGATGTGCAGGTTAGGTGGATTGGCCATGCTAAATTGCCCCTTAGTGTCCAAGGTTTTGCAGGTTAGGTGGGTTTATGGGGGTAGGGCAGGGGAGTGGGCATACATAGGGTGCTATAGGGTCGGTGCAGACTCGATGGGCAGAATAGCCTCCTTCTGCTCTGTAGGAATTCTATGATTTGGTCTTTTACTATTCCTTATAGCTGAGCTGAACAGTTTTCTCCAATTAAGTCTCCTGGGTTGCTGTGGCATTTTTATTTTGAATGCTTTCCTTTTAAGCAATGTCTGCAATTAATGTTGCAGCCTCTGCAATTCTTGCCTCTGCCTTTCTTTACTACTTTGATTTTTTTTTGAATAAGTGTGATGTCATGTGGTCTGAGGTGATAATCTCTCAGTCAGTGTACCCTTTCTATATTTCTTTCTGCTCATTACGCTTTCTGCATGGGCCTTATACAAACCCCCTCAAACTATCATCATGACCTAATTATTGTAGTGCAGAATTTGTGTCCAGACAATGCCCTTCAATTTTCTTCCTGCATATATCCAAATAGTGGTATTTTTGAGAATGGTCCTGTAATCAGTGAGAGAAAGATGGAATTTCACAGAAGTCGTGTGAGCTACTGGATTATGAACGGAAGTAAGGATCTGAGTTGAATTCTCTCTTCAGGTACTGAGGCCAATTGTAGTACAACAGCACGACAGCTGGGATTAACCAACAGCATGACAGGAAATTAAATCTTACAGCTTATACACTGAATGGTGCATTTCCCAGTAATAGGGATGGTGGTGGTGTGTTACAGATCCCTCGGGGTCTGAGTTGCTGTGGCAATGTGCACTTTCACCTGAATGTGGTCTGGAACTATGGATAGCGGTGTTCCAGGCTCCAGCTTTCCATCACATGGCTGATCAGGGGGTCTCTCCTGCTCTTACCATTTGCCATTGTCATGTATTAAAGGATGTGCAAGTCAATTATCAACCTGTTTGAGCGGGTTATGACTGTACCTTCCCTGGCCATCAAGTCCTGAAGTGCGACTCGAACCAGAGTTTCTGACTCCGAGGCAAGGACACTACCCACAGTACCACAAGACCTCCGTAATGGAGGTACACAATTCCAAGTTCAAGAATCATCTCTGGCACTGTTAAAACTTTGTATTGGAGAGGAATGGTGCTTTTTTTTAAAAACAGTCTTGTCCCAAGTTTTGGAATAGTTTAGCAGGAGACAGTAAAAGAGAAAGAAGCTTTGTGGTCAACTTTCTATTCGATCATCACTTTGCGCAGCTGATGATGTGCATCCAGCAACAGTTTCAAGCCTAAACTTAAACAGATTTATACTTGCAAAATAGTTTTAAAAACTGGCCTTCCCAAATGTAGCAGCTTTTGCTCCATCTCTCCATTGCATGAGATCTGGCATAAGGAAGAAGCTGAATTAGACCAATATGGAAGTTGCTAAACTGACCTTGAGACAAAGCTTGGCATATACAAGGGAGGCTGAGAGAAGACTCATTAGAGAAGACACAACTTCCATTCCTAGAAAACTCTAGAAATATAGTTATTTTCCTGGTGTTCTGGTTGATCCTTTGTTGCAATAATAGCACCATCTGAAATTATAGGGCTATAAAGCCTGTCGAATAGTCAAATTCTAAGTTTCTAAGCCATATTTATGAGGTAGTCAAGATAACTTGTACTGATCGCTGGTGTCATATGGGTCTCTGCAAGGTCAGCCTTGCTGCTTATACAGTGGTATAACCAAGATGATCCCCGAAAGCAATAGTTTCCAAACTTTTTTCCCTGGGACCCACATTTGCCAACTGACCGACCTTCGATTGTTCGCCATGTTCGCTTACCTTTAATGCGAAAGGGGAGCCTGCTTAGTCCTCACCATGTCACTCCAATCAGGTTCACAGGAGGAGAGGGCAATGCACATATCAGGTGCAGAGTTCAGCCAGTTCCTTTACACCGTCTTCTTTGTGAGAACGGAAAATTCAACCTCGCACATGGAGGTCATCGTGAAGGGCAATAGCAACAAAATGCTTGTTTTAATCCCCACTAGTTTCCTGTTGAGCGCACTCCATTTTGCGGCAGAGGTGCACATAGTAAAATCCCGCCAGCAAGAATAGCCAGAAAATCCCACCCAGTGTATTTTGGTGGCACGGTAGCACAGTGGTTAGCACTGTTGCTTCACAGCGCCCAGTTCCCGGCTTGGTTCACTGTCTGTGCAGAGTATGCACGTTCTCCCCGTGTCTACTTGGGTTTCCTCCGGGTGCTCGGATTTCCTCCCACAAGTCCCGAAAGACGTGCTGTTCGGTGAATTGGACATTCTGAATTCTCCCTCTGTGTACCCGAGCTGGCACCGGAGTGTGGCGACTCGGAGCTTTTCACAATAACTTCATTGCGATGTTAATGTAAGCCTGCTTGTGACACTAAAGATTATTATTATTTCTCCCACTTATGAAAAATTAATTTTGGGTTGAATTTTCTCTTAACTACTGACTGAGCCACTAAAATTGCTGGGCCCAAAAGCACAAGATGCTGCAACAACATCACTGGAGACTTATAGAGCATAGAACATACAGTGTAGAAGGAGGCCATTCGGCCCATCGAGTCTACACCGACCCATTTAAGCCCTCACTACCACCCCATCCCTGTAACCCAATAACCCCTCCTAATCTTTTTGAACCCTAAGGGCAATTTAGCATGGCCAATCCACCTAACCTGCACATCTTTGTACTGTGGAAGGAAACCGGAGCACCCGGAGGAAACACGCAGACACGGGGAGATCGCGCAGACCGGATCCGCACAGACAGTGACCCAGCGGGGAATTGAACCTGGGACCCCTGGCGCTGTGAAGCCACAGTGCTAGCCACGTGTGCTACCGTGCTGCCAGGTCTTCAGTAAGATTTCTTAATCACATCCTATCACATAGCTGGAAGTATTTAGAAAATGCATAACAAAATGAGTTACTGTTGCAGTGGCTTGTTATGTAAGCATACATAGTAGCTGTTCAGTGTCAGTCTAGTCAAACAACAAAAATAACCACTGATAGAAAAGCAAAACACAAAATTATTTAGAGGAAGAGTCGAAATTTAGAGTCACATTGGGTTCAAAACATTATTCCACAGATGCTGCCAGACCTGCTGAACATTTCCAACACTTTCTGCAAAAATAACCTTTGTCTCTGTTTAGTGGTTTGATGGTTAAAAAGGAAGGTTGTTGAACAGGGCATCTAAAGAGCTAGCAGCTCTACCATTGCTTCCCTAACTTCGGGCAGATCCCTCAGTTTTAAAGTCTCATGAAAAAGAAAGCAGCATTATGCATTGAAGTATCAGTTTAAATTTTGAGCTTAAGCCTGACATGGGACAAGAGTGTTCCAATCTGAACTCTAAGGAAGTTCTGCAACTGAGCCAATTTAGCATGTGTTTAATTATGGATTTATGATGGAACTGGTTTGGTAGATTAGGAAAATGGGGTACTTGTAGGAAAGCCAGATACTGGATAGAGATTTGCCGTAATCATATATAGGCCAGCTTTTTCTTTTCTGACCTCTCTGATATCCTGAATGCAATTATGTATACGAACATCAGATTTATATGTGTTCAATTAATTTAAATCCATAATTTTATTTACTAAATGTCACAATGACAACATTGTTATGTTCTGTGTTATGGCCGTAGTACTGATGCACAAAGGACATCTAGTTCTTTGACTAGTAAAATGATTTATTAACAAGATTAACACGTAGAAAGATAACTAACGAATTGTGATACAAACAGTAACGAATAAATGAATTCAGTGAATTCTCCTGGAGCTACTTCTAGTGCTTCCATCCTCTTATACGACTTACTACCAACTGCCAGATATCTCGAGTCACATGGCAGATCTCTATCACCACCAGCTGGTTAGAGGTCATATCAATAACTATATACATTGATAGACAACTACATACAAAACTGTGCACAGGCATATCATCACGCACTGTTGGGCCATATTTTCCTGGCCTGCCAAATAATGTCCCCCTCGCCGAAGCCCCCCCCCCCTCCCGACCAGCGGCACGCCTGGACACAGTCCGCAGCCGTCACGCAGGGTCCACGACAAACCAAAACAAATCAAATGTGTTCTGCGCCGTCGGGAACTTGGCCCATCGGGGGCGGAGCATCGGGGGAGGGCCTCCGGTGACGTCCTGAGGCCATCCCGACGGCATGTGGTGTAATCCTCAAGTACGCCGTTTTGAGGGGTGGAGCATCGCAAAAGCGGCACCGCTCCCGATTTTGCCGCAAACTGGGATTCTCCGGCCGATCGCCGAATGCGATTTTGCCGTCGGTGACCAGAGGATCCTGCCCATGAAGTGCTAACAGACTGAGAATAAGGACTTCTTGAAGTAAAATTTGATGTGGAAAGGAATTGGGTGCTAAATAGCCTAGAACAGACAGTGATCTGTAGTTACTGCTAAATGTAGGGGTTTTACGTAGCCAGTTATTTTGGTCTATGGGAAACAATGAGGTCGATAAAGAAAAGCAGGGAGTCCTGCAAAATCAACTGAGGAGATTAGGATTTTGCAGATGGCATCATGATTACTTTTTCTGTTTTTCATTATACTAAGAAGATGAAGGGAAATCAAAGCATGGCTAAAAGTATGGGTTTGAGGATCCATAGAAGCCCTACAGTGCAGAAAGTGGCCATCGAGTGTGCACCTATCCTCTGAAAGTGCCCACTCCCATATAGGATTATAAACATTTGTAGGAATAACTAAATTATTAATTTGGTAGACTTTAATTATCCACTAACCATTGTAGTGATCTGCTTATCTGTGTATATATACAAGTGGTCAATGTAAATTGAATACAACTAAGCAATCACTAGAGGGAGCAAGGGAGATGTATAAATACAGACAAACAGGAAGTCATGGACTCTTCACGGGAACGGCAGCTGGTGAGCAGGACACAGACAGGCAGCTCAGATGTAACATAGTATAAGCGCTGGAGAGAGAACGGACTCAAAATAAAGCATCTACTTCAACTGTAAGGCTTACGAGCCTTATTCAGACACAAGGAATAACACATGGTACCAGGACAGTTCAGAACGCTTACCATAAGATTACACAAGTTGCAGACACAGAAAGATCGAAATGACAAGAAAACTCGTACTGGACATTCGATGTGGGAAGACTTCGCTGTTTTAATGGAATTTGTTGGAACTCCACCGCAGCTGAACACAACCGGTAATTTAAGTTATAGCTGGAAAAGGTTTAAACAAATGTTCGACATATATATCTTAGCTTATGATTTGAAAGCAGCCTCAGAAGAAATGAAAATAGCACTGCTCCTCCCAGGACATGAAGCTAGAGAAATATATAACGGCTTTAAATACTTGAAAGTGAAGACAACACCAAATTAGAAGTAATACTGAAAAAATTTGAAGAGCACTAACACCAGTAACAATGCTGCTTTAAGACATTCAATGCTCGGAGACCAAATTGCACAGGGAATGAGTAATGCGAAACTCAAACAATCAATACCAGAACAGAGAGGTTTAACGCTGGAAATCGCGATTGACAAGTGCAGATCGGAAGAAAAAAGTAACTTTAAGAGCTTACCTAGAAATAACGCCTATAAAGTTCTTCTCCACGGGTCTAAAGAAGTTAAAATGGCGTCTGAGCACATTTTAAACTGCCTGGGGAACAAAAGACACAAATCTGGGTCTGCACATGTGCAGGAAACCGCAGCCGCGCATGCGTAGTTGAAATCAGCTGTTTTGCGCGAAGACCGTTCTGCGCATGCGCAAGCCGGGCATGCGCAGTTTTAAAAAGGTTTTGAGCGCAGATCGATCGGCGCATGCGCAAGCCGCACATGTGCAGCCAGCCAACATCAAACACCGTTCGCCGACGCACAGTGCAGAGATGGATCTGCGCATGCGCACGTCGCGCATGCGGAGTTTATAAAAAAGCGCACAGTAAAGGAAAATCGAATTGCGCATGCACAATCGGTTCCTACGCTTTCCGTCACGGACGTCATGATATCATCAGACGCAGACCACACCCACTTAAAGGGGAAATGCCTGAAAATCACAAACAAGACTTTTAAAGGCACAAAACCACCAAATACAACCTCAAAAGGCACAACATTGCCTGAACTTCTACCAGCAGTTGAAAATAACTTTCGCAGCACCCTGGAACAGGCAGTTTCCACCACCCAAAGTGAAGAGCAGAGCGCAATGACAAATCCAAAACCACAGAAGATGATTTGTTCATTGAACATGAAGAAAACGATAAAACATCCGAAACAAAAAAAGATGATTTGTTTATCGAACAATACTACTCCGAGATGGCTGAGTTATTCGGATATGTTGATCAGAGCATCAGCAACACGGTTGCAAAGCACAACATGACTCTACTCATGGTAGATGAACCCAATACCATGATGCAATGGCAGATCGTCGATATATTGGATGACAGCAACCTGTCAAATACCCAAGAAGAAAACAACGCCACACAGAGAGTACTGACCATCTCCGTTGAGAGAGCACAGATCGACTCCACAGAGAGAACACTGCACAACTCCACAGAGAGCGATGAAAGACTCCACAGAGAGAGCGATGCAAGTCTCCACAGACAGCTAGTTGACAGACTCCAAAATGGAAGCAATTAAAGCCTCCATAGTGGACGCCATGCATGAACAAGACCATGAAGGTCAACACCGTATCGGAGCAACCAGAAGCAGTCTATGAAAGTCTACCAAGCTCACACAATCAACAAGAAGACAATGTAAGTTTACCCACTGTATGTTGATCACAATCGACATACAGGATGTGCAGGATCACAGCGAGACTGACAAATCTCAGCTCGTCTGTACAGAAGCACTCAACAATCAGAGTAGGGCTACTCATGAGTCCAGAGAGACCACGTCAATTGAAACCTCATCCACTCTAAAAGACCCACAAGAAAATGAAATCTTGAAGATTTTGACTCCAGAAAAGGAGCACCAAGACCGATAAGAAAATGAAATCTTGAAGATTTTGACTCCAGAAAAGGAGCACCAAGACCGATAAGAAAATGAAATCTTGAAGATTTTGACTCCAGAAGAGGAGCACCAAGAAACCAAAGATGATTCAAATGTACCGGAAATTACTCCAGAAGATGAGCACCAAGGAAGCAAAGAAGAGGAATCAAATCCACCACAGATGACTGATGTCACCAAGATCAATGCAACATCAGATCAATCTCACAACCCTCAAGAAGAAACGCTCAATGAAACAGCAGATACCACAGAGGACACTGACACCAATAACTTGGAGAATGACTCAAATTATCCACACGGAACAGTCATTGAGCACAACAAGAACAATAAAAACCACAAGAAGCTCAACAGAAACAAAAACAACAAGAAGCACAACAACAACAAAAACTACAAGCACAACTATAAGAACAAGAACTAAAACAACAACAAGAAGCATAACAAAGACAACAACAACGACAATAACAAGCACGACAAAAACAACAACAAGAACGACAACGAAAACAACAAATACAGAAACAACAACAATGAAACAATGACCTGTACAACATGGTACAACTCTGCACATAAAGGACAATGCAACATTACACTCAAAAACAATGACAAGTGTACAAACATACCATGGCATGACAACGAATCTCACAAATTCACATTTGCTCCAGAACAAACGAGCACACCAGTTTTCAAGGCAGATGACACACTAATTCGATACCACAAGCACAGAAAAAAGTCCACGTCAGTCAACATCAGTGGTTCGACCATTCAAACACCTCGTGATGGCTTGTTGGTTACTTAAAACACAAGAACACTGACGTCATTCACAAAGAAATTACAATATCAATATTACCACGTCAACAACAAAGAAAATCTCAACCGAACAAATTCATAAAGTTTGGACTCATAATTTTTTTTATTCAGATTGGACTCATAAATATTAATTGGCTTTGTATAATAACCAATATCATCACCACTTGTACAGATATACATATCATAAGTAATCTAACTGTTTTGTACAATTTTCTTTAACACTGTACAGAAAATATGTAAAAGAAAAAAGGGGGGATGTAGTGATCTGCATATCTGTGTATATATACAAGGGGTAAATGCAATGCAACTAAGCAATTACCAGAGGGAGTACGGGAGATGTATAAATACAGACAAACAGGAAGTCAGGGACTCTTCACAGGAACGGCAGCTGATGAGCAGGACACAGACAGGCAGCTCAGTTGTAACATAGTATAAGCGCTGAAGAGAGAACGAACTCAAAACAAAGCATCTACTTCAATTGGTTTATTCAGACGCAAGGAATAACACAACCATGAGTGGGAATAAATTGAGACAAACAAAAAGGAATTTAAAAAAAATTCAGTACACCTATCTCGAAGAATGTTAGTAGGTCTACAAAGGCAGAGTAAGAAGTCTTACAACACCAGGTTAAATTCCAACAGGTTTGTTTTGAATCACTAGCTTTCGGAACACTGCTCCTTCCTCAGGTGAATGAAGAGGTGGACTCCAGAAATATTTATATAGACAGTCAAAGATGCAATACGATACTTTGAATGCGAGTCTTTGCAGGTAATTAAGTCTACAGGTGCAGACGGAGCAACTGGAGAGAGGGATAATCACAGGTTAAAGAGGTGTGAATTGTCTCAAGCCAGAACAGTTGGTAGGATTTTGCAAGCCCAGGCCAGATGGTGGGGGGTGAATGTAATGCGACTTGGTTATACATTTCTGCTCGGCAATTCTGCATTGTCGTGCGTCCTGAAGGCCGCCTTGGAGAACGCTTACCTGAAGATCAGAGGCTGAATGCCCTTGACTGCTGAAGTGTTCCCCGACTGGAAGGGAACATTCCTGCCTGACGGTTGTCACGCGATGTCCGTTCATCCGTTGTCGCAGAGTCTGCATGATCTCGCCAATGTACCACGCTTCAGGACATCCTTTCCTGCAGCGTATGAGGTAGACAACGTTGGCCGAATCGCACGAGTATGTACCACGTACCTGGTGGGTGGTGTCCTCGCGTGTAATGGTGGTACCCATGTCGATGATCTGGCAAGTCTTGCAGAGATTGCCATGGCAGGATTGTGTGGTGTCGTGATCGTTGTTCTGAAGACTGGGTAGTTTTCTGCAAACAATGGTTTGTTTGATGTTGCGCGGTTGTTTGGAGGCAAGTAGTGGGGATGTGGGGATGACCTTGGCAAGATGTTTGTCTTCATTGATGATGTGTTGAAGGCTGCGAAGAAGATGTCGTAGTTTCTCCGCTCCGGGGAAGTACTTGACGATGAAGGGTACTCTGTCGGCTGTGTCCCGTGTTTGTCTTCTGCGGTTTTTTGCTGTAGCGCGTTGGAACTGTCGATCGATGAGTCGAGCGCCATATCCCGTTCGTACGAGGGCATTTTTCAGCGTCAGTAGATGTCTGTTACTCCCCTCGTCTGAGCAGATCCTGTGTACGGAGGGCTTGTCCATAGGGGATGGCTTCTTTAATGTGTTTAGGGTCACACGACAGACAGTTACCCGCAGATCCGACCAAGGAACACACCGCCAAATCAACAGACTGATCAAGACCTTGGATCGCACAGTCACCCAAGCTGGGAATCGAACCCGGGATCCCGGCGCTATGAATCAACAGTGCTTACCACTGTGCTACCATGTCGGTCACATGTAAGTTGTACATAATGGTATAGCTCCGATAGATTAGCTAAATGTCGATGAACACCTCAGGAGAAGTGACCACAATTTAACAAGATTTAAGACGCAGCTAGAAAGGGAAAAATCCAGGACAAAATCTTGGAACAACAGATTGGAATTGGACAGATTTTAGGAGGAGAATATGATCTGACTAAGGTGGAGTTGATGCAGAAATTAGTGATCAGCACTTAGAGCACCTGTGAATTTAAAAAAAATCGTTTGCAGAGGTGCACAATAATCATATAATATTTGACCACTAGGTGTGCTTATGCTCCTAAACATTCATTTCAAAGACTGCTGCATCTATCTGTAAAACATCACCTGCCTCCACTGCATCAACACATCTGTGGCAAACCTCTGATTGATTCCTTTGTCACCATCAGACTTGACTCTTTCACTCTATGCAGGTTGGCTTCCCACTCCCATGGCCTGTATAGTTCAAAGACCATAAGATATAAAAGCAGAATTAGGCTATTTGGTCCATCGAGTCTGCTCTGCCTTTCGATCGTGGCTGATACATTTCTCATCCGCATTCAGCCTCCTCCCCGGAATCCCTGATCCCCTTATTAATCAAGAACCTATCTATCTTTGTGTTAAAGACACTCACCTGACTTTGCCTCCACAGCCTTCTGCAGCAATGAGTTCCACAGTGTGCGGAACATTTCAATACTGAGCATGGGTTTATCGCCAACAGTGGCAAATAGTTTTGAGGCTTGATTTGTCTTATCCATATGGAGGCTTTGACAAAGGGTCATCTGGACTCGAAACATTAGCTCTTTTTTCCACCGTCTGGCTGATGAAATTCTGCCTAAGCTCCGTTTTAAAGGATTGTCCCTTCAGCCCGAGGATGTGCCCTCAGGTTCTAGTCTCTCCTACTCGTGCAATCATCTTCTCCATATCCACTCTATCTAGGCCTCTCAGAGGGTGGTGAATCTGTGGAATTCTTTGCCGCAGAAGGCTGTGGAGGCAAATCACTGAGTGTCTTTAAGATAGAGATAGATAGGTTCTTGATTAATAAGGGGATCCGGAGTTAAGGGGAGAAGGCAGGTGAATGGGGATGAGAAAATATCAGCCATGATTGAATGGCGGAGCAGACTCGATGGGCTGAGTGGCCTAATTCCGCTCCTATGTCTTGTGGTCTATGGTCTTGTAAGTTTCAATGTGATCCTCGTCCTTCTAAACTCCAAGAACAGACCCAGAGTCCTCAACACTCCTCATAGAATCATAGAATTTACAGTGCAGAAGGAGGCCATTCGGCCCATTGAGTCTGCACCGGCCCTTGGAAAGAGCAGCCCACGCCTCCACCCTATTCCCGCAACCACCTAACCTTTTTGGACACTAAAGGCAATTTTTCATGGCAAATCCACCTAACCTGCATACCTTTGGACTGTGGGAAGAAACCGGAGCACCCGGACGAAACCCACATAGACACTGGGAGAACGTGCAGACTCCGCACAGACAGTGACCAAGCCAGGAATCTAACCTGGGATCCTGGAGCTATGAAGCAACTGTGCTACCGTGGTGCCCGATGTTGTTGTTGGTTTGAATCTGTTGGTGTGTTTGTTCTCAGACTTTAGTATTTCCTGCAAAATGGAAGAGGTTGGAAGAGAGAATAATCTGGGTGTGAAGGGTCTTTGATTATGCTGCCTGTTTTCCCAAGGCAGCGGGAGGTGTAGACAGAGTCAATGGATGGGAGGTGGGTTCACGTGATGGACTGGGCTGTGTACACAACTCTGTAGTTTCTTATGGTCTTGGGCCGAGCATTTGCCATACCAAGCTGTAGATGCAGGGTTCACGTAATGGACAGAGCTGTGTTCATGACTCTCTGTAATTTCTTACGGTCTTGGGCCGATCAGTTATCATACCAAGCTGTGATGCAGCCAGCTGGGATGCTTTCAATGGTGCATCTGTAAAAATTGGTAAGAGTCAATGTGGCTATTCCTTAGTTTCCTGTGAAAGTATGTTGAGGAAGTATGGTGCTGTTGTGCTTTCTTGGTGAGAGTGTCGACGTGAGTGGACCAGGACAAATTGTTGGTGGTGTCCATACCTAGGTTGAATAAACTCGGTTTGTTCTCACTGGAACGACGGAGGTTGAGGGGCGACCTGATAGAGGTCTACAAAATTATGAGGGGCATAGACAGAGTGGATAGTCAGAGGCTTTTCCCCAGGGTAGAGGGGTCAATTACTAGGGGGCATAGGTTTAAGGTTCGAGAGGCAAGGTTTAGAGTAGATGTACGAGGCAAGTTTTTTTACACAGAGGGTAGTGGGTGCCTGGAACTCGCTGCCGGAGGAGGTGGCGGAAGCAGGGACGATTGTGACATTTAAGAGGCATCTTGACAAATACATGAATAGGATGGGAATAGAGGGATACGGACCCAGGAGTGTAGAAGATTGTAGTTTAGTCGGGCACCATGGTTGGCACGGGCTTGGAGGGCCGAAGGGCCTGTTCCTGTGCTGTGCTTTTCTTTGCTCTAGGAATTTGAAGCTGTCAACCATATCCGCCTTGACACCGTTTATGCAGACAGGAGTGCTTATGATACGCCGCTTCCTGAAATCAATGACCAGCTCCTTCGTTTTGCTGATGTTGAGGGAGAGATTGTTGTCATTACACCAGGCCACTAGGTTCTTTATCTACCTCCTGTACTCTGAATCATCATTGTTTGAGATCCGAACCACTGCAGTCGTGTCATCAGCATCGAGTCTGCACCGGCTCATGGAAAGAGCACCCTGGTAGATGGAGTTGGAGCCACATTTTGCCACACGGTGCGTGTATAGGAAACATAGTAAGGGGCTAAGTACGCAGCCTTGCGGGACTCCGGTATTGAGGACTATCGTGGAGGAGGTGTTGTTGTTTATCCTTACTAATTGTGGTCTTTGGGGTAGGAAGTCGAGGATCCATTCGCAGAGGGAGGAGCCAAGTCCTAGGATTTGGAGTTTTGATATGAGCTTGAATGGGATTAAAGTGTTGAAGGTGGAGCTGGAGTCAATGAATAGGAATCTGATGTAGGAGTCCTTGTTGTCGAGATGCTCCAGAGAAGACTGTAGGGTCAGGAAGATAGTGTCTGCCGTGGACCAGTTGTGACAGTATGCGGATTGCAGTGGATCAAGGCATTCTATGAGTATGGAGTTGATGTGCCTCATGACCAACCTCTCGAAGCACTTCATGTCAAGGCCAGTGGACGTAGTCGTTGAGGCATGATACCTTTCCCCCAATATCTATTTGGCAGCTTCCTGTACTGTGCGGCACCTTGTCAAAGGCCTTCTGGAAATCCAAATAGATCATGTCAACTGGCTCTCCTTTGTCTACGTTTCTCGTTGCCTCAAAGAATTCTAACGGATTTGTCAGGCAATTCCCCTTGACGAAATCGTGCTGTCTCAGCCCTATTTTATCATGCACTTCTAAATTGTCCGCAATCTCATCCTTAATAATGGATTCTAAAATCTTACCAACGACCAAAGTCAGGCTAATCAGCTTACAATTTCCCATCTTCTGCCTCCGTTCTTAAACAGGGGTGTTACCTTAGCCATTTTCCAGTCCTCTGAGACCCTCCCTGGTCATGATTCCTGAAATGATGTGTACCCTTCGTCGTCCAGTACTTCCCCGGAGCGGAGAAACTACGTCATCTTCTTCACAGCCTTCAACACGTCATTGATGACGATGAACATCTTGCCAAGGTCATCCCCACACCCCCACTACTTGCCTTCAAACAACCGCGCAACCTCAAACGAACCATTGTTTGCAGCAAACTACCCAGTCTTCAGAACAGTGACCACGACACCAAACAACCCTGTCATGGTAATCTCTGCAAGACGTGCCAGATCATCGACATGGATACTACTATTACACGTGAGAACACCACCCACCAGGTACGCGGTACATACTCGTGTGACTCGGCCAACGTTGTCTACCTCATACGCTGCAGGAAAGGATGTCCCGAAGCGTGGCACATTGGCGAGACCATGCAGACGCTGCGACAACGAATGAACGGACATCGCGCAACAATCACCAGGCAGGAATGTTCCCTTCCAGTCGGGGAACACTTCAGCAGTCAAGGGCATTCAGCCTCTGATCTCCGGGTAAGCGTTCTCCAAGGCGGCCTTCAGGACCCGCGACAACGCAGAATCGCCGAGCAGAAACTTATAGCCAAGTTCCGCACACATGAGTGCGGCCTCAACCGGGACCTGGGATTCATGTCACATTACATTCATCCCCCACCATCTGGCCTGCGAAATCCTACCAACTGTCCTGGCTTGAGACAATTCACACCTCTTTAACCTGGGGTTACCCCATCTCTGGATCTGTAAAGATTTAATCACCTGCTAATGCTCGCATTCCTAGCATTGTTTGGCATCTTTGAATTTGTCTATATATGTGTTTCTGGAACAGACCTCTTCATTCACCTGAGGAAGGAGCAGCGCTCCGAAAGCTAGTGACATCGAAACAAACCTGTTGGACTTTAACCGGGTGTTGTAAGACTTCGTACCATGATTCCTGAAAGATCACTAGCAATGCTTCCACAATCTCTTTCAGAACCCTGGGATGTAGTCTATCCGGCCCAGGTGATGTAGCACCTTCCTTCGTGATGGCCACTGCACTCACTTCTCCCCACTGACTCTCTCAAAGTTCTAGTATGCCACCGGTCTCTTCCACTATGAAGACTGATGCAAAGTACTTATTCAGTTCGTTTGCCATTTCTTTGCTCACCATTACTACTTCTCCAGCCTAATTTTCCAGTGATCGAATGACCATTCTTGCCTCTCTCTTACCTTTTATATATGGAAAAAAACTCTTATAATCTTCTTTTATTTTACTAGCTAGCTCACACTCCTATTTTGTCTTCTCCCTCTTATTCTTTTATAATTGCCCTCTGCTTGCTTTTAAAGACTTCTCAATCCTCTGGCTTCCCAATAATCCTTGCCACCGTGTATGCTTTTTTGTTTGCATTTATGCTGTCCCTGACTTCCCTTGTCAGCCATGGTTGCCTCATCCTCCCCTTAGCATGTTTCCTTCTCCTCGGGATGAATTTCTGTTAGCTTCTCGAATAACCCCCCAAATCCCCTGTCATTGCCGTTCCACTGTCTTACCTGCTTGACTCCCCTTCCAATGAACTCTGGCCAGTTCAGCTCATGCAGACTCTGCTGCTCTGTCCTACCCCATACTGAGTTCCAAATATCCATCGCTCTACATTGCATCTCGATCACACAACACCTCCCAACTTATAATTCTCATCCTCAAGTTTAAATCCCTTCAGAGTTTTGCCCTTCAACTCTTTAACCTTCTCCGGCCTTACAATTCCAGTGGGACATACAAGGAATAAATAAATGTGTTTTCATTCTTCTTTCTTTATGCCTCTATGAAGTGCCTCAGGATGATTTTCATTATTAAGGGCTCTATATAAATTCAATTTGTTGTTTTATGTGTTATGGATAAATACGCTTGCAAACAAATGAACTTTGAAGAAGATGGCTTATGAGGACTAGTAATTAGAATAATGGCGGGAAAGGAGATTATGAAGAAATAAGGAAAACTAAGAGGGAAAAAAATTCAAACAGCCATCAAAAGGAATAATAAAGTATTTTATGTCATTCAACAGAAAAATTTTAAATGTGAAATGGTACCTCAGAGGAGAGGATTGTCAATTTGTAGATGTTTTTCATCTTTATTACTAATTTGAATCAGTCTTTACTAAAAAAAAAGATGACAGGTTATGGTTGAAGTGATTCAAAGCAAAGGGGAAGTTAGTAAGGCTACAGGGAGACTAACTGGCAGGAGCCCTACGCGATATATTCTAGAATCAAGCGGGAAGAAATCTATTTTGGCAATCTTGAGTGTGGACTTGTGACACAGAACTGGGACTGGAAAATGTAGAGCGGGATTCCCTGATCCAGAGACTAAGGGTTGATGCCTTCGAGAACGACGGCGTCAACATGGCCTCAGGAGCAGCGATTCTGACCCCTACAGCTGCCGATCCCGGCATCAGGTGTGCGCCGCGGGTCTGTGCATGCGCATTGGGACCGGCGCAATCCGCGCATGCGCAGTGGCTCCTTTCTATGTGCCGGCCCCGAGGCAACATCGCGTAGGGCTACAGGAACAAAAGAGGCCCCCCCAGCAGGCTGCCCCCGGGTGCATGCGCTCAGAGGTCCTGCCGGGTAAGACCAGATCTGAACGCCGCCGGTGGGACACGGATTTTTTGCATGGCCGCTCGGCCCATCCTGGGCGGAGAATCGCCAGGGTGGGGGCCGCATATAGCGGCCCCTACCGGCGTCGCGCCGGCGCCAATGGTGCCGATTCTCCGCTCTCCGGAGAATCGTCAGGGCGGCGTCGCGCGATTGCCCGTCCCGGCGATTTTCTCCGGCCCGGCCTGGGCTGAGAGAATCCTGCCCCAGGGGCGGGATTCTCCAATCCCACGGCAGAGTGTCCATGCCGCCGTACACGCCGCGACCGGGCCGCTCCCAGGACTAATTCTGGCCCCTACAGGGTGCCAGCACGGTGCTGGAGTGGTTTGCGCTGCTCCAGCTGCCAACCCCGGCGCGAACTGTGCGCCGTGGGATCTGCGCATGCGCAGTTGTGTTGGCGCCAATGTGCAATGGCGCCAGCGCCAACGTGCGCATGCGTAGTGGCCTCCTTCAACGTGCCATCCCTGACGCAGCATGGTGCAAGACTACACTGGCTGGCACGTAGGAAAGGAGGCCCCCAGCCACAGAGGCCTCCTTCAACGCGCCGGCCCCGATGCAACATGGCGCAGGACTACAGGGGCCGGCGCGTAGGGAAGGAGGCCCCCCCCACAGGCTGCCACCGACGCTTCAACGCCGAGGTCCCGCCGGCCCAGAGCAGGTTAGAACCGCGCCGGCAGGACTCGGTTCTTTTCTTACGCCCGCTGGGCCCATTCGGGCCGGAGAATCAGCGGGCCGGCCGCGTAGAGCGGCCCATGACCGGCGCCGCGCCAGCGCCAGTGGTACCGATTCTCCGCTCTGTGGTGAATCACCGGCGTCGGGGTGGCGTGGCCCATTCGCGGGGATTCTCCGGCCCGCCCAGGGCTGTGAGAATCCCGCCCGTGACCTTTAAAAATGGCAGCCCGCAGTTCCAATTCTCGTGGGCTGGATTATATTTTAGTGCTGTCGGCTGGATAATAAGTCAGGCCTGTCGTACCTGCAATGAGTGCAGAGGCTGCCAGGTGCGGACATGTGCTGAGTGTCAGTGTGCTCCAGCAGTTTATTGAATTCAATTAAAATATGATCCATACAAAACAGCTCTTTAGCCATCACCCCCTCACCCCCCACACACTCCCCTCACCTTATCCATGTCAAACTATACCATCTCATGCTGCCCACCCACTCCCCACGACCCCTTATACTCCTTATGCCAACCCATGCCCCTTTATTCACCCCCATGTCCCCTCGTACCCCCATGCCAATCCATTCCCCTCTACCCAACCCAATTGCTCCTCATACCCAATGCCAATACATACACACCCAGAGCACCCCATACCCATGGTCCTTTGTATCTCCTGTGACAACTCATGCCCCACCCACAACACCTTGCCCTTACCCTTCCATAGCAATGAACTATGGGCAAGCTCCGGGGCAATGCTGACATAAAGTAATATTTAAATTGATGACATCGCTATTTTAAACAAAGAACACATTGATTTATAGAAATATTCAATACTGAGAAATTCTTTAATCTGTGATTTAATCAAACGTTTCTATTCTGTCACCACTTGGAGTTGTCAATCAAACTGCGCACTTAACAAGCACCCACTGTAATAATGTTACTTTGTAAAATCTGCCATTACGGCACAAAACCTATATATGTCAACAAACAATGAAATATTAAGCACTGTTTTTTTAACTTGGAAGACTGATTATTAAATTTAAAGCCCAGAAGTTATATTTTGTGACTGTTCCAATGGGTTTATCTACTTTCTACACACAATCATGTTTACTTTTAACAATCCAAAAGGGTGCCTGACCTCGCCCAAAGGGCGCCTTGCATCTCCCACAGGTGTCCAAAGGTCTACCTTGTCTGTCCAAACAAATCCACCAAGTTCAAATCAGCTCTCCATTGCGGCAACAATCTCGGCCCTAGTCTGGCTAATTACAGGCAGTTATCTTAACATTTTTGGTAGGGAAAACTTTCAGAGCTTTGAAGGATGAATTTGCCACATATAGTGATAGGACAAAATAGTTAGCAGCTAGAAAATATTTCAAAAGTGACAATCTGGTTTCACAGAATCACAAAAAAATACAGTGCAGAAAAGGCCCTTCGGCCCATCAAGTCTGCACCACTGCATGAAAGGCACCCGATCTGCCAATCCGAATCCCATTTGCCAGCACTTGTCTCATATCTTTGAATGTTAAGCCGTGCTAAGTACTCTTCCAGGCACTTTTTAAATGATATGAGGCAGCCCGGCAGCACGGTAGCATTGTGGATAGCGCAATTGCTTCACAGCTCCAGGGTCCCAGGTTTGATTCTGGCTTGGGTCACTGTCTGTGCGGAGCCTGCACATCCTCCCCGTGTGTGCATGGGTTTCCTCCGGGTGCTCCGGTTTCCTCCCACAGTCCAAAGATGTGCAGGTTAGGTGGATTGGCCATGATAAATTGCCCTTGGTGTCCAAAATTGCTCTTAGTGTTGGGTGGGGTTACTGGGTTATGGGGATAGGGTGGAGGTGTTGACCTTGGGTAGGGTGCTCTTTCCAATAGCCGGTGCAGACTCGATGGGCCGAATGGCTGCCTCCTGCACTGTAAATCCTATGAAACCCATCTCTACTATCCTCCCAGACAACGTGTTCCAGACCGTCACCATCCTCGGACTAAAAACGTTTTTCCTCAAATCCCCCCTGAACCTCCCGCCCATCACTCTGAACTTGTGTCCCTCGTAACCGACCTTTCAACTAAGGGGAACAGCTATTCCCTTTCCACCCTGTCAGTGCCCCTCATAATTATGTACACCTCGATCAGGCCGCCCCTCAGTCTTGCCTGCTCCAGCGAAAACAATCAAAGCCTATCCAACCTCTCTTCATAACTAAAATGTTCCATCCCAGGCAATATCCTGGTGAAACGCCTCTGCACCCGCACCAATGCAATCACATTCTTCCTAAAATGTGATGACCAGAACTGCACACAGTACTCCTGCTGTTCTATATATCTCCAGCATGACTTCTTGCTTTTGTAATCCATGCCAAGATTGATAAAGGCAAGTGTCCCATATGAGTTTTCACCACCCTATCAACTGCCCCTCTGCCTACAGAGATCTATTTAAAACACATGCGAAGGTCTCTTTGTTCCTCAGGACTTCCCAGCGTGGTGCCACTCATTGAATATTTCCTTGTCAAAATGCTCCTTCCAAAGTGTAACTCCTCACACTTTTCAGGATTAAATTCCATTCCGCCACTTTTCTGCCCATTTGGCCATCCCGTCTATATCTTCCTGCAACCAAAGACTCTCTGCCTCACTGTTAACCACCCGGCCTATCTTTGTGTCATATGCAAACTTACTGATCCTACCCTCACATAGTCATCTAAGTCATTGAGATAAATGACAAATAATAGGGAACCCAGCACAGATCTCTGTGGTATGCCACTGGACACTGGCTTCCAGTCACAAAAGCAGCCGTCTGTCATCACCCTCTGTTTCGTACAGCTCAGCCAGCTTTGAATCCACCTTCTCACGTTCCCCTGTATCCCATGTGCATTTGCCTTCTTTATAAGTCTCCCATGTGGGACCTTCTCAAATACTTTGCTGAAATTCATGAAAACTACATCAACTGCACAACTCTCATCTACACATGTGCTTAAAACTCAATTAAATTTATGACCTCCCTCTGATAAAGCCATGCTGACTATGCCTGATTAAACCTTGCCTCTCCAAGTGGAGCTAGAATCTCTTCTTCAGAAGTTTCTCCATTAGTTTCCCTACCACAGACTTGAGACTCACTGGCCTGTGGTTCCCTGGCTTATCCCTACAGCCTTTCTTAAATAGTGGGGCCACATTCGCGGTTCTCCAGTCCTCTGGCA
Organism: Scyliorhinus torazame; assembly: GCF_047496885.1. Lineage (NCBI taxonomy): Eukaryota > Metazoa > Chordata > Chondrichthyes > Carcharhiniformes > Scyliorhinidae > Scyliorhinus > Scyliorhinus torazame. The sequence continues at coordinate 195,456,515 of NC_092717.1, forward strand.
CCTCCCCAGTGGCCAGAGAAGAATTAAAAATTTGTATCAGGGCCGCTGCAATCTCCTCCCTCGCCTCTCACAGCAACCTGGGACACAATTCATCCAGACCTGAAGATTTCTCAACTTTTAAGCCTGCCAACACCTCCACTACCTGTCTCTCCCTATGACAACTTGTTCAATTACCTCAGTCTCTCTCCCAGAGTTCCATATCTGCCTCCTCATTGTCCTGGTTGAAGACAGATGTGCACCTACCAATGACCTCTGGCTTCACCCCCTTGACAACCCTCCGAATTTGCTGAGGAGGTCACACGTTAGATGGAGGAAAATGTAGGGTACATAGTCTTTATCTCGTTATAGATGAGTATGAAATTAGTGGGAGGATAGCACGCTGGATTAAGCATTGCTTCGAGAAGACAAATCAGAATAGGAAAATACATTTTCTCAGATAAATTGGAAGGGGTTAGTGGGTTCAGTTCTTGGGTCACTTCTGTTCTTTATACATTTTAATAGTTTAGATATAGACCCAGAGGGGGTAATGTTCAAATTTACCAATGTACGAAAATAGGATATATCACTTATTTGAGAAGATCAAATGCAGACAGTTATTGATAAGAAGGGGACATGGATTAAAACAGTTAAAGATGCAATTTGATGTCAGTATGTGTTTGGTGAGGCACTGGAGTTGGGATAAAAACAGTAATCCTACTTTGAATTGAAGGTCAGTGCTATGGAAGAGCAGAAAGATTTGGGGGCAATGGTTCACAGGACATTAGGTGTATCACTTCCATTTGATAAGGCAGTAAAAAAAGACTAATTGAATTTGAGGTTTTATCTCAAGGCATACAATAAAATGTCAAGAGGTAATGATACTATTTAAGACCTTAAGACCTCACTACTACAGTACTAGGCTGCACATTATAGAAAGGATATTAACGTAGGATGCCTAATATAAAGAAATATTGGGACATTGTTAGAACAATATAGATTAGGAGCTGAAATGGAAGTAGTGTTTAAAATGATGAAAGTGTGGGACAGGTTAGATAGAAATAGATTTAGAGAGTAGGGGAAATAATCTACACACAGTTGGGAAGCTGTGGTTTTCCCTTCAGATTAGTTGACGCAGATTCAAGTTCAGATTGGGATGGTTGGTGAAAGGATAAGAGAACAGGCTGGATGCTCGTGATTGCAACTGTTTGCTTGTAAAAAGGGTAAACATTAACACATTTTTGTTGGGTTGAATGGTCTGCTTTTCAATTTGCAAATTGTATATTTTGTGGTGTAGCTTAGAATTACTGCTAAAAAAGACTTACTATCAGTAGGCTTGTGTATCGAATGTTTAAAGACAATGGGTAGTTTGCTTTCATTGAAATGGTCAATTAACCTGATTGAGGTGTTCAGCTCCTGTGTAAATTGAAAGGAGGATCCCTCTGAATGAATTTAAAATGTCCGTATTTGCTCCAGGTATATAGGCCAGGTTCCCCGTTTTGACCCCGTCTCCAAATATTTCATTTAATTTCCTTATCTTGAGCATTGTGCCTTCATTGCCTTTTGTGACAGTTTCTTACTGCCTGAATATGACAAACATGCCCAAATTAGTTAACATAAGCACTTATTCAAAATCGAACAGATGGGAAACCAGGTTGACAACACCTTTGTCATTGATAATTCCAGTCAACCAAGCATGGGTCTTCTGCTATTAAATTGTACTTTTTCAGTTTGAATGTGGACAGGTTGTCATGTAACTAAAGTCATTTTCTATTGCTTGCGGAGTCCTTCTGCCCTTTGATTTGTGTAAAATACAAGTTGGGATGAATGCTGTTAGAGAGAGAAAAGTAATGTACGTACACACATGAGAAATAATCATAGGACACGGGCACTTTAATTCCCAATCATACAGTGCAGAAGAAGACCATTCGGCCTATTGAAGTCAGCACCGACCCTCCGAAAGAGCACCCACCCTGGCCCACTACCTTGCGTCATCGCTGTAACCCGTCCTAACCCACACATATTTGGACCGGAGGAAGCCCACGCAGACACAGGAAGAACGTACAAACTCCACACAGTCACCCAAGGCTGGAATTGAACCCGAGTCTTGGTGTTGTGAGGCTGCAATGGTAACCACTCTGCCACCGTGCTGCCCATTGACCATTCACCCAAGATTACTTGAATTTTAGATCCAATTTATTTACAAATTAGAATCGGGGCAGTGTTGGAACAGAATCATACTCTACCAATCCTTCAGTCCTGCTACTTTAAAACGCCATGGTTGGAACCCCTCCATCTCGCTGCATGATGTCATTAGAGCTGTATCCATATAATACACCTCATATCCATACACTACACCTCATATCCAAATACTACAATCAAATAGATCTGGAATAGTTTCTCTCCCTGTAATATCAATCTCCTTCACTGAGCTTGGAATGCTTAAAGAAACATTTGTAAGAAATATCTCAATAGCCAGTTACCACTAACATTGCTGTGCTGTTACAAAGAGCTGTGTGGAACAGCTCTCCTCTCATTTACAGAATTTACAGTACAGAAGGAAGCATTCAGCCCATCGAGTCTGCACCGGCCCTTAGAAAGAGCATCCTACTTAAGCCCCACACCTCCACCTTATCCCCGTAACCCAGTAACACCAATATTTTTGGACACTAAGGGCAATTTAGAATGGCCCATCCACCTAACTGCAAATCTTTGGACTGTGGGAGGAAACCGGAGCACCCGGAGGAAATCCACACACACACACAGGAGAACGTGCAGACTCCGCACAGACAGTGACCCGAACCGGAGCTGGGACCCTGGAGCTGTGAAGCAACTGTGCTGACCACTATGCTACCGTGCTGCCCATTCTAATCTAGCCAGGCTCTGACTCTCCAAGATCGGTCTGTTTACTGTATTTAATCATTATTATGTGCCCTAAGATGCAAATAGTCAATACACGAACTCTTGCCACTTTGGGTACCCATTATCAGGTTCCGGTGTACCAAGGTCAGGTGAAGCATAAACACATATAGAATAAAGCTTCCTCTTTACTCTGCTCGAAGAAAATGCCTCAGCACTAGTGTTAAAGAGTCTGAATACCCATCTGAGCATTCAGAAGAAGGAGCTGTGATAAAGTTTTCTTCTTCTTCTTTTGTCCCATTTGACAAAGGTTGGGCTTGGTTATAATTTCCTCCCTGCCGCAATCCCAAATCATTGCCTCCTTACCCTTTTTAGAAGTGCAGGTCTGTAAATTCTGGGTGACCTCAAGCTCAGACATATCTGTGATTGTCTGTTTGCTAAATAGTCTGCCAACCATCGCAGTTCAGGCTGTAAATAATGAGCGGGGTAGTATATGGACAGATCTCATAGACCAGCAAGCTCATAAGCGAGAATGGGAAATCATGTGTTAGAGTACACTCGGATGATGGGTGTCAAGTGTAGCTTAGTAGTAAAACTCTTACTTTTTGACAATAGGTTCAGGCTCTATTTCAGATTCTTGACCACAGAATCTAGGTTGGCAATTACATGCAGTACTGAGGAGGAGCCGTATTGTGTGCAGTGCTATCTTTTGGATGAGCCATTAAACTGCGGCCCTATCTGCCTCCTCAACTGGATGTAAAAGATCCCCTTACACTACTTTGAAGAAGGGCAGCGGAGTTATCCCTGGTATCCAAGCTAACATTTATCCCTCAACAACATCGCTAAAACTGATTACCCAGTCGTCATCACTTTGCTGTTTGTGGGACCTTGCTTTGCGCAAATTGTCTGTCACATTTCCTGCATTACAACAATGATTATATATCAAAAGAACTTTATTGGTAGTAGAGTACTTTACGATGTCCTGTGGTGGTGAAAGCAACTATATAAAGAATTTCCGGTTTTTTTTTTTTGCAATAGCTGTGGTGTAGCGAATAGGTCAGAAAACCAAGTTGTAGGTTTTGAAAAAAGAAAGCATGTGCATATGGAAAACAGGCTCCATTGCACAGGCAGCAAAGACAGCAAATAACTGACTTTTATTTGTTGAGTTGCAATGATCAAAATTAACCTAGTTGCTGCTACCCTATAAACCGAACTACGAGATTCAAAACCGATGAATCATTTTCACTGTCAACTTCAAATAGGAGCAGCGTGCAGATTTACATTACTTTCCTTGGTAGTTTTATCTGTGATTATTCATCTCTAATCAAATGAGAAATAGTCTAATATATGAGAAGAAAGACCATTAGTGCTACATTCATAGAGAAAATGATGGCAATGCGAAGGCATTAGCGAGAGGTGGTAGCAGAGTGATTGGACAACATTAAAATACACATGGAGGCTATGTTTGTGAATGTTATCTCTCAGTCCCATGAAGCTGAAGAACAGAAGGGGATGATGCCCTGGGCCAAACAGAACATGACCATGATGGCACCAGGGGAGAATCTGTGATGTCAACAGATAAAGTTGCATGTTTCCATCATTTTTCTGTTCCTGCAGTTCAGGATCGGTTAAAAGGAATGGGCTCAATGTAGTTTTCCTCATTCTATATTTTACTTTCTAATCAATTAAGTGCAATGTTCAAAGTGTTGATCAATCACAGTCATGTTGGTCCCTATGTTAATATTCAATCAGTTAAAATATGTTCTTGCAGATGTATATACAGCTTTGATTTTATAACTTGTAACCCCCCTCCAGAAGGTTTTGTTGAATTATTATGGTTTTCCATTTCTCTTTATGGGGAAGGAATTGATGTGGAGAATAGAGTTTTGCACTTGGTTCTCTTGCTCAAGTCTGCTGTTGTTATCAGTATGTGTGGAGTTCCTAATCAGCTTTATGCAGCTGATTTCAGATATACAGCATTTTGTATTTGAGGAAACTTAAGTGACCTGGGTCCACATTGCACAGCATAGTGAGTGAAATGAAATGAAAGTCGCCATCGTCCCTGAGGACCGTAGGCTGCTCTCTCCTTTAAGAGAGAGCTGACTGGCGGTGATTTAACCTGAGAGTCACCATATCTCAGGTGAGATATGGCTAACCTCGCCTGGTATGGGAATTGAACCCGCGCTGTTGAGGTCGCTCCTCATCAGGAACCAGCTAACTGACCCCCAAAACCTATTGAGGCGATGAGATAGTTGAAGAGCAGATGGTTCAGTAACAAAGCTACAGATTGTAAGAGGAAGGATAGACTGAAGCAGTCTGACTTTTATTTTTGCTCTCCTTCCCTTCCTTCAAACAGTCAGGTTGGAAGCTGATTTCGATAGCAGTGGTCTCTATTTTTCCAGCGGCCTGACCAAAGCTGTTGCTCATCGACACATTGCAAGGTTAGTTAATGCATTTCTTCATTGTCTTAGTTAATGATCAGTTCATCTTTATTTCATTTTCTGGATCTTCATGATTTGTGTGTTGTGGGGAACTGTTAATGTTAAATGTATTGTTGGAGGTTGAATCTTTCTTTGAGTACAATCAATGCCAATTGTACATTAATCTATTGTGTCTCAGCAACGCTGGTATAAAAGGCAGTCCTGGGAAATATTGCCTTGGCTGCATATGTTTTTGCACCACAGCATCCGATGGTATGGCAGACCCACATACAGATTGAAAGTGGCAGGTGATTCGAAGTGAAATGTCCAGATGGTCTGCAAAGCGGTCAATTAATCTGCATTTAGTCTTCCCAATGCATAGGAGACCCCATTGTAAGCAGTGAATACAGTGTACTAAATTTAAAAAGTGTTTGGGGCCTTGGACAGTGAAAAGAGAGCAGTTAAAGATGTTGTATCTCCTGCACTTGCATGGAAAGATGTTATGGGAATGGAAGAGAGCTTAGGGGTCATAAAGGAGTGGACCATGGTTTCATGAGGGTGCAGTCCCTTTGGAATGTGAAAGGAGGAGGGGAAGATGTGTATGTTGATGGCATCACACTAGAGGTGGTAAAGGTGGAGGTTGATGCATTGAATGTGGAAGCCAAGGACAAGGGGAACTGTATTGTGGTTCTGAGAAGTGGGGAAGGGGTGGAAGCAGAAGTGTGGAAATGGAGTAGACATGGTTTGGGGGGCTGTTAACCTGTTGAGGGAATAGGATGACATCTGAAACACTGGCATGGAAAGCATGCACAATAAGAACAGATGAGATGGAGGCAGAGATACTGGGAGATGAATAGCATCCTTCAGGAAGCTGGGTATGAGGAAGTGCAGTCAGGGAGACAGTGGGATTCTAGTAGATATTGGTTGATAGTACAGGCAAGTTGAAGAAGGCAAGTGTTGGAAATCGACTATGCGAATGCAGTGAAAGGTGGAAATGGAAACATAGTGAATGAAACTTTCCAGTTTAGGGTGAGGGCAAGAAACAGCACCAATACAGTCATCTATATGCCAGAAACAAATTAAGGAAGGGGATTGAAGCAAGTTTCCCCGAGCTGTGCGACCGTATTGAAACACTGAGGTTTCCGCACAAGCCAAGCGCAAGTTGACCTCTTTAACGCTTGCGCTGTCATTCAAAATTTTGTAAATGCTCTGTGCATTTAAACAAATCGGGAGTGCTGTACAAAGTAATTAGTGGATGCAATGGGCCTGAGTAGGACTGGAATAAAAATTATTCCATATGTTCTACAAAAAAGCAAGTATCACTAGGATGCATACGAGGTCCCATCGCAACATCTCTTATATGGCAGAGGTAAGTGGAATCTAAGGTGAAGTTGTTCAATGTGGGAACAAGTTCAACAAAGTAGTGGTGGGCAGGAAATATTGGACTTTCACTCAAGGAAGAAATGGCACCAGACTAGTAGAATGAGGAATGGAAGCGTCAAGGGAGTGAAGATGAAAAGAAGAAAACTAGGGTCAGGAAACTGTTAGTGACTGGAAGAGCCAGAGATGTAGGTGGGAAGAGACTGGACAGGAGAAAAATGTAGAGCCCAGATGGGACGCAAGTTCAAGAACAGGAAGAATAGTTCAAGAGCAAGTTTAGGCAAAATGATAGGCCAATCAGACATGTCCACGTTAGGGATTTTGGAAAGAAGGTAGAAATGGAACGAGGTTGGAGGTTGGGGAGGGAAAATGGTCTGAGGAGATATGTTATTGACAGTTTTGGAAACTATGGCTTAATGTTCAGTGGTGAGGTCAAGGGGAAGGTTAGAATGAAGTGTCAGAGAGCTGGCATTCTGCATCCACAAGGTCAGTTTGCCAATTAGATTTGGTGATCTTGGGCTTGGACCTTGGAGTGTTGCAAGTTCAAAGGGATATAAATTGTAGTGGGTGAGGGGAGCAGAGAAATTGAGGCAGCTGATATCACCCCAGCAGTTCTCATTGAAAAGATCTAGAGAAGATAATATACCAGAGGGGGGGGGGGGTTTGTTTGAACGGAAGATTCCCGGCCAAAGGAATAGGTGTGGAATCAAATACCTCAAAAGATCACCACATTTTCATTTTACCTTTTTGCCAGGAGTATGTTGTACTTCAATATTTAAAAAGCCACTCCCCTCTCTTTAATTCACCACCAGATTTGCTAACTGTGGGTCTACAAGACTATCTTCCTGCCACTCTGATTGCTCTTCCAAGTGAGACTACAAGCCCACTCTATGCTGCACATGTGGCAGGTGTTCTCTCCTGGTTCGCACCAAGCCTTCCACTTGTCGCCTTTACTCACTCTTGTACAAACTCTCTGTAAAATGTCTACAGACCCCCATTTTGAGAAACACTAGAATTAGATTATTGCTGATCTGTATGTCAGCCCGTTTACCCTCCGTTGCTCCTTTGATATCCTTACATCGATTTCAGTCTTGAAAATTTCAATAGACCCTGCACCGCACCCGTTGGTGGGGAAGAGTTCCAAATTCCTACTACCTTTTGTGTGAAGTTACCCTTCCTGATTTCAGTCATGAATGTCCTGGTTCTATTTTAAGGTTATGCCCTCTTGTTCTGGATTGCACCACCAGAAGAAATTAATCTTATTTTATTTTTAAAATAAATTTAGAGCACCCAATTTTTTTTTTTCCAATTAAGGGGCGATTTAGAGTGGCCAATCCACCTACCCTGCACACATCTTTGGGTTGTGGGGGTGAGACCCACGCAGGCATGGGGAGAATGTGCAAACTCCACACGGACAGTGACCCCGGACCGGGATTGAACCCGGGTCTTTGGCACCGTGAGGCAGCGGTGCTAACCACTACACCAGCATGCTGCCCCCACACCATCAGAAGAAATAAAGTATTTATCTACTCTCTCTGTTTGTCATGTTAAACATATCCATTAGATCAACCATTTAAACTCAAGGGATTGTAAACCAATTTTATGCAACCTGTCCTGATAATTTAATTCTAATAGCTCCAGTATCATTCTAGTGAATCTAATCTATTGAAGGCCGATATATCCCGCTTGAGGTGTTGTAACCAGAATTGAACGGAGTATTCCAGATGGGGTATGACCAAGGCTCTTTACACTGAAGCATAACTTCCTGCTCTTTACTTCCCTTAAGCTAAAGACCAACATTCCATTTTTGATTTATTTGATGTTTTGTAACTTCCCACTAGCGTTTAGAAACCCACTGTCTTGCAACTGCTTTGTTTACAAGCAAAGTATATCGTCAGGATTCATGATGCCTGTAAGTCTGCACCAACAGATGAGACCTGGGCCATAGAATGCTGGGATGCAGGCTGGCCACAATTCGGAACATGGCAACTGAAGTAGGCCATGCTGCCATCAATGAGGTGCCATCTGGAGACCAGGAGCTTCCCAACAAGGCAAGAGGTCTTGGAAAAAAAAGCTGGGAGCATACAGGTACAGGGTGACTCTGTTCCAGCCCCATAATCATGAACAGAATCCCTGTAGTGCAGAAAGAGGCCACTCGGCTCATTAAGTCTGCACCGACCTTCCGACAGAGCACCCTGCTTAGGCCAACTCCCCCACCCTATCCCCATACCCTTGTAACCCCACCAAGCCTTTGGACACCAAGGGGCAATTTAGTCAATCCACCTAACCTGCACACCTTTGGACTGTGGGAGGAAACCGGAGCACCCGGAGGAACCCCACGCAGACACTGGGAGAACGTGCAAACTCCGCACAGTCCCCTGAGGTCGGAATCAAACCCAGGTCCCTGGCGCTGAGGCAGCAGTGCTAAGCACCATGCCACCCTCTCCTTCCTGCCAAACGCAATGGTTAAAAAAAATAGAAAAGGTTTAGAAGAGAATAATAGCTACAGGTGTGGAGAAGCTTGAATGGAGAAACCAGTAGGACCTTCTAAAAAAATTCTGAAATATTTTGCAGACTATAGGGGCAACCTTATCTTTGGGATTGTTCTTATGGATTTGAATGCAATTAAGCTCATTAAGGGTGTTTCCTAATCCCAAGCTATTTAGGCCATTATACATTGTTTCCCTCAGTCATGAATCCAGGCAGCCTTCCAAGAGTAAACCAACCAGATGAGCTAGAGTAACTGTGGGTTGTGCTTGCTCCCTGTGTACAAGAGGCTGTTTGCACTTTGTTTTTTTTCCTCGTGCCTTGTGTGATGCCAGTGCACCCAAAATGTTGAGCTTGCAATGGAAGGAATTACCAGTTGCTCTTGTCTTCACTGTGCACATGTCTCCCTCAGTTAGATTTTGCTTTTGAAGTTATCCATTTAATTTTATAGAGTTAAATTACATTAACATTTATTGGAAAGTTTCCTATAACCTAACTAAGTATCGTGTGCCCGTAGTCGTGCTGTGCAGCGTAGCTTGACCATAATCCGACTGGCCAAGCAGAAGAAATCCAAGAAGAAAGAATACTGCATGTACTACAACAGATTCGGAAAGTGTAATCGAGGGGACAGTTGTCCTTACATACATGACCCTGAAAAAGTTGCAGTCTGCACAAGGTGGGTTTATATTACTGAATTTGATTTTTATTAACCATATACTGGGTGAAATTTATTTTGCTGATCAAAAAGAAATAACATTATAACATTTAAAAATGAGAACAATTGAGGATATTTACAGAGACATTCAGCATGCACCAAGAGAGTGCAAAGTGGAAACCCCATTGGTTTGCAGGACTGAGTTTATATCAGATGTCAGAATAATGCAGAGGGAAATTTGGATGGCACTGTTCCCATGTTAAACCAGACTCGGTTTGTCTGTATATAGCTGGTGTATATGACATTGCAAGGGGACACCTCAATGCTGCAAACTTCCATTTTATCTGAGCTGTATCAACCAACTAGTTTAATTTCTCTGCTTATTTTAGTGGTATTATATTCATTATGCAAAGTGACTGCTGTGCAGTCAAAACAGCACTACTTGGAACATCGCAGACATTTCACTTTTAGGGCCATAGGAAGCCACAGGGCAGTTTTTAATCTCTACTTTCTTTCTGGCAGATTCCTACGTGGAACATGCAAAAAAACTGATGGGACATGCCCTTTTTCACATAAAGTTTCAAAAGATAAGGTAAGGATTATTTTTGTATCAAAAGAAATCATCTTGAACAATTGTCACTTTCATTAAGACCGATTTCTTAATGCTGCATTGATGGTTAAGTTGACAAGTGTATCATACTTTCACACAACGAATAACCTAGCCTGTGCTGACCATTCTTGTGACAGTTACATAGAAACATACACAGAAAATAGAAGCAGGGGTAGGCCAGTCAGCCCTTCGAGCCTGTTCCGCTATTCACTCTGAATATGGCTGATCATCAGATTCAATACTCTGATCCTGCCTCCCTCCTCTCTCTCTCTCTCTCTCTCTCTTCTCCCCCCCCCCCCCCCCCTGCCCAGCCCTAAGAGCTATATCTAATTTCTTCTTGAAATTACACAACGTTTTGGCCTCAGCTACTTTCTGTGGTAGTGATTTCCACAGATTCACCACTCTCTGGGTGAAGACATTTCTCCTCACCTCCGTCCTAAAAGGCTTACTCCTTATCCTCAATCTTTGGCCCCTGGTTCTGGACTCTGCTGTACCTGCGCGCTTATTTCCAGTGACTGTTTGCAAGAGGACACCTAGGTCTCGCTGAATATCCAAAATAATAATCTGCCTTCAAGTGGATAACTTCACATTTATCCACATTACACTGCATCTGCCATGCATATGCCCACTCACTCAGCCTGTCCAAATCCCGCTGTAGCATCTCTGCATCCTCCTCACAGCTCACCCTCCCACCCAACTTTGTATCATCTGCAAATTTGGGGATAATACATTTAGTTCCCTTGTCTAAATCATTAATATATAATGTGAAGGGTTGGGGTCGTAGAACGGATCTCTGCGGTATCCCACTAGTCACTGACTGCCAATCAGAAACCCCCCCCATTTATTCCAACTCTCTGCCTCCTGTCTACTAACCAGCTTTTGTCCATCTCAAGACACCATCCACAATCCCATGCGCTTTAACTTTATATAGTAATCTGCTCTGTGAAACCTTGTCGAAAGCCTTCTGAAAGTCTAAAGAAATCACATCCATTGGTTCTCCATGGTCAACACTACTAGTTACATCAGTTATACGGATTGGCTAATTCACCTCACCGCCCGTAAAACAGGAATGGGGTAACTCAACCAGGGCTTCTCCTTGTGATCACCGCAGAATGATTGAGCCTGGAATGTGGACAATGGAATCAAACATGCCTGTAATGTCCCTTCCCTAATCGTTGTGATTAATGAAGGTCACTATGAAATTGCCTAAGAGACAGAGAGCAGTGGTCAATAATTGATTGTTTACAAACTGGAAGGGAGTATGCAGTGGTGTTAGGACCCTTTCTCTTTTTGATATATATCAATGACCTGGACTTTCATAGAATCATAGAATTTACAGTGCAGAAGGAGGCCATTCAGCCCATCGAGTCTCCACCAGCTCTTTAAAAGAGCACCCTACCCAAGCCCACACCTCCACCCTATCCCCATCACCCAGTAACCCCACCCAACACTAAGGACAATTTTGGATACTCAGGGCAATTTAGCATGGCCAATCCACCTAACCTGCACATCTTTGGACTGTGGGAGGAAACCGGAGCACCCGGAGGAAACCCACGCACACACAGGGAGAACGTGCAGACTCCACACAGACAGTGACCCAAGCCGGGAATCAAACCTGGGACCCTGGAGCTGTGAAGCAATTGTGCTATCCACTATGCTACCATGCTGCCCCTTTGGAAGTATAGGAAACCATGAGGAGGATAGAAACAGACTTGTAAAGGACATTGACTGCAGAAATGGGCAGACAACTGGCAGATGAAATATAACACAGACGTGTGAAGTGATACATTTTGATAAGGATAAGGAGCAACAATTAATATAAGTTAAATTGTATAAAGGAGGTATAGGAATAGAGACAGGAAATAAATCTTTGAAAGTGGCAATGAAAGTTCAAAGACATGTCAAAAAGGTGTTAGGATTCTTGGCTTTATTGTTTGAAGCAGAGAGGACGAAAGAAAGGAAATTATGCAAAAACATTTTTTTAAAAACACCAGTTAAGCTGGTATATTGTGCCCAATTATGGGCACCACATTTTAGGAAAAATGCTGAGGCTTAGAGAAGATGCAGAAGAGATTTATTATGCTGGTACCAAGGGTAGAAACATCAGTTAAGTAAAGAGACCAGAGAAATTGGAAGAAGAAATGAAAAAGAGATTTGATGGAGCGGAGTTCAAAATCATGTACTGTTTTGATAGTTTAAGTAGGGAGAAACTATTTTCAGTGGCAGGAAGATCAGTAACAGAGGATACAGATTTAAGGATCAGCAGAACTAGAGACAACATCAGATTTTTTTTAACAACACAAAGCACAGAAAAGTATTTTTTTGAAGTGTGGTCATTGTTGTAATGTAGGAAATGTAACATTCAGTTTGCACACAGCAATCTTGCACATGGCAATCTCTCAAACAGCAGTGTGACGATGACCAGGGTAATCTGTTTTTATGATATTGATTCATGGATAAATATTGGCCAGGACAGAAGGGAATAACTCCCCTGCTCAAGAATAGGGGCTGGTTTATACAGTAGGCTAAACAGCTGGCTTGTAAAGCAGAACAAGGCCAGCAGCACGGGTTCAATTCTCGTACCAGCCTCCCAGAACAGGCGCCGGAATGTGGCGACTAGGGGCTTTTCACAGTAACTTAATTTGAAGCCTACTTGTGACAATAAGCGATTTTCATTTCATTTCATTTCATTTTAATAGTGCTGTGGTATATTTTACATCCACTTTAGGTGGCAGCCAGAGGCTCATTTAAATCCTCATCTGAAGAATCCTACCTCTGATATTGCAGCACACCTTAATGCCGCTCTGAATTGCCAGCCTAGGTCCTTGTGCCCAAGTGTCTGTAGGGAACTTAAACTCAACCTGTGAACTCAGAGGCAAGAGGTTACAGCTGATACTACAGCCTCTTCTGTGTACATTATGCTCTGATTTTAACACTTGCATCACAGACTATTCATGAAGAAAGACCACTGGAGCAAAGGCAGCTGATGGCAGTGGCAATTGTAGAAAGTACGAGTCAGCATCTCTTGGAAGAGAGGAGAGAAAATTGGCAATGGGGAAGAAAGTAATTTTGCTAGTAGATTTGCTAATCAACTTGAAATGCAGCAGAATCTAGCACTTAGCTCAGTGGTGGGCAACCTGCGGTCCGGGCAACCATTGCCCACGCACAGGGTTGCCACATTTTGTTGATTTCCATTTGCAAAGATTTTTTCCTTTTGGTATGATTAAAGTGATTCGCGCGTAAAACAAGGGCAAGTGAAGTGTGCTGATTGCACACAACATTGACTGTGAGAACCGTGCGCTCCCTCTGCATCCAAAATATTAATTCTCGTTTGTTTTTACCATTTCAAGTTGACAGTTTATTGATGTATAAATGATTAAGCATTTTCTATAACTCATTATGAAATATATGGCGTGTATTAAATGCATTCGATCTTATTCATGGGGCCATTGTTAGTGAAACAAGTCTAATTTCAACATTGATGTCCACTGAGATGAAGGAGGGCCACTCATGCAGCTCATTCACTAGCCTAGGGTGCCCATCACTGATTTGGACAATAGGCTTACAAATACTGGAAGAAGCTTTCCTTTCTGATGCATTCATGGCAGGTAAATGTGATCTCTTTTTGTGAATTGCAGCAAGGGACAGCTCCCTTGGGCTGTGTCAGCATCAGACAGATCAGATACAATGATAGCTGTCATTCATGATGTCAAAAGAATTGTATAAAGGAAAAATATTTCATCATATTATATTCCACTTCCATATGTAGTGTAATAAATAGCAAACGTTTTGTATAACAAGAGTATATCAAACAATATTGGGTATATTGTGAACCATGAAAGTGAAATGTTTTATCAACAGCTTCTAACATCAAATGCTTCTCTGCTCAGTAATGCTCCTAAATAAGTTTTTGTGTTTCCTTTCCTTTCCAATCTTCTTCCCTCCTGCTATTGTGTGGAAAGCTTGCAGCCAAGTTTTATTTTAATGTTATCCAGTATGCACACACTTGTAAGAGCATGTGTTCATACATTTTTCTTTCTTGTGTGCAAAATCTTTCTCTCTCACACTCTCTCCCATACTCATTCTATCTTGCAGCTTCATATTTGTTCTCATTTCTGTCTCAATCCCATCGCCCCCCCCCCCCCCCCACACACACACTTCTGCAATCTTGACAATATAGTGTCTCACTTTCACCATCTCCCACGGTTACTGCCCTACTCATTCCCACTATCACAATTTTGCATCTGGTCCATCATCAGACTTGGTGAATATTGATCAGAAGAAGGAAATTCAGCTCATTTGTTATTCTATCCCTGCCACACTCCTGCACTCCCCCCCCCCCCCCCCCAACAAAAGTCAGGAAAGCCTTTGTTAGTGCATTTGTTATTCTTTATTCTTCAGAATTCAAAATTAACAAATTTAATGAGCCTCCCACAATGAAGCTAAGGGATAAATTCTAAAATATTCTGATTCATATGTGCACAACCGATATTTAGTCAATAAATTACACATGAGATGCGTATAAATTAAGGTTTAAAATGTTGCTTTGATCTGAAAAGAGTTAATCTGCAATTTAGCCGGTTTTAGCAAAACCACTCTTGAAGGATCTGTCTCATCTTGTCTTGTTTAAATAGCATGTTTTTTTCTGCTTCTAATCCTGAAGGTACAGTCATGTTTACTTCTGAATCGATTGGCAATGATCCTTACAACCGTTGTGTGGAACAGCATTAAAAAAAAATTCTGCTTGGATATATCAAACACAATTGCAAGTTTCCTTCAATCTTGAACTGGCATTGATACATAATGTCCCAAAATCACTTTACAGCCTATAATTACCTCAAGTATAATCACTGTTGCTATGCATACCAATGTTTTTTGATACTGTCAGTTGGGAAGAATTTCTATAGGGATGGGCAATAAATATTGGCTTTAGCAGGGGCACAAACATCCTGAAAACAGTGTCTCTGATTTTGCTGTGTAGGAACAGAACAATGAATTTCAATGTAAAAAAAAACCCAGTGATTTTGAGAAGATGGAGTTGGGCCACTTTAAACCGCTACTAGTGAAGGTACACCCACAAGCTGTTAAGTAGGGAGTTCCAGGATTTTAACCCTGTGATACTATTTTTGTCCAAGTTAAGTTGATGTGTGACTTGGAAGGGAAATAATAGGTGATGTTATTCACATGCATCTGCAGCTCCTGTTGGCTCGGTGGTGGAGGTCGTAAGATGGGAAGTTACTGTTGAAGGACCCTTTGCAATATGCTGCAGTACATACTGTAGATTGTACACATTGCTGTCACGGTGCACCGGTGGTGGAGTGAGTGGCGATGCAAGCTCGTAGATGGGTTGCCAATCAACTGGACTGCTTTATCTTTGGTATTTAGCTGCTCTTTTTGCTGCAACTACAAGTAATCTTGAAAGTGGAGAGTATTTCACCACATTCCTGATTTGTGCTTTGTAACGATAACAATCTCTCCCTCAACGTCACCAAAACTAAGGAGTTGGTCATTGACTTCAGGGAGCGAGTAAGAAGTCTTACAACACCAGGTTAAAGTCCAAAAGGTTTGTTTCGAATCACTAGCTTTCAGGAAGCAAAGTATTGTGCACCCCCTGTCTGCACCAATGGTGCAAACCCAAGCATATCCAACCTCCCTTTATAACTTAAATATTCCATCCCAGGCAACATTCTAGTGAATCTTCTCTGCATCCCCTCCAGTGCAATCACATCCTTCCTATAATGTGGCGACCAGAATTACACACACTACTCCAGCTGTGGCCTCATCAAAGTTCTATACAAATCCATCATAATAGCGAGTGTCCTATGGAAAAACACACCACGGTTCCTTTGTTCTTCGGAATTTTCCAGTGTCTGACCTTTCATTGTAGACTTCCTTGTTAAGTTACTCCTCCAAAGTGTATCACTTCACACTTTTCAGGGTTAAATGCCATCTGTCACTTATCCGCCCTTTCGACAAGGTCCCACATGGGAGGCTGATGAAGAAGGTAAGAGCCCATGTGATCCAAGGCAGTTTTGCAAACTAGCTTTCGGAGTGCAGCTCCTTCATCACCTGATGAAGGAGCTGTGCTCCAAAAGCTAGTGATTCGAATCAAACCTGTTGGACTTTAACCTGATGTTGTAAGACTTCTTAGTGATAGGAGGCAGAGGGTGATAGTTGAAGATTATTTTTGTGGCTGGAAGCCTATGTCCAATGGTGTTCTGCAGGCATGAGTGCTGGGCCCCTTGCTGTTTGTAGTTTCCATTAATGATCTGGATGTGAATGTAGGAGGTATGGTAAGTAAGCTTGCAGATGACACTAAACTTTTTGGTGTGGTAAGTAGTGAGGAGCAAGGTCTTGGATTACAGGGCGATATAGATGGGCTGGTTAGATGGGAAAAAGAGTGGCAAATGGAATTTAACCATGAAAAATATGAGATAATGCATTTTAGGAGGACTAAAAAGGCAAGGGAATATTCAATGAATGGTCAGACCCTAGGAAGCACAGAGGATCAAAGGGACCTTGGCGTGCATGTCCACCGATCTCTGAAAACAGCAGGACAGGTACATAAAATGGTTAAGAAGGCCTGTGGGATTTTTGCCTTTATTAACCGAGGCATTGAATATGTGATGTGGAGATGCCGGCGTTGGATTGGGGGGAGGGCGTTGGACTGGGTGGCACAGTAAGAAGCCTTACAACACCAGGTTAAAGTCCAAAAGGTTTGTTTGGAGTCACTAGCTTTCAGAGCGCAGCTCCTTCAATAGATGATGAAGGAGCTGCGCTCTGAAAGCTAGTGAGTCCAAACAAACCTTTTGGATTTTAACCTGCTATTGAATGTATGAGCAGGGAGGTTATTAACCGCAGCATTGAATATATGAGCAGGGAGATTATGCTGGAGCTGGATAAAACACTGCTCAGGCCCCAGCTGGAGTACTGTATACAGTTCTGGTTAGCACACTATAGAAAGGAAGTGATTGCA
Organism: Scyliorhinus torazame; assembly: GCF_047496885.1. NCBI lineage: Eukaryota > Metazoa > Chordata > Chondrichthyes > Carcharhiniformes > Scyliorhinidae > Scyliorhinus > Scyliorhinus torazame. The sequence goes on from NC_092717.1 coordinate 195,473,878, forward strand.
CTGGAGAAGGTGCAGAGAACAGTCACCAGGATGTTCCCTTGGCTGGAGAATTTCAGCATTCAAGAGAGGCTGAATAGGCTGTGGTTGTTTTCCCTGGAGCAGAGCGGGCTGAGGGGGGACCTGATTGAGATGTGTAAAATTATGAGGGACATAGGGTGGATAAGAAGGTAATTTTCCTCTGAGTGAGTGGAGGGGCCAATGAACAGAGGACATGGATTTAAGGTAATGGGCAGGAGGTTTAGAGGAGATGTGAGGAAAACGTTTTTCACCCAGAGGGTGGTTGGAATCTCTGCCTGAGAGGGTGGTAGAGGCGGGAATCCTCACAACCTTTAAGTATTTAGGTGAGCATTTGAAATGCCGTTGCAAACAAGGCTACAAATGGGATTGGAATAGTTTGCAATGACCAGGAAAATGGGATTGGAATAGTTGGGTGCTAATGGTCGACATGGACGTGATGGGCCGAAGGGCCTCTTTCTGTGCTGTAAAACTCAGACTTTGTAATCAACAATGAACAGCCCCTTCTTATCCCCAGAATGGAAGAAAGGTCATTAATAAAACAATTGAAAGTAGTTGGACCTAAGGTGCTGAAGGTAGTTGATTATAGTTGGACAGATATTTGGAGCTTAAGAGAAAAATCAAATAATGGAGACACTGCAGTTGGCAGGACTAGGTCTAATCTTGCTTTTCAAATTTTTATGCCATCCACCTTTATTTTACCTTTGCGGTTCTGCAGTACCATAAGAGAGAGTGAAAGAATTTTGAGGGCAGCTGTTGAGATCAGCATACAAATGTGTACCCTTCAAACCCTTTACCAGCTGCCTCGGGACAGGAAACACTGTCTGTTTAAGTGCTGCAGACTGCCACAGGTCAGAAAAAACCTGAGTGTTATTTGCAAACTACAAGACCAGCATGTTTGATTTATTACTTATGGGAGCAGGAAGCCTCTAGGAAGCAGAAACCTTGCTCCCAGTTCCACTGCTCCCCGTTAACCTGCATTATTACAAGGAGTGGTGCTGTTAGGGCCATTCATCATACTCTCCGGCAGAGAGAACAAAGCCAATACCTCTGCAAAGCTCATTTTTTACAACTCCTAAATAGACAGCAAAACAAAAACGTGAACAATCAAATTGCCAAGATTAGCGCAGTATATTTCTGTAACTATTAAGTTCTCTAGTTGGCATGTTTGTAAGTCTACATGGTTAGAAATGTTTATTGCACTTTCTGCAGAGGGTTTTTCTGTTCTTTAACTTGAGCCATTATTGTTGCAGAGACATTATTGTTGCAGTGACTGCACAATGGCAAGTAGCCATTATTAACCCCCCAAGACTTGTACCTGTCTTCCATGTGCTTCTTTGGTTTCCTTATTCCCAAACCGAGAGTGGACCACTGTTGAGTCGCTGACCACAACTGCCTACAGTGACACCCTCTGCAGGGAGGAAAACTAAAGGTGGGAGATGTAGACTGCATGCACTCTACAGCTTTCGTGTCAATGCTGAGCTAATTTTACAGTAGTTTCAGCCTGACTTGACTTTGAAATGACATTCACTGGAGGCATTAGACACTCCTCACTTCGATTGACACTGCAAAATAGTGCAAGTCCAGTGCCATGTCAAAGCTGATCTGCCAAGTACCTGTAAGTTAATTTTAACTTTATCTCTTTATCAATGTGTATAAAACAGCAACTGGCTGCTTTGTTCTTGTTAAGCATTATTATTTCTTACTTTATGGAAAGAGTTTTGCTCATCCATGTATGAGCAGAGCATTTTCTTTGTCAGAGTTGAGGGTAAATTTTGCAAGAATTGACATTGCTCATTGGATCACTGCAATGAATTAGTGAGACTGAGAGCTAGGTGGTTAGCATGTTTCTGAAGGTGGTCACCCCACAGTTTACGCGTGTGCAGGAAGAGTGGGAATGGATGATCGTTAGACAGCCAAGGAGGAGCAAGCAGGTAATGCAGAAATTCCCTAAGTGCACCTCGCTCTCCAACTGCTATTCTGTACTGAATACTGGTGAGAGTAATAGTTCCTCTGGAAAAGCACAGCCAGAGATAGGTCCATGACACCATGGGTAGCTCAGCCATACAAGAGGTGGAGGGGATGGTTTAGGAAAGCAATAGCGATAGAGGATTCCATAGTTGGGGAAGAGACTGATTCTGCAGTCGCAAGCATGATTCCATGATGGTGTGTTGCCCAGATGCCAGGGTCTAGATTGTCATAAAGTGGCTGCACAACCTTCTAAGTGGTGAGGTAAACAGCCAGCGATTGTGATATGAATGTAGTGTTGCAAACAGATTTTAGGAAGCTAGGAAAGAGACTAAGAAGCAGGACATCAAAGGCAATAATCTCAAGATTACCCGCAATGCCATACATGGCTGGAGATATGGTGGAGCAGAGAGGATGTTAGATTCCTAGGACATTGGATCCGGTTCGGGGGAATATTGGACCTATACAGACTGGATCAGGATCCATGCAGGGCAATTTGCTAGTGCTATGGGAGAAGGTTTATACAATAAACATATTACAATAGGAATATGATGTTGTGGTGATAACGAGAGATGCATGTTCCCATGATGGAGAAAGGTCGGTCAACCAATGCCAGAACTTCCTAGATGGTAAAAGAAATACGATGAAGCTTGAATAATGGTGTGTATGACAGATGTCAGGTTGATGAACCAGGCTGAATATAGAAAGTTCAGAGAGGAAGTGGGAAAGGAAATAAAGGTGACAAAGAGAATTTGCAATGAAAATGGCAGCTAACATGAAAGGGAATTCAATGTCTTCTATTGGCATAGAAATAGGTGATGGGTAGGTAAAGAGGGGTGAGGCTGATTCCGGACCAAAAAAGGAATCTACACATGGAGGCAGACCATGGAGGCTGAGGAATTACATGAGTATTTTGCTTTTATCTTTACCAAGATAGATCCTGTTGCGATCATAGTCAATGAAGAGGTAGTTTGAGATACTGAATTAGCTGAAAATTGACAGAGAAGATATTAGAAAGGTTTTTTAGTTCTTTCATGGGGTGTGAGCATTGCTGGCAAAGCTGTTACTTGTTGCCCCTCCCTAATTACCCTTGAGACGTTGGTGGGGAGCCACTTTCTTGAACCACCAGGCTATTTGGTATAGGTACACCCACAGTGCTAAAAGACTGGCTGTGTTTAAAAGTTGCTAAATCACCATAATAATGTTGTTCACTTTGGTTGGCTCTGAATATGGCGGTCAATATGGTCGCCTTCCTTAATTCTAATTACGTTTGCTCTAGAGTCGCCAGGTATCTTTCGATACCGCCCCAAGGTTCAAACCGAATACTGATCAAAGACTCGATACACCAGTTAGTTCAAAGTCGATGCTTATTTATTTACACACACAGTTAAATATGCTCATGCACAAATACTACAGACTAAACTATCACTACTGCTAAAGCCTATACTTATCTTCGGGCACCCACTCAGTCAGAGGAACAATGGCCGTTGTTCGGTTCTGAGGCTGCTGGGGTTGAACTGGTAAAGGGGAACAGCTAAGGTCGTCTGTCTGGTAGCGTGCGTTGACCTTGGACTTACTCGCTTCTGGTGCAGCTAGTGGACAGGTCTCTCCTCGGTGAGAGCTGGGTCTAAGAGAGCGATTCTCTCTCGGGGCCTTCTTCTTATACCCGAAGAGGCTTCGCGCGCTTTTGCGCAGGCCTTGAACTTGGCGCCAATCAATTGGGCCGTTTCTTGATCATTCATATTGATCTCGTCCAATAAAGGAGTGGGTGCCCTGATGGTTGGGCGTGTCCTAGGTGGCCGTTGGCCTGCTTTGTTTCGGTCTCCTCTGGCGCCGGGGTGTCTGCCTTAGTATCAGTTAATCAAATGTTACTCTTTTGTTCCCGGAGGTGGGCCATTAGTATGCTAATGGGCCTACAGTTTTAGTCTTGTCTGGGAGCTGCGGCTCCAATATACAGACAAACTCTGAACCTGCTTGTTTTCTCAGCATTGTCCATTTTCCCTGCAATCTTTGCAAAATGTCCATTTTGTAATCAGGAAGTGGCCATCCCAGATGGCTACAATAATAATAATCTCTTATTGTCACAAGTAGGCTTCAATGTCATGGAAATTATAATAAAGACAAATTCTTCAAAGTTCGATTTAAGGAAATTTATTTACACAAGTATTTGCAGAGAGAGTGTTTTGGCTGCATAGCCAGTCCACAGCACTCTGAGATTCGACCGAAGAAAGCATATCTTTGTAGTCTGAAATAACAGCTTGAAGTAAACAGCCATGTTTATATTAAATAGACCTTGGAAAGTATGTAAGATGTAATACGTCGTACTTATGTTCTTGCCCTTGGCTAAAAACAACTCGAGTACGCATTTTGTTATCTTTCGGAGGGCAATGCGTTATCATAATAAGGCTGAGACCAAAATATTAAGTAGTATTTTGTTTACGTTACCTGACCTTACTTTTGTTCAAAAGCAGTGTTAAACTATATAGTCAAGCGTTTCCCAGCATGCTTCTAAGTTGGCAACTCATTAATTTCCCTTCCACAATTCCCTCCTTGTTGATCTTTTGATCAACACCTTTTAGTACATTATCGTGTCCTCCATAGAGAAGGGTGATTTATAATGTAAGGGGAACGGACATATGACAGTTTGCTGCGTGTTATGAGCCTGGTACCAAGGAGGCAAGGCGGCTAGGGCTGCTCCCGTGTTCGTACAATAAAAATATCTTGCACAACATTAAATCAGTAACCATACTACAATCAAGATTACAATGGCAATTATAATCCAGAACACAGTCCTCTGTCCTAACGATCCTAACCACCCAACGCCAAAGCCCCATCCCTCATTTTCATGTAATCTTGTTACCTCTCTACGAATATGATCCACCAGATTATCAATTTTCTCTGAGTTATCAGGGATGTACGTGCAACAGTCACTTCCAATCAGGGCACAAGTGCCTCCCTTTTCAGCTAACAAGAAATCAAGGGCCATTCTATTCTGCAGGGCAACTGCTCATATAGAAACTATCTCAGTTTCTATCTGGTTAACAGCTTCTGCAGTATCATTAGCTACCTGCTCAAGGATGTCTCGTAGTTCACGTAGTTGGTTGCATTAGTGGCTATTCCTAATGGTGGTATCATTATTCCCAGCATTTGTGCCCATGTCACAATACTTTGTGTCGTCCTGTGATGGGGATGGTCCTGCAATTGCTGAACGTGATGCACATAAGGGAATACGTATCCCAAATAGCAGGAGCCTTTCCACTTTTCTGGTAACCAAGGGTACGCCTTATGGCCAGAGATAAAATACGTGCCATTATATGCAGTCAGGTTTCCTTTACTATCAGTCATCGTTAGTCTAATCGGATCCCCTTCCCAGGAGCCTCTACCAATTCGATTTTCAACTCCTGACCAATCAAAGATGAATAGTCCTTTAGCTGTAAGGTGGAACATAGGGGGTTGCCAATTCAAGGTTTGATCACACTGACTCGTGCCTACTGAATGGGTCCCATATGTTTTATGATTCTTAAAGCATATACTTCCTTTTGGGACTCCAGTATAATTGGGAAGGATCAACCAGGGCGTGTTACATTAAATATAGGCCCCCACCATTCGTCAAACCTATTCATATCGTATCCAGTTAATCTCCAATCTAACATATTCTGTCTATCTTCACCACGTCCTGTACTATTTCGTCTTGGAGCCCATTCTGCAACTCTTTACTGGTGAATGGGATAGGTCGCACAGGGAAGCCCTCCCCCGAGCATCTGGGAATTTGTGTACAAACCCAACTACTGAATTTATTTACCCTCTCTGCGTATGAGTGAGACATGTATATTAAGGTGTTCGTATGCAGTTTACCCTCTACATTATGTTGGATTAATATGATCATATAAAAACATCAACGCCGTCATTCTCTTCAGGTCAGTGTTTCGCTAGTACTCTCAAGGTTCCGTATGATGTAGTTTACACGAGTTGCGTGGATCCCATCTGGCTTTTCTTTTACTTTAATGACTGTTCTGGTTGTTAGCAGCACTTGGTAGGGTCCTTTCCACCTAGGATAAAAATAATCTTTGTTTAGCGCTTTCACATATACTTGATCTCCAGGTTTAAAGGGTGTGTATTTCCCTCTTTTGGATACATCTGAGCCTGTCGCACCATTCCATTTTTTTTTTTCAGCGGTTTCACACATGGCCTGGGCATATTTTAGTGATGCCTCATCTGCCCATATTAAGGCTACTGCCGCTGGAGTCATTGGGGGTTTAGTTCCAGTTGTCATGGGATGTTCCATTAACATCTCATACGGGGTTAAACCCGTATTACGATTTCTCTGATTTCTCAGGACATACATTACTATGGGTATGGCATCTGGCCATAGCAGCCCATTTTGTTGACACACTTTTGTAACTGCAGTTTTAATTATTCCATCCTCCCTTTCCACCATTCCTGAGGATTGTGGCTGATATGGTATATGCAATTTCCAATCAAATCCCATAGCTTCTGTTAGGGCTTTGGTCAATTTGCTAGTGAAATGAGTTCCCCTGTCACTGTTAATACCCATTGGTATCCCAAACATAGGTATTATTTCCTTCAACTGAATATTTACCACTGTTCTAGCATCATCTCTTTTGGTTGGAAAAGTCTCTACCCACCGTGAAAACATGTCCACTATCACGGATTATTCCTCTGGCAAATAATACATGTGCGGGCTACTTTTTCAGTTGTGACCATAATACCTTGAACATACCATTGTTGACATATAGACCAGTTAGGATACATCTGAAGATGCTGAGGGAAGTAAGGGTCGAAATCACAGAGAAACTGGCCAGAATACCCAACCTTAAACATCTTCCACCGCCAATATACAGTGGTAGCAGTGTGTACCATCTGCAAGATGTATTGCAGAAATTCACCAAGACTCTTTCAACAGCACCATCCAAACCTGTGACCCCTACCACCATAAAGGACATGCGAATACCATCACCTGCAAGTTCCCCTTCAAGCCACACACCACCCTGACTTGTACTATATCGCTGTTCCTTCAATGTCGCTGAGTCAAAATCCTGGAACTCCCCAGCAGCATTGTAGGTGTACCTTACACTACATGAATTGCAGCGGTTCAAGGCGATGGCTCACCACTAATTTATTGAGGGCAATTAGGAATGGCAATAAATGTTGGCCTAGCCAGTGATGGGCACACCCTGTGAAAAAATAAATAAATAACTAAACCTTAGTTGGCGGTGAGGGGGCATGGTGCCAGGGAGCTGGAAATTTACACATGTTGCACCTTTGTTCAAAACAAACAAAGAACAAAGAAAAGTACAGCACAGGAACAGGCTGATTGGCCTTCCAAGCCTGCGCGACCATGCTGTCCGTCTAAACTAAAATCTTCTACACTTCCGGGGTCTGTATCCCTCTATTCCCATCCTATTCATGTATTTGTCAAGATGCCCCTTAAACATCACTGACGTCCCTGCTTCCACCACCTCCTCCGGCAGCGAGTTCCAGGCACCCACTACCCTCTGTGTAAATAAAACGTGCCTCGTACATCTCTTAACCTTGCCCCTCGCACCTTAAACCTATGCCCCCTAGCAATTGACTCTCTATCCTGGGGAAAAGCCTCTGACTATCCACTCTGTCTATGCCCCTCATAATTTTGTAGACCTCTATTAGGTCCCCCTCAACCTCCGTCGTTCCAGTGAGAACAAACCGAGTTTATTCAACCTCTCCTCATAGTTAATGCCCTCCATACCAGGCAACATCTTGGTAAATCTCTTCTGCACCCTCTCTAAAGCCTCCACATCCTTCTGGTAGTGTGGCGACCAGAATTGAACATTGTACTCCACGTGTGACCTAACTAAGGTTCTATACAGCTTCCACATGACTTGCCAATGTTTCTACTCAATGTCCCGGTCAATGAAGGCAAGCATGCCGTATGCCTTCTTGACTACCTTCTCCACCTGTGTTGCCACTTTCAGTGCCATGTGGACCTGTACACCTAGATCTCTCTGACTGTCAATACTCTTGAAGGTTCTACCCATTCACTGTATATTCCCTTCCTGTATTAGACCTTCCAAAATGCATTACCTCACATTTGTCCAGATTAAACTCCATCTGCCATCTCTCCGCCCAAGTCTCCAAACAATCTAAATCCTGCTGTATCCTCTGACAGTCCTCATCGCTATCCGCAATTCCACCAACTTTTGTGTCGTCTGCAAACTTACTAATCAGACCAGTTACATTTTCCTCCAAATCATTTATATATACTACGAACAGCAAAGGTCACAGCACTGATCCCTGTGGAACACCACTAGTCACAGCCCTCCAAACAGAAAAGCATCCTTCCATTGCTACTCTCTGCTTTCTATGATCTAGCCAGTTCTGTATCCATCTTGCCAGCTCAACTCTGATCCCGTGTGACTTCCCCTTTTGTACCAGTCTGCCATGAGGGACCTTGTCAAAGGCCTTACTGAAGTCCCATTTGGCCAACATCCACTGCCCTACCTGCATCAATCATCTTTGTGACCTCCTCGAAAAACTCTATGAAGTTAGTGAGACACAACCTCCTCTTCACAAAATAATATGTCCACTTGCTTCCAAATAGGAGTAGATCCTGTCTCGAAGAATTCTCTGTAGTAATTTCTCTACCACTGATGTAAGGCTCACCGGCCTGTAGTTCCCTGGATTATCCTTGCTACCCTTCTTAAACAAAGTAACAACATTGGCTATTCTCCAGTTCTCTGGGACATCACCTGTAGACAGTGAGAATCCAAAGATTTCTGTCAAGGCCTCAGCAATTTCCTCTCTTGCCTCCTTCTGTATTCTGGGGTAGAGCCCATCAGGCCCTGGGGCTTATCCACCTTAATATTTTTCAAGACACCCAATACCTCTTTTTGGATCTCAATGTGACCCAGGCTATCTAAACACCCTTCTCCAGACTCAACATCCACCAATTCTTTCTCTTTGGGAATACTGATGCAAAGTATTAATTTAGTACCTCGCCCATTTCCTCTGCCTCCAAAACAAGGTGAAAGAATAAATCCAGCAACTACAACCCAATCAATTTAATATCAACAGTGAATAAACTTTTAGAAATGATCATCTGGGACACATTTAACAGTCACTTGGACAAGTTGGATTAATTAAGGATAGCTAGGATAGATTTGTTAAAGGCAAATCGTGCTTAAAAAACTGGATTGGGTTTTTTGACGACGTAACAGAGGGTTGATGTCACAGAATCTTAGTGCAGATGGAGGTGAATCTGCACTGGCTCTCTGAATAAGCATTTTACCTAGTCCCACCGCTATGCCTTTTCCCCATAACCTTGCACATTATTTATTTTCAAATAGCAATCTATTTCCCTTTTGAATACCTCAATCAAACCTGCCTCCACCACATTCCGGGCTCCAACAGCCTCTGGGTGAAAATATTCTTCATCACCATCACTTCTGCTCCTTTTACCCATTATTTTGAAACTGTGCCCACTAGTTCTTGATGTACTCTGTGGAGGGAACAGTTTCCCACTATGTTCAGTGTCTGTACCACTCATGATCTTGAATACCTATATCAAGACTCCTCTCAGCCTTCTCTACTCCTGAAAAACATACCCACCTCTTCAGTCTATTCTCATAGCTACAGTTGTTTATCCCTGGAATTATTCTTGTGAATCTCCTTTGTACCCTCTAGAATGCCTTTGCATCCTCCTTCAAGTATGGCACCCATAGCTGGGTGCAGTACTCCAGATGAGGCCTAACTGGTGTCTTACACAAGTTAACACCACCTCTTTATGGTGCTCAATGCCCCCGTTAATAAATCCTCGGATACTAGATATTTTATTAACTGCTCTCAACATGCCCTGCTCCCATCATTCACTTTGTCTCTTTGTTCCTGCACCTCCTTAAAAGTTTCTCCTTTTATTTTATTCTCTCTCTCCACATTCTTCCTGCCAAAATGAATCCTCACACTTCTCTGGATTAAACTTTATCTGCCACTTGTCTGTCCAATTCACCAACATGTCCCTATGAAGTTCAAGACTATCCTCATCACAGCTGCCAACCCTTCCAATTTTCTTACCATCCGAAAATTTTGAAACCATGCCCTGAACACGGAGGCTAGATCATTCATATGTCAAGAAAAGCAAGGGTCCATACGCTGACCTCTGGGGAACTCGACTACAAACCTTCCCTCACTCTTTTTTAAAAAACAAAACAAATTGTCATTACTTTGTTTCATGTCACTCAGCCAATTTCTGGTCATGCCTATTGTCTCTTTTTATTCCATGAGCTAGAATTTTGTTCCCACGTCTGTTGTGTGAGACTATATCAAATACCTTTTGAAAATCCATACACACTACATCAACTGTGTTGCCCTTATTAACATTAACTGTTGCCTCTTCAAAAAAAACTCCAGCAAGTTAGTTAAACATAGTTTTCCCTTCAGGAAAGCCAGCATGAATTTCCTTGATTATCCTTAATTACTTGTTGTATCTTGTATCCTGGAATTATTAATACCTCGCCCTATCCATTTTGAGCCAGGCCTCCTTTATCACCACAAACTATTTGCACCTTGTTCACCAACGTTATGTACCATGATTTGTGTATTTACATATATGTAATGTTAACCTGAATTTTTTTGAATTCATTTTTACGGGATGTGGGCTTCGTTAGCTAGGTCAGCATTTTTTGGCCATTCCTAATTGCCCCTGAGAGGTTGTAGGTGAGCTGCTGCCTTGAACTGCTGCAGTCCATGCGATGTAGGTACACGCACGTGCTGTTAGGGAGGGCGTTCCAGGATTTTGACCCAATGACCGTGAAGGATCGGCAATATATTTCCAAGTCAGGATGATGAGTGACGTGGAGGGGAACTTGGAGGTGGGGTGTTCCCATGTGTCTGCTGCCCTTGCCTTTCTGGATAGTAGTGGTTGTGAGTTTGGAAGGTGCTGGCTAAGGAGCCTGGGTGGGTTCCTGCAGTGCATCTTATTGCTTGTGCACACTGCTGCTACTGTGCATTGGTGGTGGAAGGAGTGAATGTTTGTGGGAGGGGTGCCAATCAAAAGGGCTGCTTGGTCCTGAATGGTGTGGAGCTTCTTGAGTGTTGTTGGAGCTGAACTCATTCAGATAAGTGGAGAATATTCCATCAGACTTCTGACTTGTGTCTTGTAGATGGTGGACAGGCTTTGGGGAGTCAGGAGGTGAGTTACTCACCACAGAATTCCTAGCCTCTGACCTGCTGCTGTAGCCATAGTGTTTATATGGCTAGTCCAGTTCAGTTTCTGGTCAATGTAATCCCCAGAATGTTGATAAGTTCAGGATTCAGTGATGGTAATGCCATTGAATGTCAAGGATTGTTTGATTCTCTCTGGCTGGAGATGGTCATTGCCTGGAACTTGTGAGGCGCGAAGGTTACTTGACACTGTGTCAGTCCAAGCCTGGATATTGACAGGTCTTGCTGTATTTGCATGTGGAATGCTTCAGTGCTGAACATTATGCAATCATGTTACTGTATTCCCTCTTAGTCTGAACCTATGTTATACCTGGGCGGTTTCCCTCAATCCTTTGTGCACTTTATTTCTCCTTCCTGTGTAAGTGATATTGATTTTCACCTGTACTATATTTTACTGTACCACTGAAATCAAACTGGTCTATAGTTATCGACATTGTCCATGCACCCCTTTTTGAATAAGGGTATAACATTTGCAATTTTCCAGTCTTCTGGCACCACCCTTGTGTTTAAGGAAGACTGGAAGGTTATCACCAGTGCCTCTGCAATTTCCACACTCACCTCCCTCAATATCCTTGGATTCATCTCATCCAGTCATGGTACTTCATCAGTTTTAAATAGCAATAGACTCTCTCATGCCTCCTTCTCAATTGCACTAAAGAACTCTTCTCAACAAACACCGATGGGTAGAATCAATTCGAGGCTCTGAACACAACCAGATGTTCAGCCATCTGTTGAAACTTTGAAACAGCCAAAAGGAAGACTGAGCTGAACTTCAATGAAAAGCATTACAGCGGTGGGGATGTTTCACAAAGTCTTGTTGAGTTCCAAACTAGACTAGCCTTTGGCTATTGTACAGTTTAGAAAGCACTTAACCCCCTGGATAATGAACTCTAATGCATCTGTTGACTTTTCAACTTTCACAATGCTGTTATTTCCCTTGCCAGTTATCAGAAGTAACAACCTGGCAACCACAATAATTAATGGTTACTTACCATTCCAAATCAAAGCTCTAGCATCACTCACTGTAGTATAAACAGATGTATCATTCATTATGATACATGAAGGAGGTGTGTGTACTGACCTTTCATGCAGTTTCCATCTCCCATCTTCTGCTTCACGATTCACATCGTCTACCGAAATCCACCCTCCAACAAAATTGCGAAAGGTCTGAAATGCCAACATCCGCAATAGTGCCTGACATCCTGCACTGGAATTAGGGGCAGGAATCACGGTTTTGGCTGCTACCCGTCAAGCGCTTTTCGGCCCTATGTCGGGATGAGAAAATCCAACCCCTTGTGTATGTACCAACCTCTCTGTCCTGCTTTACAAATCTGTCCACTGTTCCCTACTTAAAATTATTGTGAAAGTAAACCTAAAGTAATGTTTTCTTCAACACCAAGCAGTAGGACAAGCAAACACAAGCTTAAACCTGTGCGGGGACCACGTGAATACAAGGTAGTATTAATGGAGTATGATCAGTGGTGATATGGTTGTCGACGGCAATTGAAGGACCTCCCCAGGTGTAGGGTAATCTTAAACCACCTTTGACATTTATTGCTTTTTAAAAAAAAGATATTTGATGGTGATCCTGCTGAAGTGATTGAGAGAGGAAGTTTTAAGAAAATACTTTCCTCTGCTGTCATAAAATTACTGGGAACTCTACATTTAGGCAAACAAAATGTGCATTATGTTGTCAACAGTTATTCCGACATCTGCAGGAAATTGAGAACGTTTGCAAATTGTTATCCGGCAAGTCTTTTTACTCTATGGTTTTTATAGTTGATTGAGCAATTCATCACTTTATTGTGTCCAGCTTTCCATTTGTGTTCAGCTAGAGAAAACTAGTTAGCATTGTTTATTTACTCCTTTTTTTCTATTAAACAGCGTCCATTTTATTCACAAACACTATAGTTTAAATAGATTGAAAACAGTACCTTTGCTACAATGAAATGAAATGAAAATCGCTTATTGTCACAAGTAGGCTTCAAATGAAGTTACTGTGAAAAGCCCCTAGTCGCCACATTCCGGCGCCTGTTCGGGGAGGCTGGTACGGGAATTGAACCGTGCTGCTGGCCTGTCTCGGTCTGCTTTCAAAGCCAGCGATTTAGCCCTGTGCTAAACAGCCCCAGTATGTACTCTTCCAGTTTGAGACAAAGGTTTAACTCTCACTGTTTTTTCTTGCCCTTCTATTTTATCGATAATTTGTTCTTCCTAAGTTCTAATGTCCCATCCTATGCATTGATCACCCTGCATCCACTCTGGGCTGAAACCAAGACTTGGCTCAACTCTTACTCAGTTTTAACTCGCTTCTGTGGTTCTGTGTTTAAGACAGGCAGAATGTAAAAGGAAAGGGGTAGCCTTGATAGTAAAGGATGACATGAGGACATTTGTAAGAAAGGATCTTTGCTGAGAAAATCGTAAAATATGGGATGAGATTAGGAATAGCAAAGGTCAGGAAATGCCAATGGGGTAGTAATAAGACCCCAAATAGCAAGTTAAAGACAAAGCATTAAATAAGAAATTATTGAAACTTGTGCCAAAAGCATTGTAATAATTGTGGGGGATTTTAATCTTTATAGAGACTGGACATGTCAACTTGGTAAAGGCGGTCCAGAAGAAGAGTCTGTACCGTGCTTTTAGGGCAGCATGGTGGTTAGCACAATCGCTTCACAGCTCCAGGGTCCCAGGTTCGATTCCCGGCTTGGGTCACTGTCTGTGCAGAGTCTGCAAGTTCTCCCCGTGTGTGCGTGGGTTTCCTCCGGGTGCTCCGGTTTCCTCCCACAGTCCAAAGATGTGCAGGTTAGGTGGATTGGCCATGCTAAATTGCCCTTCGTGTCTAAAATTGCCCTTAGTGTTGGGTGGGGTTACTGGGTTATGGGGATAGGGTGGAGGTGTGGGCTTGGGTAGGGTGCTCTTTCAAAGAGCCGGTGCAGACCCGATGGGCCGAATGGCCTCCTTCTGCACTGTAAATTCTATGAATTCTATGAGACAGTTTCCTGGAGAAATATCTTGTGCAACCAACTAGGCATGAAGTTATTAAATATCCATATTGTACAATGCAGCAGGATTAATTAGTAATGTCATAGTAACAAATCTGGCTGGGGAATAGTGATCATGATCCAATTGAATATTATGTTTACTCCAATCACAAATAAGAATCCTAAACTTCTGTAAAGTGAAGAGTTGATTGAGTAAATAGACTATAATGTATATTGGTAAATAAACAGTGGGAAGCATTTAAATAAATAATTCAAAATGTTCAACAAACATTCAGCAAGAAAGATTTACCTGTGGCTTATTAAGGAGGTTATGAATATTAAATGAGGCTTTGAATGTTGCAAAGAATAGTATTAAGCCTGCAAATTGGGTGTGTTTTAGAAAACAGCAAAGGGCCACCAAAAGGTTGTGCAAAAGGAGAGAAAAATAGAATGAGAGTTTTTTTTCATAAATTCAGAGTACCCAATTCTTTTTTTTTTCCCAATGTGGCAGGATGGCAAAGTGGTTAGCACTGTTGCCTCACAGCGTCAGGGTCCCAGGTTCGATTCTGAACCTCGGGTGATTGTCTGTGTGGAGTTTGCACTTTCCCCCTGTGTCTGCGTGGGTTTCCTCCGGGTGCTCCGGTTTCCTTCCACAATCCAAAAGTGTGCAGGTTCGGTGAATTGTCCATGCTAAATTGCCCAAAACGTTAGGTGGAGTTACGGGGATAGGAGCCGGGGATTGGGCCAAGGTAGCATACTCTATCGGAGCAAGGGCTGGTGCAGACTTGATGGGTGGAATGGCCTCCTTCTGCTCTGCAGGGATTCTATGAAAAATTAAGGGGCAATTCATGATTATTATTGTGATGATAATATTATAAAAATAATCATCTTTATTAGTATCACAAGTAGGCTTCCATTAATACTGCAATGAAGTTACTGTGAAAATCCCCCCGTCGCCACACACGGCGCCTGTTCAGGTACACTGAGGGAGAATTCAGAATGTCCAATTAGCATAACAAGCATGTCTTTCGAGACTGGTGGGAGGAAATCGGAATGCCCGGAGGAAATCCACGCAGACACAGGGAGATTGTGCAGACTCCGCATAACCCAAGCCACGAATCGAACCCGGGTCCCCGGCACTGTGAAGAAATAGTGCTAATCGTGGTCAATCCACATGCCCTGCACATCTTTGGGTTGTGGGGATGAGACCCACGCAGGCACAGAGAGAATGTGCAAACTTTTCACGGGCAGTGACCCGGGGCTGGGATCGAACCCGGGTCGCCTGCACCGTGAGGCAGCAGTGCTAACCACTGAGCCATTGTGCCGCCCTGAATGAGAATAAATTAAGGGAGATGGTGGCACAGTAATGGACAAGTAATTCAGAAGTCCAGGCCAATCCTCTGGGTACATGGGTTCAAATCGCAACACGGCAGCTGATGGAACGTATCTGAAATTGTAAGTTAGCCCCCTTACCAGTGACCACGACAGTTATCATCGATTGTGGTAAAAACCCACCTGGTTCACGAATGTACTTTAGGGAAGAAAATCTGCCATCCAGATCTGTTTTGGCCTATATGTAACTCCAGATTCACAGCAATGCTGTTGACTGTTAACTGTCCTCTGAAATTGCCAAGCAAGCCTTTCAGTTCATGGGCAGTTAGAAATGGGCAACAAATTAAAAGAAGACACACTGAAGTAAAACAAAGTCCCTTAGAAGCAGAGGTAGGAGATATTTTCTTGGAAATAAAGAAATAGCAAACACGTTGACAAATATTTTGTTTTTCTTCGCAGTACATTTTATACCTGAAACCAAGGGTAACCTGGGGCTGATAATGAGGAAATTAAGCTACTTAATATCAGCAGAGAATAGTACTGGAGAAACTTAAGGGACTTAACTTTGACATTTCCTCGAATGCGATGGCTTGTGTCCTAGAGTTCTAAAAGCGATATTGTAAATGTCAATGTATAAATTGATCTTTGAAGCCTCAAAGAATTATCCCAAAAATGGAGTCCACTTGTGTGTCGAGAACTACTGGTGTAAGTGGAAGTGATTGGTGTTTGGAAACATCATTGCATCTGATACAGAGTGTGGATGGGTCTTAAACTCATGAGCATCTTCACAACACAGCCCATATCACCTGCTAGAATCAGTTTCCTTGCACCCAGTTATAAGCTACATGTAAGTAAACACATTTGCAGATGAAAATTTCAGGCTGACTACCAATCCACATATAACATTTTATGACCAAAAAGTAGGATATGCCAAGTGTATGCAAAGCAATTAAAAGACTTACCTGGGACATGGAGAGGCAAAACCATCCAGCTGCTTGGAACCAGCCCATGTTGAGTTCGAAAGGAGAGTGAAAAGAAACAAATAATAACATCACAGGAAAACTGGAAGTTGATTGGTTAGTAAGAACCTGTTGTTGGGGACTGTCTTTAATATTAATAATAATAATAACAACAATAATAACCTTTGTTGTCACAAGTATGAAGTTACTGTGAAAATTGCTGTAAATTAGAAAAGCACGTTATTTTTAAAGAAGTAGCTAAACTTGGATTTTAGTGATAAGCAGCAGGAATAAGCAAAAATCAGGACTAGTATGATAAAGCAATACAAAGTAAAATTAGATTAACTTAAGGGAAGCAAAGGCATGGCAGGGCAGCTCGGTCCAGTGGAATCCATGTCCCATAATATGTGGCAAGTCATGGACACTAGCAGTACCCTAGACGGCCAGGTGTGCACTGTCAGCTGCAGAAACTTGAGCTCCAAGTTTCCAAGCTCGAGTGGCAGCTGGAGTCGCTACAGTTTATTCGCGAGGCTGCTAGCTAAGTGGATAGCACAGAGAGGTGGTCACATCGCAGCTTGGGGGCCTCAAGGCAGAAAGGAAATGGGTGACCAGCAGACAGTCCAAGAGAACCAAGCAGGTAGTGCAGGAGCCCCCTTGCATCCCACTCAGAAATCAGCTATCTGTTTTGGAAGCTAGTGCGGGCACTGGCTCCTCAAAGGAGTGGAGTCAGAGCCAGGTTTGTGGCAACACAAGCGGCTTGGCTGGGGCTGGAAAAAGAAAGGAAGAATGATAGTGATGGGGATTGGTTAGTTAGGGGAACAGACAGGCATTTCTGTGGCTGTAGACATAACTTGAAGATGGTATGTTGCCTTCCTGGTACCCAGGCCACAGAGCAGCTGTGGGGCATTCTTCTGGGGTGGGGTAAACAGCCAGAGGCTGTGCTCCATATTGGTATCAATGACTTGGGTGGGAAGGGGGATGTGGTTCTGCAATCAGAACTTGGGTTAGCTAGGTAAAAAATTAACAAGCAGGAGCTCAAATGCCCTAATCTCCGTATTATTCCCAGTGACATGATCAAGTGAATATAGAAACAGAAGGATAAAACAGATGAATGTGTGGCTGGAAAGATGGTGCAGGAGGGGGGGCTATAGATTCCTGGGACACGGAAATACCTCTGGGGACGATGGCACTTAGTAGGGTAGATAAAAGGGGAACTAGTAAATGTAGTATACGTGAATATCCAATAAGGGGTCATCCAAAAGTTTGATACATGCTAAGGGCTGATGGGGTTGGGGCTAATCTATTAGCATGGACAGATGTTTGGGAACAGGAAGCAAAGAGTAGGGATAAACGGGGCTTTTTCCAATTTTCAGGCATTAGCAGATGGAATGCGGTAAGAATCTGTGCGAGCGCCTCAGCTTGTAATCTACATTCTTGATTTAGACGAAGGGACAGAGAGCAATGTATCCAAGTTTGTGAGTGAGAATGCTACTGCTTCTTTTGCCAATTACCTTAAATACTGCATCCTCTTGTTCTCCATTCTTTCACCATTCACTCCGTTCAGACCCCTGATCATTTTGAACACTTCCATCAAATCTTCTTCCAACCTTCTCTTTGAGGAAAACAGTCCCAACTTCTCCAATCACTCTACATAACTGAAATTCCTCACCCCAATGGAACCATTCTCATGATTTTTTTTTCTGCACTCTCTCTATTGCTTTGACATCTGTCCTAAAGTGTGGCACCCAGAGCTGAACGCAATAATCCGAACAAAGAAATGTACAGCACAGGAACAGGCCCTTTGGCCCTCCAGGCCCGTGCCTACCATGCTGCCCGACTAAACTACAATCTTCTACACTTCCTGGGTCCGTATCCCTCTATTCCCATCCTATTCATGTATTTGTCAAAGATGTCCCTTTAATGTCACTATTGTCCCTGCTTCCACCAACTCCTCCGGTAGCGAGTTCCAGGCACCCACTACCCTCTGTGTAAAAAAAACTTGCCTCGTACATCTACTCTAAACCTTGCCCCTCTCACCTTAAACCTATGCCCCCTAGTAATTGACCCTTCTACCCTGGGGAAAAGCCTCTGACTGTCCACTCTGTCTATGCCCCTCATAATTTTGTAGACCTCTATCAGGTCGCCCCTCAACCTCCGTCGTTCCAGTGAGAACAAACCGAGCTTATTCAACCGCTCCTCGTAGCTAATGCCCTCCATACCAGGCAACATTCTGGTAAATCTCTTCTGCACCCTCTCTAAAGCCTCCACATCCTTCTGGTAGTGTGGCGACCAGAATTGAACACTATACTCCAAGTGTGGCCTAACTAAGGTTCTATACAGCTGCAACGTGACTTGCCAATTCTTATACTCAATGCCCCGGCCAATGAAGGCAAGCATGCCGTATGCCTTCTTGACTACCTTCTCCACCTGTGTTGCCCCTTTCAGTGACCTGTGGACCTGTACTCTTAGATCTCTCTGACTTTCAATACTCTTGAGGGTTCTACCATTCACTGTATAGGCAAAACCCAATATTCCATACAAGTTTAACTTAACTTCCATACTGTTAACAGAGAACTCCTCCTCCATCCTAACTTTGAATATTTCCTCTTTAATGAGGATCTTTCTCAACTTCCCAAACTTCCTTTTTAAGTAGCACCTTTCCTCCTTACCACAGACGTCGCCTTTTTAGTGTTTGCTCTTGCACTGTGTTAAGTTAGCTAGCTCTAGGTAATAGTAGAGATATTATAACTGTTGAAAGGAATATGTGCTGTTTCTGCACCATCAGTGCTCAAAAATAAGCTATTCACAGATGACAAAATCCGAATATGTAATAAACAGATGGATAAGCTTGTTCTGTAGATTAGTAGAGGCAAGGACAGAATCCATTGCCCATTATTGTGTGTTTTCTCTCCTCTTTATGGAGAATCCGTACTTTCCCCTGTAATAAAGCTTGAAAATGCAGTTGTGTGCATTTTAGGACCTCTTGTTATGTTCGGCTACATTCGTTTCCATGTCTGATTCTCGATATAATATCGAGGGAACGCTTCAGAACCTTTTGCTAATGGATGTAGTGTCTTCAATTTTGATACCTTGAAGCACCAGGGTATAACATTGGTTAATTGAAATAACAGTGCAAGTTTCTCTTGTTTCAGCTTCATACTAAGAAAAGTGTGCATGCTTCAAACTATTAAATTGGCTGTAAAAATGCTGATTTTAGAGAATTTTTGTTCTGTTAAATCTTGCCTTCTGGAGCTTCAGAGACAGGATAGACTATTAAAATTGAATATTAACCACCACTTCTAATTGAACATTAATCACCACTTCTGAGTTTAAAAACTAATTTTGTGTAATTAATTTCATTCAAGAGCACTTTATTGCCTCAAATGGAAACTGGTTTACTGGGGCTTTGACTCTCCTGACTCAAGCAACCAGGTGAGAGCAAGGAGAAATAAGGGGACGAGTGCGACCGTAACATGATAGAATTGTTCAGCAAGATGGAGAGTGATGTAGTTGATTCTGAGACTAGGGTCCTGAATCTTAATAAAGGAAACTACGACAATATGAGACATGAGTTGGCTATGATAGATTGGAATACGTTACTGAAAGGGATGACGGTGAACAGGCAATGGCAGACATTCAAAGAGCGCATGGGTGAACAGCAACAACTGCTTATTCCTGTCCGGCACAAAAGTAAAAGTTGTCTCACCAAGGAAACAAACCATGGCTCACAAGGGAAATTAGAAATGGTATCATACAAGGAAGAAGCATGCAAATTGGCCAAGAAAAACAACAGACCTGAGGATTCGGAGCATATTAGATTTCACCAAAGCAGCACCAAGGGATTGAGTAAGAAGAGGAAAATAGAGTACGAGAGTAAGCTTGCGGGGAACATATAAACTGACGGTAAAGGTTTCTATAGATATGTGAAGAGAAAAGGATTGGTGAAGGCAAATGTAGGTTACAGTCAGAAACGGGTATTTATAATGGGGAACAAAGAAATGGTTGATCAACTAAATACATACTTTGGTTCTGTCTTCACAATAAAAGATGCAAATAAGAGAGGTCCGTATTATTGGAGAAATGTTGTTGGGGAAATTGATGGGATTGAAGGCAGATAAATCTCCAAGGCCTGATGATCTACATTCCCGAGTACTTAAGGAATTGGTCCTAGAAATAGTGGGTGCATTGGTGGTCATCTTCCAAGATTCTATAGACTCTGTGACAGTTCGTATAGGGTGGAGGGTAGCTAATATAACCCCACTATTTCAAAAGGGATGTAGAGAGAAAGCAGGGAATTATCAGTGCAGAAGGAGGCCATTCAGCCCATCGAGTCTGCACAGGCTCTTGGAAAGAGCACCCTACCCAAGGTCAACACCTCCACCCTATCCCCATAACCCAGTAACCCCACCCAACACTAAGGGCAATCTTGGACACTAAGGGCAATTTATCATGGTCAATCCACCTAACCTGCACATCTTTGGACTGTGGGAGGAAACCGGAGCACCCGGAGGAAACCCACGCACACACGGGGAGGATGTGCAGACTCTGCACAGACAGTGACCCAAACCAGAATCGAACCTGGGACCCTGGAGCTGTGAAGCAATTGTGCTATCCACAAGGCTACCGTACTGCCCTGACGTTAGTCATGGAAAAAATTCTATAATCCATTATCAAAGATTCCATAGCAGAGCAGTTGGAAAACTGTGGCAGGATTGGTCAGAGTCAGCGTGGATTTATGAAGGGGAAATCATGCTCGACAAATCGACTGGAATTCTTTAAGGATGTAGTTGATGAGGAGGAAGCCAGTGGATGTGGTATATTTGGACTTTCAGAAGGCTTTCGACAAAGTCCCACATAAAAAATTAGTATGTAAAATTGAAGCGCATGGGATTAGGAGTAGTGTATTGAGATTGATAGAAAACTGGTTGGCAGACAGGAAACAGAATAGAAACCAGTCATTTTGCAAATGGCTGCCAGTGACTAGTGATCAGCGCCGGGACCCCAGGTATTCACAATGTCTGTTAATGATTTAGATGAGGGCCCTAAATGGAATGGCGAGATCTAACGACCACACTGCACCCAAAAAGCAGCTCGCCGCGGCGCAGCGTGGCTGATGAAAGCTGCGAGACCCCGCTCCCGGGCTATACCCGGCTCGCAATGTGATCTCGTGAGACATGAAATGAAAATCGCTTATTGTCACAAATAAGCTTCAAATGAAGTTACTGTGAAAAGCCCCTGATCGCCACATTCTGGCGCCTGTTCGGGGAGGCTGGTACGACAATTGAACCGTGCTGTTGACCTGCCTTCGTCTGCTTTAAAAGCCAGCTATTTAGCCTGTGCTAAACCATGGCGATGCAAATCCTGCCAACAATGGGCGGGATCACCTTTTGGCAAATCTGCATATTAGATTGAAGCAGTAAGCCTCACTCTAATGTGCAGATTCCCAAGGCACCTGAGGCTTTGGGATTCAATCCCTTCGCCTCAGAGACCTAGGGTGAACTCTGTGTAGAACTGGTCCCCACAAACTGGGCCAGACAGAATGGTGCTTGTGGGGGTCTCCCCTTATCGGAGGTCCCCCAACTCCGTTTGGGCAGTGTGGTGCCCAGGCACTGCTGGTGCCACCTGGGCGCCAGCCTGGCACTGCCAAGGTTCCCAGTTGGCATTGCCAAGCTGGCAATTTTTGTGCGTGATCGGCCGTCCTAATCTCTTGCTGCACTGGGTTCTGATGAGCGGAACGTCCCATTGTACAAAACGAGGTTACGTGCGGCCTCAGCCACCCATTCCCCTGCCGTGCGTTCCCCATTCAGGCCACCTATTCAACACAAGTGGCATTGAATAGTCATGTGTTTTTCGGCACTGCGAGTTCCGGGACGGGGTCTTTGTTCCCTTTTGGGAGAATCATGCCCAATATATCAAAATTTGCAGATGAGGCACAGTTGGGTGGGAGGGTGAGCTGTGACGAGGATGCAGAGATCCTTCAGTGTGATTTGGACAAGTTGAGCGAGAGGGCAACTGAATGGCCGATGCAGTATAATTTGGACAAATGTGAGGTTATCCACATTGGTAGCAGAATCAGGAAGGCAGACTATTATCTGAATGGTCATAAATTAGGAGAGGGGAATGTGCAACGAGACCTGGGTGCCCTCGTACACCAGTCACTGAAGGTAAGCATGCAGGTGCAGCTGGCAGTAAAGCAGGCAAATAGTATGCTGGCCTTTATAGCAAGAGGTCTCGAGTAGAGGAGCATGGATGTCTTACTGAATCTTTCAGGGCCCTGGTAAGGCCACACCTGGAATATTGTGTGCAGTTTTGGTCTCCTTATCTGAGGAAGGATTTCCTTGCTCTGGAGAGAGTGCAGAGATGGTTTACTAGACTGATTCCTGGGATGGCAGGACAAACGTATGAGGAGAGATTGAGCCAGTTAGGATTGTATTTGCTGGATCTCAGAGAAACCAATAACTGGGTCACTGTCCATGTGGTGTTTGCACATTCACCCCGTGTTTGCGTGGGTTTCGCCCCCACAATCCAAAGATGTGCAGGGTAGGTGGATTAGCCATGCTAAATTGCCCCATAATTGGAAAAAATGAATTGGTTACTCTAAATGTATTTTTAAAATTCTAACAGAACTAGACAGAGTAAATGCAAGAAGGATGTTCCGGATGGTGGGGGTGTCCAGAACCAGGGTTAACAATCTGAGGATACTGGGTAGACCGTTTAGGACAGAGGTGAGGAAAAACATCTTCATCCAGAAAGTGGTTAGCCTCTGGAATTTGCTCCCACAAAAAGTAGTTGAGGCCAACACATTGTATGTTTTCAAGAAGCAGTTAGATATACCCCATGAAGTCTCATGGCTTCAGGTTAAACATGGGCAAGGAACCCTCCTGCTGATTGCCATGTAATGGCCACCATCAGCTGATGAATCAGTACTCCTCCATGTCGAACACCATTTGAAGGGAGCACTGAGAGTGACAAGGGTGCAGAATATTCTCTGGATGGGGGAACTTCAATGCCCATCACCAAGTGTGGCTCGGTAGTACCACCACAGACCGAGCTGGCCGGGTCCTAAAGGACATAGCTGCTAGGCTGGGACTGCAGCAGGTGGTGAGGGAACCAATAAGAGGGAAAAACATACTTGACCTCATCCTCGCCAATCTGCCTGCTGAAGATGTATCTGTCCATGACAGTATTGGTAGAAGTGATTACTGCACTGTCCTTGTGGGAGAAAAACCCATCTTCACATTGAGGAAACCGTCCATCATGTTGTGTGGGCCTACCACCGTGCTAAATGGGATAGACTTCGAACAGATCTAGCAACTCACGACTGGGAATCCATGAGGCGCTGTGGGCCATCAGCAGCAGCAGAATTGTATTCAACCACAATCTGCAACCTCATGGCCCGGCATATCCCTCACTCTACCATCACCACCAAGCCAGGCGATCAATCCTAGTTCAATAAAGAGTGCAGGAGAGCATACTCAGGCATACCGAAAAATGAGGTGTCGACCTGGTGAAGCTACAACACAGGACTCAATCGAACATAAGCAGCAAGTAATAGAGAGAGCTAAGCAATTCCACAAGGAACAGCATCAGATCTAAACTCTAGTCCTACCTCATCCAGCCATGAATGGTGGTGGACAATTAAAACAACTCATTGGAGAAGGAGGCTCCACAAATATCCCCATCCTGAATGATGGAGGAGCCCAGCACATAGGTGCAAAAGTCAAGGCTGAAGCATTCGCAACAATCTTCAGCCAGAAGTGCCAATGGATGATCCATCGCGGTCTCCTCCAGTAGTCCCCAGCATCACAGATGTCAGCCTTCAGCCAATACGATTCACTCCACGTCATATCAAGAAATGGCTGAAGGCACTAGATACTGCAAAGGCTATGGGGCCTCCCAGTGTCCTGCCAATAGTACTGAAGACTTGTGCTCCAGAACTTGTTGCACCCCTAGCCAAGCTGTCCCAGTGCAGCTACAACACTGGCATCTACTCGGCAACTTGGAAAGTTTCCCAGGTGTGTCCTGCACACAAGAAAAGAAACGGGACAAATCCAAACAAGCCAATTACCGCCCTATCAGTCTACTCTCCGTCATCAGCAAAGTGATGGAAGGAGTCACTCACTCAGCAATAACCTGCTCACGCATGCTCAGTTTAGGTTCCGCCGGGGTCACACAGTTCCTGACCTCATTTCAGCCTTGCTTCAAACATGGACAAAGGAGCTGAATGCCAGAGGTGAGGTGAGAGTGTCTGCCCTTGACATCAAGGCAGCATTTGACCGAGTATGGCATCCACGAGCCCTATCTGAACTGGGGTCAATGGGAATCAGGAGGAAAAGTCTCCATTGGTTGGAGTCAAACCTGGCACAAAGGAACATAGTTGTGGTGGTTGGAGGTCAATCATCTCAACTCCAGGACATCACTGCAGGAGTTCCTCAGGGCAGTATCCTAGGCCCAACCATTTCAGGCTGTTTCATCAATGACCTTCCTTCCATCATTAGGTCAGAAATGGGGATGTTTGCGGATGACTGTACAATGTTCAGCACCATTCGTGACTCCTTCATTAATGAAGCAGTCCATATCCAAATGCAGCAAGAAGTGGACAATATCCAGGCTTGGGCTGACAAGTGGCAAGGTATATTCGCGCCAGGCTATGACCATCTCCTAACCGAGAGGATCTAACCACCGCCCCTTGACATTGTGGTATTACCATCGCTGAATCCCCCACAATCAACATCCTGGGGGTTACCATTGATCAGAAACTGAACTGAACTAGCCACATTAATAATGTGGCTACCAGGGCAGGTCAAAGACTATGAATCCTACGGCAAGTGACTCGCCTCCTGTCACCCCCACCCCACCCCAAAAGCCTGTCCACCAACTACAAGGCACAAGTCAGCAGTGTAATGGAATACTCTCTGCTTGCCCGGATGAGTGCAGCTCCAACAACACTCCAGAAGCTCAACACCATCCAGGACAAAGCAGCCCGCTTGAGTGGCCCCCCTTCCACAAACATTCAAACCCACCAACAAACAGTAGCAGCTATGTGTACCATCTGCAAGATGCACTGCAGTAACTAAAAGGACAAGATGTGGAGATGCCGGCGTTGGACTGGGGTGAGCACAGTACGAAGTCTTACAACACCAGGTTAAATTCCAACAGGTTTGTTTTGGTATCACTAGCTTTCGGAGCGCTGCTCCTTCCTCAGGTGAATGAAGAGGTATGTTCCAGAAACATGTATATAGACAAATTCAAAGATGCTAGACAATGCTTGGAATGCGAGCATTAGCAGGTGATTATATCTTTACAGATCCAGAGATGGGGTAACCCCAGGTTAAAGAGGTGTGAATTGTCTCAAGCAAGGACAGTTGGTAGGATTTTGCAGGCCAGATGGTGGGCGATGAATGTAATGCGACATGAATCCCAGGTCCCGATTGAGGCCGCACTCATGTGTGCGGAACTTGGCTATAAGTTTCTGCTCGGCGATTCTGCGTTGTCGCGCGTCCTGAAGGCCGCCTTGGAGAACGCTTACCCGGAGATCAGAGGCAGAATGCCCTTGACTGCTGAAGTGTTCCCCGACTGGAAGGGAACATTCCTGCCTGGTGATTGTCGCGCGATGTCCGTTCGTTCGTTGTCGCAGCGTCTGCATGCCTCGCCAATGTACCACGCTTCGGGACATCCTTTCCTGCAGCGTATGAGGTAGACAACGTTGGCCGAGTCGCACGAGTATGTACCGCGTACCTGGTGGGGGTGGTGTTCTCGCGTGTAACGGTGGTATCCATGTCGGTGATCTGGCACGTCTTGCAGAGATTGCCATGGCAGGGTTGTGTGGTGTCGTGGTCACTGTTCCGAAGGCTGGGTGGTTTGCTGCAAACAATGGTTTGTTTGAGGTTGTGCGGTTGTTTGAAGGCAAGTAGTGGGGGTGTGGGGATGACCTTGCCAAGATGTTAATCTTCATCGATGATGTGTTGAAGGCTGTGAAGAGATGTCCACTCCACCCGATCGAAGATCTTTTCCACATCCATAGCGACCACTACCTCCATCTCCCTCCCCTCAAGAGGGCATCATGATCACATTTAAGAGCCTTCTAACATTGGTGGTGAGCTGCCTGCCTTTAGCAAACCCCGCCTGGTCTTCCCCTATCACCTCCGGGACACAATCTTCTATCCTTGAGGCCAAGATTTTAGCCAGCAGTTTGGCATCAACATTCAGTAGGGAGATTGGCCTGTATGACCCGCATAGCTCTGGGTCCTTCTCCCGCTGGGGATCAATGGTATTGAAGCCTGTGACATTGTCGTTAAATGCCCTCACCAGCAGTGGGCCCAACATTCCAGAAAACTTCTTACAAAATTCCACAGGGTATCCATCCGTTCTGCAGTGTGCTCCTTCATTACAATGCAAGGAGGCAGCAGTAATGAGTATATTTTCTTCTGGAAGGCCAATGATGGGCTGTCAATTCCAGTGTCACCAACCAGATGGACAATATTACAGTTCGTACACGCCTGGCTCTTGATTAATGTCTCTTCTGAGCAACACTTTCATCCATTCCCACCTAACAGTAAGAACTCCTTGCAGTCGCTCCATTTATTGAGTTGCATTAGCCATGCAAGGCTAAATGGCGCATCTGTACTGCTTTTCCCATAACAGAAATCCGGCTGTTCAAGGCAGTTTCTCTGGGTAGTGTTATGGGCGAGGTGTTTTCAGAACCCCAAAATGTATCATGGAGTTCAACCAACCTCTCCCTTTAATGGATTTGTTGCTTTTCCTAGCACACGGCTTTTTCCCGAGGTGTGGGATTACAATTATGGACACGTGGGTTTTTAAACACAAAACACTGTTTATTCCATGAACTCAACTTAACATCTTAAATAAACATTGGATCTCTTAACACCTCTTACTTCAAAGATAACTCAGAAAATATTGCAACAGTAAATAATTCCTTAAAATGTTCCTTCAAACTTCCAAGAGACTTAATACCTTTAAACAACATCACATCAGGTTAAAGGCTTCACTATTATAAATTTAAATCACCCAAATTATCCAGAGATAGTCTTTCATGGCAGAGATCTAGCTCACTGCAAAACACAGACATACACCCAGCTCTTTTCCTCCAAACTGCAAAACTAATCTGCAAAATGGCTGATCTGTCCTCAGCTCCACCCACTCTTTGACATCACTGTTTTCTTAAAGGTACATTGCTTAAACATCCATGCCTCAAAGGTGCTCTCAGATGCCACCTCCCCCCCCCAAAAAAAATAAATAAATCATCAACTTCAAGATGGTTTCATTTTTCACTTTTGCACCATCCACTAAGAAATGTACACAGCAAATATACTTTTATGTTTTTTTTAAAAAAAACAACACATGCAAACAGGTATAATAATATAGTCCATTTTTCTTTGTTCTTCTTCCTCCAACCGAAATCCTTCTCGATTGACAGTCTCTTTGAACAAAGTCTCTGCGTGATCCATCCATTCCTCTACTCCTCGGCATTTCTCTTTAGAATCAGATACTCTAGTTCAATCTGACCACAGAGACCCTTGCAATGCTCCAATACAGGAACATTGGTGGTCACAGCTTTCAGGCAGTCAAATGCCTGTTGAAAGTCCGCTGTCCATTGAATTTTTTAACGTTTCTTCAGCAATTCCATCAGTGGAGCAATCATGCTACAAAACCTTTGCACAACTGTTCGATCAAATCCACTCATGCTAAGAAATCGCATTATTTCCCTTCGTCTTGAGGGCGTCGGAAACTCCGCAAGGAAAGTGATTCGGGCTTCTCCAATTTCACTTTTGGCTAGGTTCATCACCAAACCCGCCACCTGAAGTCGATCGAAGAACTCCATACGATGTTTTAAATGTTCTTTCCATGTCTGGAAGTTGGAAATAAAAGGAGATTGTCCCACTTTCTCAATGCAATCCTTCAAACGTGGGATTGGATAGGAGTCCGTTCTTGTACCTGCATTCACCTTTCGATAATCCACACATAACCGTTGGGTACCGTCTGGTTTAGGTACCATCACTATGGGTGAGCACCATTGGCTGCAGTCCACTTCAATTATGCCATTCTTCAGCATACTCTCAATCTCCCTGTTAACCTGTGCCAATTTTAAAGGGTTAAGTCTATATGGATGTTGTTTGATAGGAACAGCATTTCCCACATCTACATCATGTATAGCCATTTTAGTACTTCCCAATTTATCTCTACAAACTTGCCCATGTGATATCAATAACTCTTTCAGGTCAGTTTGTTTTTCCTCTGGAAGGTAACTTAACAATTCATCCCAATTTTTAAGAACATCCTCATTTTCCAATTTAATTTGAGGTATGTCAAATTCACAGTCATCTGGATTTGGTTCGTCACTTTGAGTTAGAAACATTAAAACCTCCTTTTTCTCTCCTTCCCTTTCAAAGTACCTTTTAAGCATATTCACATGACACACTTGGTGAGTCTTCCTTCTATCTGGTGTTTTTACCACATAATTCACCTCACTTAATTTCCTTTCAATCTGATACGGTCCACAAAACCTAGCTTTTAAAGGCTCCCCTACCACTGGTAACAACACTAAAACTTTATCCCCACTGGCAAAACTACGAACTTTGGATTTCTTGTCCGCTACCCGTTTCATCACATTTTGTGCAACTTTCAAATGTTGTCTAGCCAATTCACCTGCTCTATTTAATCGTTCCCTAAAATTTGACACGTAATCCCACAGTGTAATTTCCGATTTCTCACCCACCAATTTTTCCTTAATCAATTTAAGTGGTCCTCTTATCTCATGACCAAAAATTAGTTCAAAAGGACTAAATTTTTGGTAGACTCATTAGGTGCATCCCTAATTGCAAACAATCCGAATGGGATTCCTTTATCCCAATCCTCTGGATAATCTTGACAATACGCCCTCAACATTGTGTTTAATGTCTGATGCCACCTTTCTAACGCTCCCTGCGATTCTGGATGGTACGCAATTAATTTGAATTGTTTTATTCCAAAGCTATCCATAACTTCTTTGAATAACTTTGAAGTAAAATTTGTTCCTTGATCCGATTGAATTTCTGTGGGTAGTCCATATCTAGTAAAGAATTTAAGTAACTCCTCCACAATCCTTTTAGCTGTAATATTATGAACTGGAATGGCCTCTGGAAACATAGTAGACACATCCATTACAGTCAAAAGATATTGATTCCCACTTTTTGTGTTAGGAAGCGGTCCTACACAATTGATTAGGACCCTTGAAAAAGCTTCCTCAAATGCTGGAAAGGGTATTAAGGGCGCTGGTTTTATCACTGCTTGAGGTTTCCCTATCACTTGACATGTGTGACATGATTGACAAAATTTAACTACATCTTTATGTAGTCCAGGCCAATAAAAATGTTTCTGGATTTTAGCTTGAGTTTTCCTTATTCCCAAATGACCTCCCACTAGTACCTCATGTGCAACTCGCAACACCTCCTTTCTATACCCTACCGGCAACACTACTTGATGAACTTCTGCCCACTTTTCATTCGCCTGCATATGTACAGGTCTCTACATTTTCTTATCAAGGCCTCATTTTTACAGTAATAACACTCTGGTATACTCTCAGATTCCTCTTCCGTATATGCTTTCTGATATATCCGTTTTATTTCTACATCTTTCTGTTGTAACTCCGCCAATTTTCCTGAGCTCAAAATATCCACCTCATCCTCCACTTGTTCTTGTTCTTTTTTAACCATCTGATCAAAAATCATTTCTGATAATTGCACTTCAACTTCATCTTCACTCTTTGATTTCTCCTCTTGTCTTAACCTGTGACTTTGTGACCTTGTTACTTTGTGACCTTGTTACTACACAATCCGGAAAAATCCCAGGATATTCGTCCTTCAACCCTTCAGTTGTCTGATTTTCCACTGGCTTATCAACCATAGTAGCATCACTCCCATCTGCGATCCAGCTATATTATTACCCAAGATAAACTGTATTCCTGGACAAGATAGTTTATCTATTACTCCTACTACCACTTCACCACTCTTCACTGGATTTTCCAACCTTACCTTATATAATGGAAAGCTACTCCTCTCACCCTGAATTCCACATATCACCACCTTTTCTGACAACATTCTTCCCAAACTACATAATTCCTCATCTCTTACCATTAAAGATTGACTAGCCCCTGTATCTCTTAAAATTGTGACTTCTTTACCTGCTCCTCCTGACACACATGAGTGAACTTTACCCACACAAGTAAATTCTTTAAAGACATCTGGCACCTTCTTAACAATTACTTCTTGAACAGGCTGTACAATTGTTTGCACCTCCTTTGCTTCCCTTGGGCTTTCCTTTACCACTTTACCAAACCCCACTGTCTTATCCTGTTTTACCACATCAGCCTTCCCAGTGCTTTTCTTCAACCACCAACACTGTGACTTTACATGGCCTAGTTTATTACAGTGAAAACATCTGAAACTTTTCATTTCTTTTCCACCCTCCTGGATTTCTTTTTTAATCTGAGGTGCACTCTCTTTATTGTCTCCCATCAAATCACCTTTACCTTTACCACTTGAGTATTTCTTATGTCCCCAGTTTCTATCCCCTCACCGGCTGAAACTGATGTTGGAAACCAATCTTTGATTTATGAACTAATTCATAATCATCTGCCATTTCCTCTGCTAATCTCGCAGTTTTAACCCTCTGTTCTTCCACATGAGTTGTCACTACATCAGGAATTGAATTTTTAAACTCCTCCAAAAGTATAATTTCATGAGAGCTTCATACGCTTGGTCTATTTTCAAAGCCCTTATCCACCTATCAAAATTACTCTGTTTGAGCCTTTCAAACTCCATGTATGTTTGACCAAATTCTTTCCTTAAATTGCTAAACCTTTGTCTGTAAGCTTCAGGCACTAGCTCATATGCACCTAAGATGGATTTCTTCACCTACTCATACGTTCCAGATACCTCCTCCGGTCGTGATGCAAACACTTCTCTAGCTCTACCTACCAGCTTTGTTTGAATCCGTAACACCCACATGTCCTGTGGCCATTTCATTTGTTTAGCTACCTTCTCAAATGAAATGAAAAAGGCTTCCACTTCCTTCTCGTCAAACCTTGGCAATGCTTGGACATATTTAAATAGATTCCCACCAAGCCTTCGACTATGACGCTCTTTCTCACTATCCTCATCACTATCATCCAACTGTACGTTTCCCTTTACGTCTGCCAATTTTAACTGATTGTCATGTTTCATGGCTATTTTCTGAAGTTCAAACTCCCTCTCTTTATCTTTTTCCCTGATCTTGTATCTCCCTTTCTTTTTCTTTTTGTTCTGCTAGGGCTCTTCTTTCTTTTCTCCTTTCTTCTCTCTCCTTTTCTTTTTCCTCTCTCTCTCTTTCTCTTTCTTATTCCTCTCTCTCTCTTTTTCCTCTCTCTCTCTTTCTCTTTCTTTTTCCTCTCTCTCACTCACTCTCGTATTCAAGCAGCTTTAATTCTTTCTCATGTTCCATTTGTTTAATTTGCAACAATTTTTGCCATTTCCAATGAGTCAAACTCTATCTCAGGCAACTTTAAATGGACGAGCCCCCAATTGTTATGGGTGAGACGTTTTCAGAACCCCAAAATGTATCATGGAGTTCAACCAACCTCTCCCTTTAATGGATTTGTTGCTTTTCCTAGCACACGGCTTTTTCCCCGAGGTGTGGGATTACAATTATGGACACGTGGGTTTTTAAACACAAAACACTGATTATTCCATGAACTCAACTTAACATCTTAAATAAACATTGGATCTCTTAACACCCCTTACTTCAAAGATAACTCAGAAAATATTGCAATAGTAAATAATTCCTTAAAATGTTCCTTCAAACTTCCAAGAGACTTAACACCTTTAAACAAAATGACATCAGGTTAAAGGCAAATAAGTTTAAATAACCCAAATGATCCAGAGATAGTCTTTCATGGTAGAGATCCAGCTCACTGCAAACACAGACACACACAAGCTCTTTTTCAAACTGAAACTAAACTGCAAAATGGCTGACCTGACCTCAGCTACACCCACTCTCTGACATCACTGTTTTCTTAAAGGTACATTGCTTAAACATCCATGTCTTAAAGGTACTCTCGCATGATAGTAGGAACATTTCCCCAATTCCGTGCTCCATCCTTGGGAGCGAAAATCCAGGCCATAGTCTGCACTAGTTGAGTTGCTAGTTAATTTTCAGTCTTTAAACTTCCCAAGTACAAATGTATTTATTTAACAACACAAGCATTTAGAACAAGTCTTTAGGGTGTTCCCGCAACAGAATTATAATCACAAAAACATTAGCAAGCTTGTTCAGTCGATAATTAGTGAGCAAGTTGAATGTTGGCCTTCATTGTAAGGAAGGTGGGAGTATAACAGTAGGGAAGCCTTGCTATAACTCTCCAATGGTGTACAAGGGCAATGGTAAGACTGCACCTAAGGGACTATAGACAGTTTTGATCCCCTTAAGTGATATTTGCATTGTAAGCAGTTCAGAGCTGTTTCAAAAGGCAATCCCGCATAGCAGGAATCAGCCTTATCAGGAGAGTTTGAGTAGGTTTGGCCTAGACTCATTGGAGTTTTGAAGAATAAGAGCTGATCTCTTTGAGACGTACAGGGTTCTGAGGAGTCTTGGCAGGGCTGAAGCTATTATTTCCCCTCATGGGGGAATCAAGAACCATGTGGCACATTTTCAAAATAAGGAAACTCATTTAGGACTGAAATGAGGAAGAATTAAATCTTTTAAATTCTCTAACCTAGGGAGAAGTGAGGGTTGGGTCATTGAATATATTCAAGGCTGATTTATACAGATTTCTGATCTACAAGGGGGCTAGGTTTCGAGGACCAGCAGGAAAGTGGATATATGAGGCTCGAGGGGGCGATTGGCCTATTCCTGGTCTCATTTCTTATGTTCTTAAATTGAAATTAAAATAAAAGGCTTTCTAATTTTTCTCTTTTTTTGGTTGGTTGCATGAGAAACCTTTCCCTAAGGGTTAATTAAACAGGTTCTGGAATTCCTAGCATTTTCAAGTAATCTTGTTGTTTGCTGAGTTCACAATACACGTGACAACTGGGGGGAAATAACAACTGCTCTATGCTAAGCGATGCTTTATGGTGTTATCCAAATGTGATCTGTAGAACATTGACATTTTTAACCTCACATTTACAACAAAAGTGAAATTTCAAATGTTGCTGAGCCTCGTGGTCTTTGTAAGGTTTAAAAAAGCACCAAACAAATGGTTCACCCATTATCAATTTTTTGAAAAAAATTTTGATGTATGTTTCGCTGTTCAGCCAGATTGAGAGCTGTGGGAATATTTAAGAGAAGTACTTTCTTTGTGAGACGAGATGGGGAGGATCGGTTTTCCTTTGGTCAGCAGCAGTACTGGGAGGGTGAAAAGTCTAGCATGATTGCAACGCCACCAGGTGAAACAGGCTTTATTAGCTACATGGCCTTTTGTCATTCTGAATGTTATGTTTATGCACTGGGACCGGAATTCTCCGGTCATTGCGATTCACTGTTCGTGCAGGCAGCGCTTTCCCAGCGGTGTGGATTGGTTACAATGGGAAATCCCATTGACAAGCGTTGGGAAGATAGAACACCAGCGAACAGCGCACCGCCGAGAAACACGCAGCTGGGGATCAGAGAATCACGCCCGATCTTTCTTGAGTGATGCAGTGCTATTTTAAAAATGTGTCCATGGGACGTGGTGTCGCTGGCTCGATCAGCATTTATTCCCCAATCCTCTGGCCTCGAGAAGGCAAGGGTGGTGAGCCGCCGGTTTGAGCCACTGCAGTCCATGTGAAGTAGGTACATCAACAATACTGTTAAGGAGACAATGAAGGAACTGGGTTATGTTTCCAAGTCAGGATGGTGTGGCTTGGAGGGGAACTTGGTGTTCTATGCATTTTCTGCCCTTGGACTTCTAGGTGATAGAGGTTGCTGGTTTGGAAGTTACTGTCAAAGGAGCCTTGGTGAGTTGCTACACTGCTCTGTTAGGATATTAGTGTGTGCTCCTGTAAACCCTGCTTGTCGTTTCCTTTCCCACTTGCAAATTTTCTGATCATCCATGGAGGAGGTGAACATATCGCAGTTTACTCAAAGGAACTACATTGTGAAGGTCGACCTCACACCACATAGCCACTAATTAACTCTTGCCATAAACCAAAGAAGCTGAGGGAATAACTTGAGGGGTTACTGTTTTACAAGGATGGAGTGGGGGAATGAGTCTAGGTAGGGTACTCTTTCAGAGGGTCAGTGCAGACTAGATCGGCCGAATGGTGTCTTCTTGCACTGTAGGGATTCTATGGATAACTTCCCTTCTGGCTGCTGGCTCAATGCTTGCATCTTTTTCAAATGATGTGCATTCAAAATTCCAGGATTTAATCCTTAATTTAAATATGTTATCTTCATTTCAGTGACATTATAACTGATATTCTGTCCATCGTCATTGCAAACCAAATCCAGTCTGTTCTCTGGTTGGTGATCCACCTTGATCAGACTTCCGCTGTATCTAGCAGAAAGATCTATAATGGCTTTGCGCTCCTCAGGGCTACCATTGTCTATGTGCGTGACAGGGGGTAGACACCTGCTTTATCAGCCCAGACCAGGAAAAGACCTTTGACAGAGTATTGCATACCTGCATTATGGATGTGTTCTCCAAAATGAAATTTGAGGAGGCAATCCACAATTGGATCCAACTGCTTATCGTAAACATCAGTAGTAGAGTTTCAATCTATAGTTGGGAATTGGATAGCTTTCTGATCAAATCTCATTACAGGCAGGACTGCCCTCTGTCCCCAGCCTTGTTTGTATGTTGTACAGGACTCTTTACTGAGTCCATCAAGAAGGATGCAGACACAGGGGGGATGACGACTCTAGGTGGTGGAGTTGTGCAGATCAAGCCTCCCTGTTTGTGGACAGCGTCGCTGTCGTCTTCTCGGATGCCCTGTCAGTGAGCAGACTGAAGAACATCTATAACCAGTTCAAACTGGCTTTGGCCTAAGTAAATCACAACTAGAGGAGGCCTCGTTCTGCGAACTGGGTCAACTGATCCTTTATCCTCTTCATCGTCAGGTCAGCATACTTGAAGGTGCTGGGGATATACTTCAAGGGGACTGGGGCTTGCACTGAAACTGAAAGGAGCACATAGCTATAATAAAAGAAAAGCTGGGGACATGTGGGAGTAATGCTCTTTCTCCCTTGCAGGTAAGAAGCTGGTCCTCGGGTGTGAGGCAATCTTGAGTTGCTGTACATGGTGCAGGCCTGGCCCATTCCTTACTCCTGTACCATGGTGATCACCTGAGCCATTTTCCACTCTCTGGAGGTCAAAAATGGACCGTGTCCACAGGGACGCTATGTACAAACCTCTAGATAGAAGGATAAAATGTACACAGCGTGGTCCATATCCTGTTAGCCACCTTTTGTGAATGGCTGCATCAAGCTGTGCGTGGACTCTCAGTATGCAACTACTAAGGGTCGCTCCATAATGAGATTCTACCTGGCCCGGTGTTGTGAAAGAATGTGCCTCGTAATGCTCCAAGCAGTTGGACTGTGCAGTGCCACCTATCCTTTGTGGAAAAGTTTATGCAGAAAACACCTTTGACTGCAAGACCATCAGGCAGTGGTCTGCGCATAATGTTCCGCATTCGAGGTGGCTGTGCTGGGGAAGGGACTGTTGTCCTCTGCCTTGTGGAATATGCCTTTCAAAGAAGGACTTAAGAGAGATGCAGTGATTTTTGTTTAAGTTCATTTCGAGCAGCTCTTGTCATGCAATACGTTATTCTGTGGGCTGTTCTCCAGGATATGCATCTAGATAAACATGAACTGCGACTATATGACCACCAACTCTGTGAAAGATGCTATTTGGTGTACCAAAAATTGTTGGTCCTCCAGTGCACAGATTTGTCCTCTACCAAGTGTTGCCAACTGGCATATTCCGAGGTCCAGGACAATGTGCTGAAGGACGCACTATATATTGGGGCACCCGCCACATAGGTGCAATGGGGAAAGGCCACAGTCTAACACCTTTTCTGCCATTGTGCACCGAGGGGCTGGAATCTGCGTAGAATCTTTCAGGCTGCATACCTGACATTGTGAATATCAAGAGTATTGAATTGTGTTGACACACCTTGGAGAGAAACACACTGTATAGAGAAAGTTGAATCTGTTGCACTTTCTTAATAAGAACATGGAAAATAGGAGCAGGAGGAGGCCATTAAAGGGCCTACTCCGCCATTCTTTATGATCATGGCTGACCATCCAGCTCGACAGCCTAATCCTCGAATCATCTTGCAATGAAGGCTAGCGTACAATTCGCCTTCTTTACCATCTGCTGTAGCTGCATGCTTATCTTCAGTGACTGGTGTACGAGGGCACCCAGCTCTTGTTGCACATTCCCCTCTCCTAATGTATGGCCATTCAGATAATAGTCTGCCTTCTCATGTTTGCTACCAAAGTGGATAATGTCGTATTTATTTATTTATTTATTTTTAAATTTCGAGTACCCAATTCTTTTTTGCAATTAAGGGGCAATTTAGTCTGGCCAATCCACCTACTCTGCACATCTTTGGGTTGTGGAGGTGAGATCCACACAGACACGGGGAGAATGTGCAAACTCCACACGGACAGTGACCCGGGGCCAGGATCGAACCCGGGGCTTCGGCGCCGTGAGGCTGCAGTGCTAATCATTGTGCCACTGTGCCACCTTCATTTATTCAAATTATACTGCATCTGCCATTTATTTGCTAAAGGATCTCTGCACCCTCCTCACAGCTCACTCTCCCACCCAACTTTGTGTCATCTGCAAATTTACATTTTGTTCCCTCATCTGAATCAGCAGTATATATTGTGAATTGCTAGGGTCCCAGCATCGATCCCTGCAGTGCCCCACTAGTCACTGCCTGCCAATTTGAAAAAGACCTGTTAATTCCTACTTTTTTTTTTCCTGTCTGCCAACCAGTTTTCTACCCATCCCAATGTACTAACTCTAATCCCATGTGCTTTAATTTTACATGCTGAACTCTTATGTGGGACTTTGTCAAAAGCCTTCTCAAAGTCCAGATAAACCACATCCTCTGGCCCCCTCATTAACTCTACTAGTAACATCCTCGAAGATTTGTCAAGCATGATTTCCCCTTCATAAATCCATGCTGACTCTGTCCGATCCTGCTACTGTCTTCTAAGTATTCAGCTATAAAATCTTTGACAATAGATTCTATAATTTTACCGACTTCAGGCTTGCTGATCTAAAATTCCCTGCTTTCTCTCTAACTCCTTTTTTAAATAGTGGAGTTATATTAGTTACCCTCCAATTTGTAGGAACTGTTCCAGAGTCTATAGAATCCTGAAAGATGACCACCAATGCAACCACTATTTCTAGAGCCAATTCCTTTGGTACTCTGAGATATAGATTATCAGGCTCGGGATTTATTAGCCTTCTGTCCCATCAATTTTTTCAACACCATTTTTCTACTAATATTAATCTCCTTCAGTTCCTCCCTCTCACTAAATCCTGCGTTCCCCAACATTTCTGGTATATTATTTGTGTCCTCATTTGTGAAGACTGAACCAAAGTATGTATTTAGTGACTTAATAATTTTCAACATTGAAATGTTTTTACACTCCGGCCCTATGCCTGACCTGGAATGTATATTGTAAACACCAAGAGTATGATAATTGAGATGAGTTGAATTTTATTGCACTTTCTGTAATCTTTAAGTCAATGTTTTGGTATGTACTTTACAAATTTTAGGAATAAAGTATCATTTTGGGGGAAAATTTATAGCTGATCTCAGCAGGGCTAGGAACGGGAAAATTTGGCGAAGACTCACATTCGTATAGAATCCCAACAGTGTAGAAGCAGGCTATTTGACCCACCGACCCTACTCCGGCCCACTGCCCTGCCCATCTCCGTAACCCCACTTAACCAGCACGTCCTTTGGACTGTGGGATGAAAACGGAGCACCCGGAGGAAACTCATGCAGACATGGGGAGAACGTGCAAACTCCACATAGTCCGTCACCCAACACCGGAATCAAACCCGGGTCCTTGGTGCTGTGAAGCAGCAGTGCTAACCACCATGCCACCCATGGTGTATGTATGCCTGTACACAGAATCATACTTGCACTCTCACAACTCGTTTTACATGACCTGCGAGTACTTGCTGTTCCGATTCAGAAATGTGCAGGGTCAGTTGATGAACTATCACAAAGCTACTGTCCAGGAACCATTTCCAGCAATACTTAACTCCCTCACTAGGAAATATTGAAGGAGGAAAAATATGAAGAGAACGCCTTCCCTTGATCAGATCTCTTCTTCCTTCTGACAAAAAGTAATTATTATTGTATTCAGGAAGTCACTGTGCTGCAGATTTCCCTGCAAGTTTTCTCACCCTCTTTTTCAAGATTACCTTTTCCAAATGGTATTGCAAGTTTTTGCAGATGAGACGTTGTCTGTTTCATTCTTTGAAAACACCATGGCTTTGACATATCTTCTATGTATGAACAATTTCTGATTGACACTAAAAATTGTTCACTGCTGTGAATACAAACAGTTTAAACATTTTCTTAATCACGCAGTTATGTCTTCGGCATTGTAATGGGTATTAAATTATTACTTGGCCTTTGTTAAGCTTATTTGTAATTTTGGAGATCAGAGGAAAGTGCACTCATCCTACAGTTCTTGTTCATCTTGGACAAAAATT
Organism: Scyliorhinus torazame; assembly: GCF_047496885.1. Classification (NCBI taxonomy): domain Eukaryota; kingdom Metazoa; phylum Chordata; class Chondrichthyes; order Carcharhiniformes; family Scyliorhinidae; genus Scyliorhinus; species Scyliorhinus torazame. The sequence continues at coordinate 195,513,042 of NC_092717.1, forward strand.
CTGATTGAGTGAAAAGAGGCAGCATTATGTGGCACAATTGACTGCTTATCTTTATTCCTGAAATTCCAGTGTGTAATTACTCCCTTGTGTGCATTACATAGAAGTGTAGGAACAGGGCTCAACAGTTTTAGCTCCTCGGTCTTAAATTTCAATTGACCCAACATACACATTCTTTTGGGGGTGGGAATTCAAGAATTCTGCTACTCTTTATGTAAGAAAGTACTTCCTGATTTCCCTTTTTAATGGGGTCGCTCTTTTTGAGATCGAGAGCATTTTTGATTGTACATTAATGGTTCAAGGATTACTATGTTTGACCCTTTGTGCTTTGGAAGTTTTGAATAATTATTATATAGGTATCCCCTGTTTTTTTTAAAAAATATTTTATTGAAAATTTTTGGTCAACCAACACAGTGCATTGTGCATCCTTTACACAATATTATAACAACACAAATAACAATGACATATTTTATAAACAGAAAATGAATAAATAATAAATAACAAAAATGAAAACTAACCCTAATTGGCAACTGCCTTATCACAAGTAACACTCTCCAAAAATATAATTTAACAGTCCAATATATAATTATCTGTAGCAACGACCTACACATATTATACAATATATATTAACAACCCTGAGAGTCCTTCTGGTTCCTCCTCCACCCCCCCCCCCTCCACCCCCGATCCTGGGCTGCTGCTGCCTTCTTTTTTCCATTCCATCTATCTTTCTGCGAGGTATTCGACGAACGGTTGCCACCGCCTGGTGAACCCTTGAGCCGACCCCCTTAGGACGAACTTAATCCGCTCTAGCTTTATAAACCCTGCCATGTCATTTATCCAGGTCTCCACCCCCGGGGGCTTGGCTTCTTTCCACATTACCAATATCCTACGCCGGGCTACTAGGGACGCAAAGACCAAAACATCGGCCTCTCTCGCCTCCTGCACTCCCGGCTCTTGTGCAACCCCAAATATAGCCAACCCCCAGCTTGGTTCGACCCGGACCCCTACTACTTTTGAAAGCACCTTTGTCACCCCCATCCAAAACCCCTGTAGTGCCAAGCATGACCAAAACATATGGGTATGATTCGCTGGGCTTCTCGAGCACCTCGCACACCTATCCTCCACCCCAAAAAATTTACTGAGCCGTGCTCCAGTCATATGCGCCCTGTGTAATACCTTAAACTGAATCAGGCTTAGCCTGGCACACGAGGACGACGAGTTTACCCTGCTTAGGGCATCTGCCCACAGCCCCTCCTCGATCTCCTCCCCCAGCTCTTCTTCCCATTTCCCTTTTAGTTCATCTACCATAGTCTCCCCTTCGTCCCTCATTTCCCTATATATATCTGACACCTTACCATCCCCCACCCATGTCTTTGAGATCACTCTGTCCTGCACCTCTTGTGTCGGGAGCTGCGGGAATTCCCTCACCTGTTGCCTCGCAAAAGCCCTCAGTTGCATATACCTGAATGCATTCCCTTGGGGCAACCCATATTTCTCGGTCAGCGCTCCCAGACTCGCGAACTTCCCATCCACAAACAGATCTTTCAGTTGCGTTATTCCTGCTCTTTGCCACATTCCATATCCCCCATCCATTCCCCCCGGGGCAAACCTATGGTTGTTTCTTATCGGGGACCCCCAGTCTTTCCCCTATGCCGTCTCCACTGTCCCCAAATCTTCAGTGTAGCCACCACCACCGGGCTTGTGGTGTAGTTCCTCGGTGAGAACGGCAATGGGGCTGTCACCATAGCCTGTAGGCTAGTCCCCCTACAGGACGCCCTCTCTAATCTCTTCCACGCCGCTCCCTCCTCCTCTCCCATCCACTTACTCACCATTGAAATATTAGCGGCCCAATAATACTCACTTAGGCTCGGTAGTGCCAGCCCCCCCCTATCCCTGCTACGCTGTAAGAATCCCTTCCTCACTCTCGGGGTCTTCCCGGCCCACACAAAACCCATGATGCTCTTTTCGATCCTTTTAACAAAAGCCTTCGTGATCACCACCTGGAGGCACTGAAACACAAAGAGGAATCTCGGGAGGACCACCATCTTAACCGCCTGCACCCTCCCTGCCAGTGACAGGGATACCATATCCCATCTCTTGAAATCCTCCTCCATTTGTTCCACCAACCGCGTTAAATTTAACCTATGCAATGTGCCCCAATTCTTGGCTCTCTGGATCCCCAGGTAACGAAAGTCCCTTGTTACCTTCCTCAACGGTAGGTCCTCTATTTCTCTACTCTGCTCCCCTGGATGCACCACAAACAACTCACTTTTCCCCATGATCAATTTATACCCTGAAAAATCCCCAAACTCCCCAAGTATCCGCATTATTTCTGGCATCCCCTCCGCCGGGTCTGCCACATATAGTAACAAATCGTCCGCATACAAAGATACCCGGTGTTCTTCTCCTCCTCTAAGTACTCCGCTCCACTTCTTGGAACCCCTCAACGCTATCGCCAGGGGCTCAATCGCCAGTGCAAACAATAATGGGGACAGAGGGCATCCCTGCCTTGTCCCTCTATGGAGCCGAAAATATGCAGATCCCCGTCCATTCGTGACCACGCTCGCCATCGGGGCCCTATACAACAGCTGCACCCATCTAACATACCCCTGTCCAAAACCAAATCTCCTCAACACCTCCCACAAATAATCCCACTCCACTCTATCAAATGCTTTCTCGGCATCCATCGCCACTACTATCTCCGTTTCCCCCTCTGGTGGGGGCATCATCATTACCCCTAACAGCCTCCGTATATTCGTGTTCAGCTGTCTCCCCTTCACAAACCCAGTTTGGTCCTCGTGGACCACCCCCGGGACACATTCCTCTATTCTCATTGCCATTACCTTGGCCAGGATCTTGGCATCTACATTTAGGAGGGAAATAGGTCTATAAGACCCGCATTGTAGCGGGTCCTTTTCCTTCTTTAAGAGAAGCGATATCGTTGCTTCAGACATAGTCGGGGGCAGTTGTCCCCTTTCCTTTGCCTCATTTAAAGGTCCTCGTCAATACCGGGGCGAGCAAGTCCACATATTTTCTATAGAATTCGACTGGGAATCCATCCGGTCCCGGGGCCTTTCCCGCCTGCATGCTCCTAATTCCTTTCACCACTTCTTCTACCTCGATCTGTGCTCCCAGTCCCACCCTTTCCTGCTCTTCCACCTTGGGAAATTCCAGCCGATCCGGGGGTTGAGCTTCATATAATTTTTTATAAAATGTCTTGAACACTCCATTCACTCTCTCCGCTCCCCGCTCCATCTCTCCTTCCTCATCCCTCACTCCCCTATTTCCCTCGCTGCTCCCCTTTTCTTCAATTGGTGTGCCAGCAACCTGCTCGCCTTCTCCCCATATTCGTACTGTACACCCTGTGCCTTCCTCCATTGTGCCTCTGCAGTGCCCATAGTCAGCAAGTCAAATTCTACATGTAGCCTTTGCCTTTCCCTGTACAGTCCCTCCTCCGATGCTTCCGCATATTGTCTGTCCACCCTCAAAAGTTCTTGCAGCAACCGCTCCCGTTCCTTACTCTCCTGCTTCCCTTTATGTACCCTTATTGATATCAGCTCCCCTCTAACCACCGCCTTCAGCGCCTCCCAGACCACTCCCACCTGGACCTCCCCATTATCATTGAGTTCCAAGTACTTTTCAATGCACCCCCTCACCCTTAGACACACCCCCTCATCTGCCATTAGTCCCATGTCCATTCTCCAGGGTGGGCGCCCTCCTGTTTCCTCCCCTATCTCCAAGTCCACCCAGTGTGGAGCGTGATCCGAAATGGCTATAGCCGTATACTCCGTTCCCCTCACCTTCGGGATCAACGCCCTTCCCAGCACAAAAAAGTCTATTCGCGAGTAGACTTTATGGACATAGGAGAAAAACGAGAACTCCTTACTCCTAGGTCTGCTAAATCTCCACGGGTCTACACCTCCCATCTGCTCCATAAAATCTTTACGTACCTTGGCTGCTGCCGGCCTCCTTCCAGTCCTGGACTTCGACCTATCCAGCCCTGGTTCCAACACCGTATTAAAATCTCCCCCCATTATCAGCTTTCCCATCTCTAGGTCCGGAATGCGTCCTAGCATCCGCCTCATAAAATTGGCATCATCCCAGTTCGGGGCATATACGTTTACCAAAACCACCGTCTCCCCCTGTAGTTTGCCACTCACCATCACGTATCTGTCCCCGTTATCCGCCACTATAGTCTTTGCCTCGAACATTACCCGCTTCCCCACTAATATAGCCACCCCCTGTTTTTCGCATCTAGCCCCGAATGGAACACCTGCCCCACCCATCCTTTGCGTAGCCTAACCTGGTCTATCAGTTTCAGGTGCGTTTCCTGTAACATAACCACATCTGCCTTAAGTTTCTTAAGGTGTGCGAGTACCCGTGCCCTCTTTATCGGCCCGTTCAGCCCTCTCACGTTCCACGTGATCAGCCAGGTTGGGGGGCTTCCTACCCCCCCCCCTCCTTGTCGATTAGCCATCCCCTTATTCCAGCTCCTCACCCGGTTCCCACGCAGCTGTATCTCCCCCAGGCGGTGCCCCCCCCGCACATCCCCTCCCATACCAGCTTCCCCCCCTCCCCAGCAGCAGCAACCCAGTAATTCCCCCCCCCCCCCGCTAGATCCCCCACTAGCGTAATTACTCCCCCCATGTTGCTCCCAGAAGTCAGCAAACTCTGGCCGACCTCGGCTTCCCCCCGTGACCTCGGCTCGCACCGTGCGACGCCCCCTCCTTCCTGCTTCTCTATTCCCGCCATGATTATCATAGCGCGGGAACCAAGTCCGCGCTTCTCCCTTGGCCCCGCCCCCAATGGCCAGCGCCCCATCTCCTCCTCCTCCCCTCCTCCCCCCCATCACCACCTGTGGAAGAGAGAAAAGTTACCACATCGCAGGATTAGTACATAAAACTCCTCTTTCCCCCCTTTTTAACCCCCCTCTTCTCCCCCCACATTCGCCCCACCACTTTGTTCAAACGTTCTTTTTAATAACCCGCTCATTCCAGTTTTTCTTCCACAATAAAAGTCCACGCTTCATCCGCCGTCTCAAAGTAGTGGTGCCTTCCTCGATATGTGACCCACAGTCTTGCCGGTTGCAGCATTCCAAATTTTATCTTCTTTTTATGAAGCACCGCCTTGGCCCGATTAAAGCTCGCCCTCCTTCTTGCCACCTCCGCACTCCAGTCTTGATAAATGCGGATCACCGCGTTCTCCCATTTACTGCTCCGAGTTTTCTTTGCCCATCTAAGGACCATTTCTTTATCCTTAAAACGGAGGAATCTCACCACTATGGCTCTGGGAATTTCTCCTGCTCTCGGTCCTCGCGCCATCACTCGGTATGCTCCCTCCACCTCCAACGGACCCGCCGGGGCCTCCGCTCCCATTAACGAGTGCAGCATTGTGCTCACATATACCCCGACGTCCGCTCCCTCCACACCTTCAGGAAGACCAAGAATCCTCAGGTTGTTCCTCCTTGCATTGTTCTCCAGTGCCTCCAACCTTTCCACACATTGTTTCTGATGTGCCTCATGCATCTCCGTCTTCACCACCAGGCCCTGTATGTCGTCCTCATTCTCGGCTGCCTTTGCCTTCACGACCCGAAGCTCCCGCTCCTGGGTCTTTTGTTCCTCCTTTAGCCCTTCGATCGCCTGTAGTATCGGGGCCAACAGCTCTTTCTTCATTTCCTTTTTGATCTCTTCCACACAGCATTTCAAGAACTCTTGTTGTTCAGGGCCCCATGTTAAACTGCCACCTTCCGACGCCATCTTGGTTTTTGCTTGCCTTCCTTGCCGCTGTTCTAAAGGATCCACTGCAATCCGGCCACTTTCTCCTTTTTTCATCCGTATCCAAGGGGGATTCCCTTCTGGTTTACCGCACAGTGTTTTTAGCCGTCACAATTGCCGTTGGGGCTCCTATCAAGAGCCCAAAAGTCCGTTTCACCGGGAGCTGCCAAAACGTGCGACTCAGCTGGTCATCGCCGCACCCGGAAGTCCCAGGTATCCCCTGTTTTTTAAGTGGTTCTAATAGGATGTTTTCATTTTAGTGCATTTGTAAATGCACTGAGCAGATTCAGTGGGTTTTTTTTAGAACTGCTACTCCCTGCCTCCCATGCCCCTCTCCGACCCTCCCATTCATCACTTCTCCCTGACCATCCCATTAGCTGCCTGTCCAGATGTGTCAGGAGGCAGAAAGCAGCAAGGAAGAGGTAAGTTGATCGAATGAGTAAGTTATGAAGAGTTGATGAGAAACTTTAGGCCAGTTTGGTTCAAGGCAGCTGTAGAATCCCAAGTTTCTTTACCCGTCAGTCTGGCCTCAATAAAAGTCGAGATGGATTTGCAGGTACAGCATTAGTTATTTTATTTAGCTTGCAAGCGTTCCTCAATTCTCAGGAGCACGAAGCACATACTGCTCCATGGACTTCTGGAATCAAGTGAGGATATGGAACAAAAGAATCTGTACTGATACATTCAAATAGCATCAGGTTTCACATACTCGACGCCCATGGGTCATCCTATTATCCCTCCTGACCTGTTTGATCTATTCTGATTGGCTCACTTCCAATCCCTTCCTCTGGCCCCTATTACCCAGCATCCTTTTCGCCTGCTTTGGTGGACACACCTCTTCCTGCTTTTCCATGCGATCTGAAATCCTTTGTCTGTGAACTAACCAGAATTAGACTGGCCTACCTCTACATTACATTAACTAATATCTCTAAAGTAACTATTTTATATCACATTCGTCATTCCCTCCTTTTATCATTCCATGATAACCGAACTATCCAATCCATAGCTATGGTTCCTCATCTAAAAAGATCCGTCGCTACATTTCCAATTCCTGGCTTAGCCCCCCCTATCTGCTGCACCCTCATGGATTTTAACAGTTAAGTTTTTAGGGGCGTTGATCTGATCCAGTGCACCCCGCATTCTACCCAACACACATTTAAGGATAGCTAGGCCCACAAAGATGCAGCCGATAGCCACCACTAAATACATGGCCATATTTATCAACCAGTCCTGCCAACCCCCAAATCCCCAGTTACCCCAAGAGCCAGGATCCTGCATTCCGTCCAGGTGACCCCGTATGTGATCCATAAATTTAGTGATGTTAGCGGTCAAGTCCTGAACCCCCATGATACACTTGCCCTGCACTATGGCGCATACCCCACCCTCACGGGCCAGAAGATAGTCAAGAGCATACCGGTTCTGCATTGCAAACAACCGTAGCTGAGACAATTCCTTGGTTATTGCCCCGAGGGCTCCCAAGGTTTCATTTCCCAAGATGGTAAGGCCACAAATAAAATAATTCCTATTGCTGACAGCCAAGGAACCCCCCACACCTCCCAGTGTCAAGATGCTCAGAATCCCCCATCCGGGTGAGTGGCCCCGGTTGGGTGCGAGAACCTGAGTTTTTTTTCCAGTTCTCGCAAAATTCAGCAGAGACTGCCCGGCGTGCGAACTGATTATGCAGCTTCCATGCCGAAGGGCAGGGGACTGTGGTAGGGACTAGAGTCCCTATAGCAATTTGGCAGGGAAATGGGGGTGACAAAACGTTGGTCGCTGTGCCATTAAATAAAAAGTAGTATCCTTGCTCCGTGTGCAGGCTAGCATCACAATCAGTATATCGGTTGCGTAAGGATCCCCCAGTAGCCCAGTTTATCCAGCTTCGAAACGCCCATTCGGGCCGCCTAGCAATGCGGAAAGCCCTAGTCCCAACAGTGATATGAGAGACATTCACCCAGCCACAAAGGAGCTGGAGGCCGGCGTTCAATGGAACGCAAGTGGTGTTGCAACAAACGCATTGGCCAGACGCCTGGGTGATATGGCACCTCCTGTCCGTACAGGTGGGGAACAGGCATGTTATATTCGTTTCCACCTCTACCAGCAAACAGCCGTATCCTTCACTGCGGAAACAATTCTCGTACGACCGGGAATCCCTATTGGGAGTGAAGTGGCTAGGTATGTACGCCCTCCACCGTTGCAGCCTATCATACTGTGAATGGGAATTATCCCGAGGAAGAGGAAGGCAAATAGCCGGTGGTGCTGAACCCGGATCGTAAGGAAGAGTGACTTGCTCGGGCAGTGGCTCGGAATGCTGACAATGAACCACCGTCTGGGGAGTGCCCCAAAGCGGTGAAACAAAAAATAACCTAGACACCGCTGTGGGGTTCGGGTAGCAGACAACCCGTCCGTGGCCATACAAGCGGTGGTAAATCTGGTAGAAGTGATTCATACTACGCAGGTTTTCCTCAGTTTGGCCTTTAACTAACTTAAGTGTATCTCCCGGTAACCTACGTTCTAGCTGTACTTCCCTTCTCACACGCCCCGTCCTCTCTCTAGTCTCTCTCTTTCTCATAGCCTCTTCCTACGCTCTCCTGACGGCCTGATGTTACCTTTATTGCACCAATCTTAACACATCCAAAATCAAAATTGCCTGCTTCAGGCAACTGAAGGCTTCGAGTGCCTCGGTGGTGAGAGTAAAGTTCCCGTCTTCACTAGTGTAAGGCGTCAGCAGCTTTGTATAGACAGCGATGTTTGGTATCCACTGCCGACAATAATTCACCATACCCAGCCAATGACGAACCTCCTTGGCTATTGTAGGGGCGGGGAATTGGCATATTGGTTCAATCCTACTGGGTTCGAGACTTCTTTCTGTGGCTGTAAGTAAAACTCCTAAGAATTTAACCTTTCTCTGAGCCACCAAGACCTTTGCTTGTGAGACAACATAACCCAACGAGGATAGGTGGTTCAATAATTGGATCACATCATCCCTATTACTGGGCTCGTCAGGACTTGCCACCAATATGTCATCTACATACTGCACTAGAGTGGAACCATGCTCCAATGTCAAGGCCTGGAGTTGGGTCTGCAGACATCTGGAGAAGAGTGTAGGTGAGTTGACGAACCCCTGTGGCAGTCGGGTCCAGGTATACTGCTGCCCATTGTAAGTGAAGGCAAACAAATATTGGCTTTCAGTCGCGAGTGGGAGGGCAAAGAAGGCGTGCTGAAGGTCAATTACGACGAAGACCCGGGCTTGAGCTGGAATTTGAGCCAGTATGTGGGCAGGGTTAGGGACGAGAGCATGTAACGGCTGTACAATGGCATTGATTGAACGTAAATCCTGTACTGATCGGTACTGGTCTGGTTTAGGCACAGCAAGTATGGGGGTGTTACATTCTGATTGGCAAGGGACCAAAATACCCTGTTGCAACAGCTCTTGAATTAATTTGTCTATAGACGGAGCAGCTTGGGATTTCAGGGGGTATTGACGAATGGAAGGTAGCTTTACATGATCCTTAATCATTACCTTAATAGGTGTAACATTTGTCTTTCCCACTTGTGATGGGTATTCCGCCCAGACCTGTGGATTGACATATTCCAACATATCATGTCCCCAGTGATGCTGCAGTCGAGTGTTAATTGTTTCAGGGACCTCAAAATATTTTATGGTAGTGCCGTCCGGCATGACTTGAAGTGCGTACTCTGTTGGATCCGAATGATCCACTGCCCTCCTTACCATTTGCCCCATATCCCTGTCATGGTACTGGTCGTGGACCTGACGTGTAATATGAGGGCTTACCGAAGCTGACTGTGGCCATAAATGTGGTGATATTGTAACAAAATCGGCTGTACCTTCTTTTCCCGTGACTGTGGCTGTAACCTTGACTGGCCATTCGGTCCCAATTAATGGCCGGTATTTGTCCTCCAACTCCCTGTTTTGTCCGGTTCTGTCATAGGCCAGGGTAACGTGATGCAGTGAATGTTCAATGTCTAACGTCCACCAATGGGGGGTGATAGAAATATAGCACTGTTGTCTCATCCTCCATGATTTAACCGTTACCCCCTCGTCTCCGCACTCTAGCTGTAGCTGGAAGATACACAGTAAATCTCGGGCCAACAAGTTACAGTCCAATCCAGTCATCACTACAAACTGATGATCTGCAGACTTATTCTCGTAAGTGACTGTCACAGGTTCAGAAATAGGATACTCACACACCTGTCCTTGGAACCCCGACAATTGCTGCGTGTGGTCGGATAGTGGTAGTCGAAGTTCTGATTGCACAGAAGGCATGGCTGCTCCAGTGTTGATTACAAATGAGTGATGTTGATCTCCTATCTGCAGAGAGATAATAGGTTCCCTGTCCGATTGGAGAGTCCTTATGACTAAATTAGCTAGTCAATCCTGTGTTGGGAAAGGGTTTTCCTGGGAGAAGTCAGTGTATCTCGTCTGTCCTCCCCTTGGTGGGTACCCCCTCCTTTGGGTCGGATAATCTCCTTCTACTGCCTGTCTTTTAAAGATCTTCAGCAGTCAAGGGCATTCAGCCTCTGATCTCCGGGTAAGCGTTCTCCAAGGCGGCCTTCAGGACCCGCGACAACGCAGAATCGCCGAGCAGAAACTTATAGCCAAGTTCCGCACACATGAGTGCGGCCTCAATCGGGACCTGGGATTCATGTCGCATTACATTCATCGCCCACCATCTGGCCTGCGAAATCCTACCAACTGTCCTTGCTTGAGACAATTCACACCTCTTTAACCTGGGGTTACCCCATCTCTGGATCTGTAAAGATTTAATCACCTGCTAATGCTCGCATTCCTAGCATTGTTTGGCATCTTTGAATTTGTCTATATGTGTTTCTGGAACAGACCTCTTCATTCACCTGAGGAAGGAGCAGCGCTCCGAAAGCTAGTGACATCGAAACAAACCTGTTGGACTTTAACCTGGTGTTGTAAGACTTCGTACTGTGCTCACCCCAGTCCAACGCCGGCATCTCCACATCATGTCTTTTAAAGGGGCATTCCTATTGCCAGTGATCTGCACGGCCGCAATTAAAACATGCATTGCTCCCTCTATATCTGCCCCGTCCTCTTCTCCCAGTAGACCAATGGCCCCTCAGAGGGGGCGGCGGTTGTAAAGCTGTTGATGCATACGGTGGGCCATAAAAAGGAGCTGAGGGTCCCTTTGGGTGGGTTTGGTATCCTCCCCCTCGCTGATCCACCCACCCAAAGTCACAATATTGGGGCTCCTGCTGGTAAACTACCATTTCTGCCGCTTGTTGGGGTCGCAGATCATCCTTTTTCATTACATACTCAGTCTTAACCTTTGTAACTGAGCCTCCTTCCTGGCCTACACCCTCCTTCCAATAAAATCTGACTGCCCTTGCCATCTGGGAAGGGTCGTTCTCTGTCCAATTCATGTTATTACATTTCACAGCAGTAGCCACAGAAGGTGGTAGGCAATGCATTAACATAGCACAATATTGAGGGGAATTCTGACCATTTTGATATAGCAAGCCGCCTGACTGCCCACGGTAGATTTCATTAAAACGCTCCAGAAATTCCTCTGGCTCTTCAATCTTCTTAGGTTTTAGGTCTAAGATAACAGAAAGATTTATGGGCTTTTGAAATGTGCTATTCAACGCATTCAGGATCTGTGTCCTTCTATCGTCGTCTAACGCATGGGCTTGCTGAAGTGCTGCGTGGCTAGCATAATTGAAGTGATTAAGATAATTGCGGTACTCTGCTGGGGTTAAAACCTGCTGGACTAGGGCCCAGAGGTCCCTAGAATCAGCTTGATAAATTGAGATGGTAGTTCTCAAGGAATCCACGAAAGCAGCAGGAGATTTTTTTCTATCTGGGATTGTAGCCATAATAGCCATCATCTCACTGGGTGTCCATGGGAAGTAAACGTCTATCGTGGGTTGCGCCCCGGCAGTCACCGCGTCCGGGTTTCGCATCTTCCTAATCGGCAACTGTCTCCGAATGTCACCAGGGGGCACTCTAGCTATTTCCTCTGGTTGTTCCAAGACTTCGACGTCTCTCCCTGTCACTAGAGGGAGTTCTTTCTCTTCAAAATCATCTGTTGCAGCTTCCTTTGTTCTCGAACCTTGCGGTTTCTCCTTAGTTTGGAGGGACTTAGGTGGTATACTTAATTGTTTCTGGTGAGGATCAAGCCCTTCTCTCGCTGTCCGAGATCTGGTCCTAGAGCTAACTGGGCTTGCGGAACAGAGCTCCTCTTTCTCTACTGATCGTGAAGATGGTAAATCAGGACCCACACTATCACCCAAAAGGGCTTGAGTTACTGGCATAATTGGAATCTGGGGAGCAATGACTGGATATAAATTATTATACTCTGGTGGTTCTGGAATTAGTGCAGACCATGCTACAGGTGCAGTCGGAACTTTTAGTGACTTTTCCAAATTATTGAATTTATCATTTTCTGTCAATTCAAGGCCAGCCATTGAACTACGTAGCTCATCTCTTGTTTGACCCGCGCCTTTCCTGTCTCTACTTGCGCGTTTTTTGAATGCATATTCCTTTTTCAAGACCTGTAATGTTTTTAGGTTACCCTGTTCACTAATTGGAATTCCCATTTTAAGGGCATTGTCCTGCCAACTCGACAACATGATCTTATCTCTTTCCTCTTGACAATATTGCCTCCATAATCCAATTAATTCTTTTGCTTTCATACTTTGACTCTTTTTCCAGATGTGTCCCTGGATTTTCTTAACACTTTCTAGGTCTTTGGTGCCCCCTAGTGGCGATTCATCCCCCATTTTACTTCTTAACTGTGCTGACATTTTTCTAAAATCCTTTGCTTTATCCGGATACCTATCACATAATATTTGCAGTGGCATGCCTGGATCATTTGTGCTATCCAAGGAATTCCCCATAATCTCAACTAGTCCTCGGAACTGCGTTTTTCGCCACTACAGTCCAAGGGTACAATTTTAGCTTAACCAACTATAGGTTTAAAACACTCACACATGGAATTGAATCCTTTTCAGATTTAAAAACAGTTATATTGGACTGAACCCTCACTACTGAAGTCCCATCAGCCCCTGAACCCATATAATAGGTGAACAGCCAGCTGCCGTGGTGCACATAGGCACCAACGATATAGGTTAAAAACGGGACGAGGTCCTACAAGCTGAATTTAGGGAGCTAGGAGTTAAACTAAAAAGTAGGACCTCAAAGTTAGTAATCTCAGGATTGCTACCAGTGCCACGAGCTAGTCAGAGTAGGAATGTCAGGATAGAGAGGATGAATACGTGGCTCGAGAGATGGTGCAAGAGGGAGGGATTCAAATTCCTGGGACATTGGAACCGATTCTGGGGGAGGTGGGACCAGTACAAACCGGACGGTCTGCACCTGGGCAGGACTGGAACCGATGTCCTAGGGGGGGTGTTTGCTAGAGCTGTTGGGGAGAGTTTAAACTAATGTGGCAGGGGGATGGGAACTGATGCAGGAAGTTGGAAGGTAGTAAAACAGGGACAGAAATAAAAGGCAGTAAGGGGGAAAGTGTAAGGCAGAGAAGCCATAGTCAAAAATCAAAAAGGGCGACAGTACAGGATACAGTGACTGAGGGGAGCTCAGTGAATAGGACCAGGAATACTAAAAGAAATAAAACGGAAAGTGAAAACATTAATGGTAAGCGATGCGGCAGGTTGTTACAGGAAGATGTGGGTTTGACGACAAGGAAAATTAGGAGAAAGGTTAAGAGGAAATATAACTTAGGAGAGGTTACTGATCGAGGTGTTAAGATTCAGAACAGAGGTAAAAAAGCCAACATAAGTGTACTTTACCTGAATGCTCGTAGTATTCTGAATAAGGTAAATGAGTTGATGGCGCAAATCATCGTGAATGACTATGATTTAGTGGCCATTACTGAAACATGGTTAAAGGATGGTCACGACTGGGAGTTAAATATCCGAGGGTATCAAACTTTTCGGAAGGACAGAGTGGATGGTAAGGGAGGTGGTGTAGCTCTGTTATTTAAGGATGACATCCGGGCAACAGTAAGGGATGACATCGGTACTATGGAGGATAAGGTTGAATCCATTTGGGTGGAAATCAGGAATAGTAAGGCGAAAAAGTCACTGATAGGAGTAATCTATAGGCCACCAAATAGTAACATTATGGTGGGGCAGGCAATAAACAAAGAAATAACAGATGCATGTAGAAATGGTACAGCAGTTATCATGGGGGATTTTAATCTACATGTTGATTGGTTTAACCAGGTCGGCCAAGGCAGCCTTGAGGAGGAGTTTATAGAATGTATCTGCGATAGTTTCCTCGAACAGTATGTAATGGAACCTACGAGGGAACAAGCGGTCCTAGATCTGGTCCTGTGTAATGAGACAGGATTGATTCAGGATCTCATAGTTAGGGATCCTCTCGGAAGGAGCGATCACAATATGGTGGAATTTAAAATACAGATGGAGGGTGAGAAGGTAAAATCAAGCACTAGTGTTTTGTGCTTAAACAAAGGAGATTACAATGGGATGAGAGAAGAACTAGCTAAGGTAGACTGGGAGCAAAGACTTTATGGTGAAACAGTTGAGGAACAGTGGAGAACCTTCCAAGTGATTTTTCACAGTGCCCAGCAAAGGTTTATACCAACAAAAAGGAAGGACGGTAAAAAGAGGGAAAATCGACCGTGGATATCTAAGGAAATAAGGGAGAGTATCAAATTGAAGAAAAAAACATACAAAGTAGCAAAGATCAGTGGGAGACTAGAGGACTGGGAAATCTTTAGGGGGCAACAGAAAGCTACTAAAAAAGCTATAAAGAAGAGTAAGATAGATTATGAGAGTAAACTTGCTCAGAACATAAAAACAGATAGTAAAAGTTTCTACAAATACATAAAACAAAAAAGAGTGGCTAAGGTAAATATTGGTCCTTTAGAGGATGAGAAGGGAGATTTAATAATGGGAGATGAGGAAACGGCTGAGGAACTGAACAGGTTTTTTGGGTCGGTCTTCACAGTGGAAGACCCAAATAACATGCCAGTGACTGATGGAAATGAGGCTATGACAGGTGGGGACCTTGAGAGGATTGATATCACCAAGGAGGTAATGATGGGCAAGCTAATGGGGCTAAAGGTAGACAAGTCTCCTGGCCCTGATGGAATGCATCCCAGAGTGCTAAAAGAGATGGCTAGGGAAATTGCAAATGCACTAGTGATAATTTACCAAAATTCACTAGACTCTGGGGTGATCCCGGCGGATTGGAAATTAGCAAACGTGACACCACTGTTTAAAAAAGGAGGTAGGCAGAAAGTGGGTAATTATAGGCCAGTGAGCTTAACTTCGGTAGTAGGGAAGATGCTGGAATCTATCATCAAGGAAGAAATAGCGAGGCATCTGGATGGAAATTGTCCCATTGGACAGACGCAGCATGGGTTCATAAAGGGCAGGTCGTGCCTACCTAATTTAGTGGAATTTTTTGAGGACATTAACAGTGCGGTAGATAACGGGGAGCCAATGGATGTGGTATATCTGGATTTCCAGAAAGCCTTTGACAAGGTGCCACACAAAAGGTTGTTGCATAAGATAAAGATGCATGGCATTAAGGGGAAAGTAGGAGCATGGATAGAGGATTGGTTAATTCATAGAAAGCAAAGAGTGGGGATTAATGGGTGTTTCTCTGGTTGGCAATCAGTAGCTAGTGGTGTCTCTCAGGGATCAGTGTTGGGCCCACAACTGTTCACAATTTACATAGATGATTTGGAGTTGGGGACCAAGGGCAATGTGTCCAAGTTTGCAGACGACACTAAGATGAGTGGTAAAGCAAAAAGTGCAGAGGATACTGGAAGTCTGCAGAGGGATTTGGACAGGCTAAGTGAATGGGCTAGGGTCTGGCATATGGAATACAATGTTGACAAATGTGAGGTTATCCATTTTGGTAAGAATAACGGCAAAAGGGATTATTATTTAAATGATAAAAAATTAAAACATGCTGCTGTGCAGAGAGATCTGGGTGTGCTAGTGCATGAGTCGCAGAAAGTTGGTTTTCAGGTGCAACAGGTGATTAAGAAGGCAAATGGAATTTTGTCCTTCATTGCTAGAGGGATGGAGTTTAAGACTAGGGAGGTTATGCTGCAATTGTATAAGGTGTTAGTGAGGCCACACCTGGCGTATTGTGTTCAGTTTTGGTCTCCTTACTTGAGAAAGGACGTACTGGCACTGGAGGGTGTGCAGAGGAGATTCACTAGGTTAATCCCAGAGCTGAAGGGGTTGGATTACGAGGAGAGGTTGAGTAGACTGGGACTGTACTCGTTGGAATTTAGAAGGATGAGGGGGGATCTTATAGAAACATATAACATTATGAAGGGAATAGATAGGATAGATGCGGGCAGGTGTTTCCACTGGCGGGTGAAAGCAGAACTAGGGGGCATAGCCTCAAAATAAGGGGAAGTAGATTTAGGACTGAGTTTAGGAGGAACTTCTTCACCGAAAGGGTTGTGAATCTATGGAATTCCTTGCCCAGTGAAGCAGTAGAGGCTCCTTCATTAAATGTTTTTAAGATAAAGATAGATAGTTTTTTGAAGAATAAAGGGATTAAGGGTTATGGTGTTCGGGCCGGAAAGTGGAGCTGAGTCCACAAAAGTTCAGCCATGATCTCATTGAATGGCGGAGCAGGCTCGAGGGGCCAGATGGCCTACTCCTGCTCCTAGTTCTTATGTTCTTATGTTCTAATAGACTGAACCTCCACTACTGAAGTCGCATCAGCCTTAAAAACACTTATACTTGGAATTGAATCATCATTTGAGATGTCACATCAACCCAAAACCCTAACCCAAGCCGATTCAACAATATGAAATCCCATCAATTAAATTGCTAATCCCCAGACTGCCCTTTGATTTCGTCGAGACGATCTTTCCGTACCAACCGTGAGTGACCAGACTAATCAGACGATAAGAAGAGGGGAAAAATCAATGCGTGGTCATTTTCCAGTTCTGCATTGTGGGCCCTCTTTCCCCATCCTCCTGTTCATAATCAGTCTAATTCTGATTTCGCAGTTGGTCAGAACCGTCTTGAGAAATCCCGGGTTTCGGCACCAAATGTAGAATCCCAAGTTTCTTTACCCGTCAGTCTGGCCTCAATAAAAGTCGAGATGGATTTGCAGGTACAGCATTAGTTATTTTATTTAGCTTGCAAGCGTTCCTCAATTCTCAGGAGCACGAAGCACATACTGCTCCATGGACTTCTGGAATCAAGTGAGGATATGGAACAAAAGAATCTGTACTGATACATTCAAATGGCATCAATTTTCACATACTCGACGCCCATAGGTCATCCTATATCCCTCCTGACCTGTTTGATCTATTCTGATTGGCTCACTTCCAAGCCCTTCCTCTGGCCCCTATTACCCAGCATCCTTTTCGCCTGCTTTGGTGGACACACCTCTTCCTGCTTTTCCATGCGGTCTGAAATCCTTTGTCTGTGAACTAACCAGAATTAGACTGGCCTACCTCTACATTACATTAACTAATATCTCTAAAGTTACTATTTTATATCACATTCGTCACAGCCAATAGACTTTTAATGTAATAATTAACGGCTAGGATCATAACCCTCCCCTATTGCATAGTTTCTTATGGGAAAGTGATTTTGTTTGGTACACTTTTGTTTAATATGCCATTTTTAGGAACACATTGCGAGTGCTAAATGTGGGATACCTTTACTAGACTGTGTAACGTTTATAGAGACCTGAATTGTGGCTATGGAATCTTTTACTTTTTACGCTTCATGAAATTGGTCCTCTACAGTTGGGTATCAAAGCAAGGCAGTAGATGATCTATACCGGATAAAAAGAATGAAATGATCCCAGAACACTTTTAACGCAGCATTACTAATACGCACTTAAGTCTGTAAAAGCTCTGTTCTATATTCCACAGCACCAAATTGATTGAGAGTGTAGCACCAGGCTACCTGCATTCCAGTAAACAGATTATGGCAAGCACATGAAATTGTTGGTTGTTGGATAATGCATCTATGCAGATGTTCAATAAAAAATTACAACTTTCAGATCCGAAGGGTCAGCATTCATTTAAAGGAAACTGAGAAACCATTGAAAGTGCAAGTTTGTACTTTAAAAAGAAAGTAGCACTTGAAATTGAACTAATTGGCCAGCCCTGTGCAGATTAACGTTTGTGATTTATTCTGTTTTCATTGATCAGCAATTGGAAAGCCTGACTCCGAAAAGTTCAATGTTATTTTCTGCTTGCATTGTAGATGCCAGTTTGCTCTTACTACCTCCGAGGGATCTGCAGCAACAACAACTGTCCCTACAGCCACGTGTATGTGTCTAGGAAGGCTGAAGTTTGCCGAGACTTCTTGAAGGGATACTGCCCACTGGGAGAAAAGGTACATTAAAGTGAATAGGAAGGAAAGTTTACTGACCTGACTGTTTCATTACTTGTAGCTTTGGTTTGTGCCTTTTAAGAGGAGGCCCCTTATCAAAATGTTCTGTTACAGTTCTCCGTTCTATTTTGTGTGTATGGGAGACAGGGATAAATTTTATGTTCATCAGACGAGGGATGTTAATGCTTTATAGGCATAGGTGCCTGTTATGGGCGAGGCGTTTTCAGAACCCCAAAATATATCATGGAGTTCAACCAACCTCTCCCTTTAATGTATTTGTTGCTTTTCCTAGCACACGGCTTGTTCCCTAGGTGTGGGATTACAATTATGGACATGTGGGTTTTTAAACACAAAACAATGTTTATTCCATGAACTCAATTTAACATCTTAAATAAACATTGGATCTCTTAACACCCCTTACTTCAAAGATAACTCAGAAAATATTACAACAGTAAATAATTCCTCAAAATGTTCCTTCAAACTTCCAAGAGACTTAACCCCTTTAAACAGAAGCACATCAGGATAAAGGCTTTACAATTATGAGTTTAAATCACCCAAATGATCCAGAGATAGTCTTTCATGGTAGAGATCCAGCTCACTGCAAACACAGACACACACAAGCTCTTTTTCAAACTGAAACTAAACTGCAAAATGGCTGACCTGACCTCAGCTACACCCACTCTCTGACATCACTGTTTTCTTAAAGGTACATTGCTTAAACATCCATGTCTTAAAGGTACTCTCACATGACAGTGCCTAACATCAAACTTCGCAATCTTGGGTGCTTAGTAAAGCTTCCCAGCTTTGTGCATCAAACTGAATCTTATTTTGCGTAGAATGTTTTGAGCAAGCAGACTCAAAAAGAGAACACCGGTCAGTCAATGCTGGACTCAAATGTAGTTAATAAAGATGAAAGAGCAGTGTGCCAACCCACTGCACTGTTCATCTCCCTCTGTTACTTCAGTCATTTAACCTTCACTCCTGTTGAAATGACAAGCATTGACTGGTGATTTAATACCCGATGGAACACATTGGCTTTTGTTCCATCCTCCATGGAATATAAGTGGTGATGATGAATAACCTTTATTGTAATGCATGATTAACATTGTAGAACCTCTTAATCGTCTTATCCAAATGATAATGGCGATCCACAAGAGTGAAACTGCGGTTGATCTTGTTGATGATCAGGTGACCTTTTTTCTTTCGTGTTTCTCTTCTCCCTTCCCCTGCAGTCTGTAATTAAAACCCAGCTTTAAACTTGCCCCAATAAATGTGATTGTTTTCAGGCGACAGCTGAAAGGACAGTGCAGCTCAGTCATCTGTGACCAAACCACTCTTTTTAAATGTGCTAATATCACAACTATGGAGCTTGGTTGAAGTCACTAAGTATCTGCATAGAACAGACTAGGAAGGTCTTGTATCTCTTTGCATCAATAATCATGTATGTACTTAAATGCTGAGAAGATGTAAAAAGAAGAACGCAATCTATTGGTAATGCTGCAATATTTCAGTAAACCAGAGACAATTGTTTTGGATGAAAGAGACCTTAACCTACCAGCTCCTGTTCAATGCATTTCCTTGAACTAATCCTCGCATGTAAGCTCTGTATTTATCTGTGAGATATGTTACGGTTATAAACATTTTATGGTAGCTGTGATTATGGAACTTATCTATACAAATCAACTTGATTATTTTTTCAGAATTTTACATTGGTTTGCATGAATCATTGGATGTTTGTGAACAGACACACACACACACTAATGCATTGAGCCTGTTGAGATAGGTACAGGTCATTAGACAGTAATTTTTTTGGGTTGGTCTATCTGAGGTCTTTCCATTTATTTTACTGGCATTGGGTAGAGTCATTCTTTGCACTGCCTGGAAAGATCTATTATTAACATCTTCTGTTGAAGTTGCTACAAAGATATTATTTGGAACAAACTGAAGTCACGAAAGACACAATACAAGTGCAGTTTCTTCCCCCTCAAATTCCTTAACACTGAGATGGGTAGAGAGAGGGGAAATTGCTCATTTTAGCCCTTGTGTATTGAAAAACATCTGTGTTGCTATATTTGATATATTGTATTGTGGAATACAAATGCTGACTGTCATTTTTATAGTTACACAGTGAAATGGAAGGTGATGAAGAAATAATAATTTTGTAGACCCCCCCCCCCCCCCCCAAAAAACACCCCAGAGGATTGAAGCTATATATATATATATATATACATAAATATCCAGAAGCGCTGATCCTTTATCTCTTTTCCCAAGGAGCCTAAATGCCACTCTAGGCTTTCAGCAGGTTAAATAATCTCTAAATAACGCCAAAAGTGCTGACTGTCATTACTGGTTTGGTGTTAAACTGCTGCAAGAAACCCCAGAGAATTAACATTTTCTGAATCAAGTGAAGAGTATTAATTGTATGCTTCCATTTTAATAACAAATAATCACATCCAACCTCTACCCAAAGGTCCCAATTTTTCTCATCTTCTGGGTGAATTGACCCCTCTTCCAGTGTGACCCACCTCCTCTTCCATAAAACAAAACTTGGCAGTGATGGACACCAATGGTGTTTATTGTCCGACAAAGCTGCTGTGGTGGGGCTGAAAGTTTCTCTTTAGCTAGGGTTAATTATAAGGTACAAAATATAGGGGCGACCCGGTAGCACAGTGGTTAGCACCATTGCTTCACAGCACCAGGGACCCGGGTTCGATTTCCGGCTTGGTCACTCTCTGTGTGGAGTCTGCACATTCTCCCCGTGTCCGCGTGGGTTTCTCAGGGTGCTCTGGTTTCCTCCCACAAGTCACAAAAGGCGTGCTTGTTAGGTGGCGAGGGAGGGAGGAAATGGTCAGAGTCTTTTCTCGACCGCGTGGAGTTGTAAAAGTTGCGTTTATTCAGAATAGCTGTGTGCACACAGGAGAGACAAATTCTGCAGCTACCCTTAGCTCTCAAAGTGAGCTTTGATCATGCTACCCTTAGCTCTCAAAAGTCAGCTCTGATCATATTCAGAGTTATATGCATATATATTTAAAATTCTTTCAGAGTTACAAGTAGGCATTGGCGTCATCGATTCATTCGGGACAATACAAGGTGATCAGTGTGGTAGTCTGTGTAGAGGTATTACGGTACCTGGTAATGCTGGAACACCATTGGTAGATAACGTATGTTTCCTATTGGTCAAGTTGTATGGTAACTCCGCCCTGCAAATCGGGGTATAAGAGCCCATGCTGCCCCAGCAGCCTTCATTCTGTACCTGAGCTGCTGGGGGAAACATCTAGCTTATTAAAGCCTTCAGTTGGACTACAACCTCGCTTTAGTGGTCATTGATCGTGCATCAATTTAATAAGCTAGATTTAAAAGGATGGAACTCCGAATCAAGCCGGAGTGTCTGCAACTCAGCCCCCACGCGACGAACTCAGCGGCAATCTTCAAGCACTGGCTGGCGTGTTTTAAAGGATATCTCGGAACGGCCGGAAACACACCCACGGGAGAACAGAAAATGCAAGTCCTGCACTCGAGGGTGAGCCCAGAAATTTACACCCTCATCGAGGACACGGAAGACTTCGATACACCAATAGAGCTGCTAAAAGGACATTATATTCGCCCGGTAAACCAGGTCTACGCCAGACATCTGCTAGCAACGAGGCGACAAATCCCTGGGGAATCGCTGGAAGAATTCTACCGTGCGCTCCCGGTGTTGGGGAGAAACTGCAGCTGCCCGCAAGTTTCGGTGAGCGACCACACCGAACTCTTGATCCGGGTCGCTTTCGTGGCAGGTATGCTGTCCTCCCAAATCCGCCAGCGATTGCTGGAAAAAGACACCCTAGGCCTCAAGGAGGCACGGGCCCTTGCAGGTTCCCTGGATGTGGCCTCCAGAAACGCCTGCGCTTACGTTCCCGACCGCGTGGCAGCCCCCTGGGCAGCGTGGAACCCCTCCGCAACCGACCCCGAGACATCCCTCATCCCCCCCCCACAAGCTTGTGCTGCAAAGTGGCCTGGCAACCCCGGGGTGCCCCGCTGCTACTTTTGTGGGCAGGCCAAGCACCCCTGGCAGCGCTTCCTGGCCCGCACATCCACCTGCAAGGGATGCAGTAAAAAGGGCCATTTCATGGTGGTATGCCAGGCCCATGCGGTCGCCGCGGTCTCCGGCGGCGAATGCGGACCGCCACCACAAACCTCTCCACGGTCCCCTTGCGGCCAGCGGGAGCTGCCATCTTCCTACTCCAGGGCCATGTGCGGCCCCCGGGCGCCACCATTTTGTCCCGCGGACACCACGTTCGATGGACAAGCGCCGCCATTTTGTGCACCCCCAGCCATGTGCGACCAATGGGAGCCGCCATCTTGGATGGACTCCCAGGAACCCAGCTCGGCTGACCGCACACCGCCTGAAGAGAACACTCAACTGCTGAGATTAGCCTCGGTGACCCTGGATCAGTCCCGGCCTCGAACACTCTCAACTGCTACAACAACAGTACGAATCAACGGGCACGAGACGTCCTGCTTAATCGATGTTGGGAGCACGGAGAGCTTCATATACCCCGACATGGTAAGGCGCTGTTCTCTCCTCGTCCACCCCGTTAATCAAAAAATCTCCATGGCCTCCGGTTCCCACTCAGTCGAGATAAAAGGGTTTTGTGCAGCAAACCCCACAGTCCAGGGAAGGGAGTTTAAAAATTACCGGCTCTACGTCCTTCCCCACCTCTGGGCGGCCACACTCCTAGGTTTAGACTTCCAGTGTAATCTCCAAAGTCTAACTTTCAAATTCGGCGGCCCTACACCCCCCCTCACTGTCTGCAGCCTCGCGACCCTCAAGGTCGATCCGCCTTCCCTGTTTGCGAACCTCACCCCAGATTGCAAACCCGTCGCCACCAAGAGCAGACGGTACAGTGCCCAGGATCGGATCTTTGAGGTCAGAGGTCCAAAGGCTACTGAGGGAAGGAGTCATTGAAGGTAGCAACAGTCCCTGGAGAGCTCAAGTAGTGGTGGTAAAGACCGGGGAGAAGCATAGAATGGTCATCGACTACAGTCAGACCATCAACAGGCTTAAGCAGCTGGACGCGTACCCTCTCCCCCGCATATCCGACCTGGTAAACAGGATCGCGCATTACAAGGTCTTCTCCACGGTGGATCTTAAGTCCGCCTACCCACCAGCTCCCCATCCGCACTAGTGACCGCAAATACACTGCCTTCGAGGCAGATGGGCGGCTCTACCACTTCTTAAGGGTTCCCTTTGATGTCACCAACGGGGTCTCGGTCTTCCAGCACGAGGTGGAACGAATGGTTGACCGGTACGGTTTACGGGCAACATTCCCGTATCTCGATAATGTCACCATCTGCGGCCACGACCAGCAGGACCACGACACCAACCTCCGAAAATTCCTCCAGACCGCAAAGATCCTTAACCTTACATACAAGGATAAATTCCCGTAACAGCCTCCCCGAACAGGCGCCGGAATGTGGCGACTAGGGGCTTTTCACAGTAATTTCATTTGAAGCCTACTTGTGACAATAAGCGATTTTCATTTTCATTTCATTTCAATTAGCACTGATTGCCTAGCCATCCTCGGCTACGTAGTGCGAAATGGAGTTATAGGCCCCGATCCTGAACGCATGCGCCCCCTTATGGAGTTCCCCCTCCCTCACTGCTCCAAGGTTCTGAAGCGCTGCCTAGGGTTTTTCTCTTAGCGCAGTGGGTCCCCAACTATGCGGACAAGGCCCATCCCCTGATCCAATCCACAGCTTTTCCCCTGTCGATAGAGGCCCGCCATGCCTTCATCCGCATCAAAGCAGGCATTGCAAAGGCCACGATGCACGCCATCAACGAGTCCCTCCCCTTCCAGGTCGAGAGCGACGCGTCTGATGTAGCTCTGGCGGCCACCTTCAATCAAGCGGGCAGACCCGTGGCCTTCTTCTCACGGACCCTCCATGCTTCCGAAATCCGCCACTCCTCAGTCGAAAAGGTGGCCCAGGCCATAGTAGAAGCTGTGCGACATTGGAGGCATTACCTGGCCGGCAGGAGATTCACTCTCCTCACTGACCAACAGTCGGTTGCTTTCCTGTTCGATAATGTACAGCGGGGCAAGATAAAAAACGATATGATCTTGCGGTGGTGGATCGAACTCTCCACCTACAACTACGAGATCTTGTATCGTCCCGGGAAGCTAAACGAGCCTCCTGATGCCCTGTCCCGCGGCACATGTGCCAATGCACAAGTGGACCGCCTCCGAGCCCTCCACGAGGACCTCTGCCACCCGGGGGTCACTCACTTTTTCCACTTTATCAAGACCCGCAACCTGCCCTACTCCATCGAGGAGGTCAGGACAGCCACCAGGGACTGCCAAATCTGCGCGAAGTGCAAACCGCACTTCTACCGGCTAGAGAGAGCGCACCTGATAAAGGCTTCCCGTCCCTTTGAAGGCCTCAGCATGGACTTCAAAGGCCCCCTCCCCGCCACCGACCGCACCACGTACTTCCTGAAGGTGATTGACGAGTACTCCCGGTTCCCATTCGCCATCCCCTGCCCCGACATGACCGCAACCACCGTCATCAAGGCCCTCCATAGCATCTTTGCACTGTTCAAGTTCCCTGCTTACAAACATAGTGATAGGGGGTCCTCCTTCATGAGCGACGAACTGCGTGAATTCCTGCTCAGCAAGGGCATCGCCTCGAGCAGGACGACCAGTTACAACCCCCGGGGTAACGGACAGGTAGTGAGGGAGAACGGAACAGTCTGGAAGACTGTCCTACTGGCCCTGACGGTCCAGGAATCTCCCAGTCTCCCACTGGCAGGAAGTCCTCCCGGATGCCCTCCACTCCATCCGGTCGCTGCTTTGTACCACAACCAACCAAACACCTCACGAACATCTCGTGGTCTTCCCCAGGAAGTACTCCTCTGGGACCTCGCTCCCGACCTGGCTGGCAGCTCCCGGACCCATCCTGCTCCGAAAACACGTGCGGGCGCACAAGTCGGACCAGTTGGTCGAGAGGGTCCATCTTCTCCTGTTGCTAACTTTTGATTGGTTCAGTTGGCTCTGTTTTACAACCTTTGTTCTAGAGTCGCCAGGTATCTTTATGATACCGCCACGAGGTTCAAGTCATGATCAATAACTCAACACACTAATTAGTAAGATTCAAATCAAAACACATTCATTTTCCACAGTAAATCGCTACTCATGCATGAACTCTACTTTCTAGGCTATTCCTACCACTAACAGGCCTATACTTAGCTTCGGACTGGCCACCAGGTCAGGGGAACAAATGGCCTTTCGTTCAAGTCCTGAGTCTGCGGGATTTAAAGCTGGTATGGACTGGCAGCTAGGAGCGCCCATCTCGTAGCAAGCGTTGACTTGAGACTTACTTGCTTGGAGGCAACAAGACATTTCACTGTCAAGGGTTGGTTCAAGTTGCTGAGTGACCCTGCCAAAGAAGGACGACTTAAACTTGGGGGCTTTGCTTTATAGTCCCCAGGGGCTTCCCGCCCTTTGGGGCGGACCCCGTACCTGGTTCCAAGTGATTGGACTACTTTCTGATCACTTGGATCGATTTCTCCAATGCTGGAGCGGTTCCCTGATCGCTAGGCGGTCCTAAGTGTCCGTTGGCCTTCGTTTGTCTTGGCTCCTGCTGGCGCCGAGGAGTCTGGCTTGGCTTTGTTTACCTTAACTGTTGCCATTGTGCCTGGGAATCGCACATTACTATGTAGATGGCTGTTACATTATTAGGCAGATAGCTGCTGGTTTCGGTGCTGTCTAGTTGTTTTGCAGGTTCCAATATACATGATTCCTGGATTTGCTAGTATTTGCCTGTGTTGGCTGAATTTCCCTTCAGCCTTTGCGGTTCTCCATTTTAAGTCGGGAAGTGGCCAGCTCAGGTGGCTACACTCCACGCTAACCCCCAGTACGCCTACGTGGCGTACCTCGACGGCCGACAAGATACGGTCTCCCCTACGAAACCTGGTGCCCGCTGGAGCCCCATGCACACCCCAGCCACCAGTCCCACCCTCCCTCTCAGCAGTGCACCTTACAGGGGGATCGATCCTTCTGCCGGCCCCGTCTAGGCCCCCCCCCCACCCACCGATGCACCCCGCAGGCGCTCCCTTCCCAGGTCAACATTTTTCCCCACCAGCGCCGTCTAGGGGTGTCGAAGCTGCCACAGAGATCGAGGCCACGCTCCCGGAGTCACAAACGCCCGAGCCTCCACCGGAGTCACCACCGAAACTTCGACAATCACAGAGGACGACCAGGCCCCCGATCGACTGATTGCTTCATTTTAAAGTGTATAGATAATTATGAATAATAAATTGTAAATAGTAAATAGAATTGTAAATAGTTACAAAACGCTGTACGGAGATTTTACGGTACCTCCATAATTATAATTTCTACCATGTTGTAATATCAGGCCACCACCCCCGCCGGACTCTTTTTTTAACTGGGGGTGAATGTGGTAGTCTGTAGAGGTATTACGGTACCTGGTAATGCTGGAACACCATTGGTAGATATTGTATGTTTCCGATTGGTCAAGCTGTGTGATCGCTCCGCCCTGCAAGGCGGGGTATAAGAGCCCGTGCCGCCCCAGCAGCCTTCATTCTGTACCTGAGCTGCTGGGGGAAACATCTAGCTTATTAAAGCCTTCAGTTGGACTACAACCTCGCTTTAGTGGTCATTGATCATGCATCAATCAGTATGCATATTTTCTGGACCCTTTAATTGGAAAATGATCAACTAATACAATGCTTCTTTACAGTCTCCTGGATTCTGTTCAACATATTTCCCTTAATCTGAACTCCTTGATGAGGTGTTAATGTATTTTTATTCCCTGCTCTGGGCTGGACAATGAATCTCTTACAGCTGGAGCCATGGTTTCTGTGACGTGGGTCCCCATTCTTATCCTAATGTCCTGTAGGATGATTGAATTATCCCGAGTGAAGGTGACTTTTCTTTAAGGTTCAACATTTCAACCCCTTGCCTACTGGTTTTTCCCTTGACCTGTGCTGCTATAATACTTAAGACATCTTTATTATTACTTATATCAATTCTGTGACACATATAGAAATTTCTTCCGCTAACAGGTGATTTGGTCATTCTGAATTCTCTCTCGGTGTACCCGAGCAGGCGGCTTGGGGATTTTCACAATAACTTCATTGCCGTGTTAATGCAAGCCTACTTGTGACACTAGTAAAGATTATATATATATATATATATATATATATATATATATCTCCATCCTACATAAGAAATAAACATCTATGACTCTAAATTATATTCCACAAAGCCTCCTCCAGGCACCGGAGCTCATTTCACCGTTCCTGTATTGCTGAACCTGTGGGTAGTTTTATGATTTTTTTTTTTCAAAGCATTGTCTCGGGTGGGAAAAGCAAAAGCCTGCCAAGGCAGTTTTTCCTGCTAAATTTTCAAGCACTTTGAAACATAAATGCAACGGGCGGGATCCACAATATCATGGGCCTCTTTACGGAGCCCCAATCTTGAAAGAAATCCCTCCTCCCCCCTCCTGGCCAGGGTACTGTCTGGGCTTGACCTCTCACCCCTGTCGTTACCTGTGTGCTCCTGGCAGCGACTGTTCGCCTAGTCCCCATTTGTCAGGACCTGTTGTAAACCCCACTGGCGTGGAAAAAAGTTACATGGGGTGGGGGTGCATGCATTATTTAATATATTTAAATGTATGGTAATGGATTTTGCGACCTTTCATGCCATAGCCCCATTATATCATTGGCAGGGGGCAGGGCCAATCGACTGAGAAATCCCGTCGGTGTGAACGTTGTTTTGGGGCTCCCACTCAATTCTCCGCTCCCATCGCCATTCCCACCCACCAATAATGGGGGTGGAATATCCTTCCCAGTGTGTTTAATGCAATGACTTTTGTTTAAGAATCC
The DNA here is from genome assembly GCF_047496885.1 of Scyliorhinus torazame. Classification (NCBI taxonomy): domain Eukaryota; kingdom Metazoa; phylum Chordata; class Chondrichthyes; order Carcharhiniformes; family Scyliorhinidae; genus Scyliorhinus; species Scyliorhinus torazame. The sequence continues at coordinate 195,541,059 of NC_092717.1, forward strand.
TGACTAAGAGCATCCATATATTTGCAGAAATTAATTGAGCCCGATCGGTACGTCACCGACGAGGCTTTCCTAATTTTGGTTCATCTCTCTTTTGTAGTTGATCATTATAATTGTGTCTGTAAATATCTAGCGCCTCCTCTGGACCTGATAGTTAGAGGTAGATCACATTTTTCAGTGTGTCTCTGTGTCTAACTTCAAATCCTATATCCTATCTAGCACCAGGACCACCATTTCCCCCTTGCAACAATGCTTGTGTCTGTTCCCATTTTACTCTCACCGTCAAAACCTGCAATAATACTTCAGCTGTGTTTCTGGCCATTTTTGGTTTAATAGTTTCTGCAACTTTTTTTTTTACTTTATGTCTTGGGACATGCTTTCAATCTGTGATTCACCTGCAACTTTTCCAAGCATTGTGCAAAGTGACAATATAGCATGAGTGAGTTCTTAACGGATCCTTCTTTTTATGGCTCAGATTGTTGTTGGATTAGAAAACCATCCATCTGTGTATGATTAATCAGTTTGACATTGGGAGAGGTAGGAGTCTCCCCAAAATTTGTGTCTCTAATTTCCAAAGTCTTGCTTCCTGGAACAAACTGTTTGATCCAAACTTAGTTGATCCCTGTCCTGTCCCTAAGTTCTGTTTGTTTGCCAAAGTAGTATCAGAGCTTGATATTTGAATAGCTTTAGCCCAATAATTAATTTGAAGATAAAATTGCATTCTTGGCAAAAATAATGAGGCTTTACCTTTTCCAAATTGAAATGTATTTATTGAATGTGACTTCAGAAATGTTTTGAAAGAAACACCTTGCATTTATATAGCAACTTTTATGCCCTCCGGCTACCTCAAAGTGCTACACGGACAAATGTTTTAATTCATTTTTAAGGGTTGTGGGCTTTAATGTCCAGGCTAGCACTCATTGCCCATCCCTAGTTGCCCTTGTGAAGATGGTGGTATTGAGCTGCCCTCTTTAACAATTACAGTCCCTGAGGTGTAAACTGCAATGTTTATAAACATCGAGCTATAGAATTTACAGTGCAGAAGGAGGCCATTCGGCCCATCGATTATGCACCAGCTCTTTGAAAGAGCACCCTACCCAAGCCCACATCTCCACCCTACCCCATAACCCAGTAACCCCACCCAACACTAAGGGCAATTTTGAATGCTTAAGTGCAATTTAGCATGACCAATCAACCTAACCTGCACGTCTTTGGACTGTGGGAGGAAACCGGAGCACCCGGAGGAAACCCATGCACTCACGGGGAGAACGTGCAGACTCTGCACAGACAGTGAACCAAGCCGGTAATCGAACCTGGGACCCTGGAGCTGTGAAGCAATTGTGCTAACCACCATGCTATCGTGCTATAATTGACAGCTCCTGACAAATGCAGTTAAGTGCTTTCTGCTAAGAAAAGAAGTGAAAGCTTAACTTCTAAATACTTATAAACATTGAGGTTTGGTTCACAACAGGGTGCTTGGGCTGCATTCGAGCGTGAAGGGAAATTAAAATAAACAATCCAGTCACCTGGCTGTGTGGAAACAAATACCCTGTCAATTGCAGCCTACTAAAAGCTAATTCTTTTTGAAAGTGAATAGAAGCCTTGCAGATCAAAGGATCTGAGGGGATTTAAAGCTCTGTAATGTCCTTTGATTTTCTGACAGCAGGTGTAAGGGGCAGATAAGTGATAAATCAGTGATTTATCACTGTTTCTGCCTGGACTGCTCTTTAGCTTCCAGGCAGGGTGACTGATGGGGAAGGGGGGCGTGGAGGGATTCTCTGATATGGTGGGGGAGGGAACGGATCTCTGATATGGTGGGAGGATGGGTCTCTGATATGGGAGGGGGGAAGTGGGCCTCTGATATGGTGGATGGAGGGACGGGTCTCTGATATGGTGGAAGGGGGCATGGTTCTCTGATATGGTGGTGGGAGGAGACGGGTCTCTGATATGGTGGGGGGAGGAGACGGTTCTCTAATGTGGTGGGGGGGGAGACGGGTCTCTGATATGGTGGGGGGAGGAAACGGGTCTCTGATATGGTGGAAGGGGGCACGGTTCTCTGATATGGTGGGGGGAGGAGATGGGTCTCTGATATGGTGGGGGGAGGAGATGGGTGTCTGATATGGTGGGGGGAGGAGATGGGTCTCTGATATGGTGGGGGAGGAGACGGGTCTCTGATATGGTGGGGGAGGAGACGGGTCTCTGATATGGTGGGGGGAGGAGACGGGTCTCTGATATGGTAGGGGGAGGAGACGGGTCTCTAATGTGGTGGGGGGGGAGAGAGACGGGTCTCTGATATGGTGGGGGGAGGAGACGGGTCTCTGATATGGTGGGAGGAGGAGACGGGTCTCTGATATGGTGGCGGGAGGAGACGGGTCTCTGATATGGTGGCGGGAGGAGACGGGTCTCTGATATGGTAGGGGGAGGAGACGGGTCTCTGATATCGTGGGGGGAAGAGGAGGTTCTCTAATATGGTGGGGGGATGAGACGAGTCTCTGATATCGTGGGAGGGAGAGACGGTTTCTCTAATATGGTGGGGGCTGAGACGGGTCTCTGATATCGTGGGGGGGAGACGGTTCTCTAATATGGTGGGGGAGGACACGGGTCTCTGATATGGTGGGGGGGAGGAGACGGTTCTCTAATATGTTGAGGGGGGAGAAACGGGTCTCTGATATGGTGGGGGGGGGGAGAGACGGGTCTCTGATATGGTGGGGGAGGAGGCGGGTCTCTGATATGGAGGGGGGGGGAGAGAGACGGGTCTCTGATGTGGTGGGGGGGGGGAGAGACGGGTCTCTGATATGGTGGGGGAGGAGGCGGGTCTCTGATATGGTGGGGGGCGGGAGACGGGTCTCTCATATGGTGGGGGGAGGAGACGAGTCTCTGATATGGTGGGGGGAGAGATGATTCTCTAATATGGTGGGGGGAGGAGACGGGTCTCTGATATGGTGGGGGGAGGAGACGGGTCTCTGATATGGTGGGGGGGGAGAGACGGGTCTCTGATATGGTTGGGGGGGGGGGAGAGACGGGTCTCTGATATAGTGGGGGGGGGAGAGAGACGGGTCTCTGATATGGTGGGTGGGGGGGGAGGTGACGGGTCTCTGATATGGTGGGGGGAGGAGACTGGTCTCTGATATGGTGGGGGAGGAGACGGGTCTCTGATATGGTGGGGGGGGATATGGTTCTCTGATATGGTGGGGGGAGGAGACGGGTCTCTGATATGGTGGGGGGAGGAGACGGGTCTCTGATATGGTGGGGGGGAGAGACGGGCCTCTGATGTGGTGGGGGGGGGGGAAGAGACGGGTCTCTGATATGGTGGGGGAGGAGGCGGGTCTCTGATATGGTGGGGGGAGAGATGGTTCTCTAATATGGTGGGAGGAGGAGACGGGTCTCTGATATGGTGGGGGGAGGAGACGGGTCTCTGATATGGTGGGGGGGAGAGACGGGTCTCTGATATGGTTGAGGGGGGGAGAGACGGGTCTCTGATATGGTGGGGTGGGGGAGAGAGACGGGTCTCTGATGTGGTGGGGGGGAGAGGCGGGTCTCTGATATGGCGGGGGGGGGGCGAGAGACGGGTCTCTGATATGGTGGGGGGGGGGGGAATGACGGGTCTCTGATATGGTGGGGGGAGGAGACGAGTCTCTGAAATGGTGGGGGAGGAGACGGGTCTCTGATATGGTGGGGGGAGATATGGTTCTCTGATATGGTGGGGGGAGGAGACGGGTCTCTGATATGGTGGGGGGAGGAGACGGGTCTCTGATATGGTGGGGGGGGGGGGAGAGAGAGACGGGTCTCTGATGTGGTTGGGGGGGGAGAGACGGGTCTCTGATGTGGTGGGGGGAGAGATGGTTCTCTAATATGGTGGGAGGAGGAGACGGGTCTCTGATATGGTGGGGGGAGGAGACGGGTCTCTAATATGTTGAGGGGGGAGAAACGGGTCTCTGATATGGTGGGGGGGAGAGACGGGTCTCTGATATGGTGGGGGGAGGAGACGGTTCTCTAATATGGTGGGGGGGAGAGACAGGTCTCTGATATGGTGGGGGGGGAGAGAGACGGGTCTCTGATATGGTGGGGGGGGGGGAGAGACGGGTCTCTGATATGGGGGGGGGAGGCGACGGGTCTCTGATATGGTGGGGGGAGGAGACGGGTCTCTGATATGGTGGGGGGAGATATGGTTCTCTGATATGGTGAGGGGAGGAGACGGGTCTCTGATATGGTGTGGGGAGGAGACGGGTCTCTGATATGGTGGGGGGGGGGAGATACGGGTCTCTGATGTGGTGGGGGGGGGAGAGACGGGTCTCTGATATGGTGGGGGAGGAGGCGGGTCTCTGATATGGAGGGGGGGAGAGAGACGGGTCTCTGATGTGGTGGGGGGGGAGAGACGGGTCTCTGATATGGTGGGGGAGGAGGCGGGTCTCTGATATGGTGGGGGGGGGAGAGAGACGCGTCTCTGATGTGGTGGGGGGGGGGAGAGACGGGTCTCTGATATGGTGGGGGAGGAGGCGGGTCTCTGATATGGAGGGGGGGGGAGAGAGACGGGTCTCTGATGTGGTGGGGGGGGGGAGAGACGGGTCTCTGATATGGTGGGGGAGGAGGCGGGTCTCTGATATGGTGGGGGGCGGGAGACGGGTCTCTCATATGGTGGGGGGAGGAGACGAGTCTCTGATATGGTGGGGGGAGAGATGATTCTCTAATATGGTGGGGGGAGGAGACGGGTCTCTGATATGGTGGGGGGAGGAGACGGGTCTCTGATATGGTGGGGGGGGAGAGACGGGTCTCTGATATGGTTGGGGGGGGGGGAGAGACGGGTCTCTGATATAGTGGGGGGGGGAGAGAGACGGGTCTCTGATATGGTGGGTGGGGGGGGAGGTGACGGGTCTCTGATATGGTGGGGGGAGGAGACTGGTCTCTGATATGGTGGGGGAGGAGACGGGTCTCTGATATGGTGGGGGGGGATATGGTTCTCTGATATGGTGGGGGGAGGAGACGGGTCTCTGATATGGTGGGGGGAGGAGACGGGTCTCTGATATGGTGGGGGGGAGAGACGGGCCTCTGATGTGGTGGGGGGGGGGGGAAGAGACGGGTCTCTGATATGGTGGGGGAGGAGGCGGGTCTCTGATATGGTGGGGGGAGAGATGGTTCTCTAATATGGTGGGAGGAGGAGACGGGTCTCTGATATGGTGGGGGGAGGAGACGGGTCTCTGATATGGTGGGGGGGAGAGACGGGTCTCTGATATGGTTGAGGGGGGGAGAGACGGGTCTCTGATATGGTGGGGTGGGGGAGAGAGACGGGTCTCTGATGTGGTGGGGGGGAGAGACGGGTCTCTGATATGGCGGGGGGGGGGCGAGAGACGGGTCTCTGATATGGTGGGGGGGGGGGGGGAATGACGGGTCTCTGATATGGTGGGGGGAGGAGACGAGTCTCTGAAATGGTGGGGGAGGAGACGGGTCTCTGATATGGTGGGGGGAGATATGGTTCTCTGATATGGTGGGGGGAGGAGACGGGTCTCTGATATGGTGGGGGGAGGAGACGGGTCTCTGATATGGTGGGGGGGGGGGAGAGAGAGACGGGTCTCTGATGTGGTTGGGGGGGGAGAGACGGGTCTCTGATGTGGTGGGGGAGGAGGCGGGTCTCTGATATGGTGGGGGGAAAGATGGTTCTCTAATATGGTGGGGGGAGGAGACGGGTCTCTGATATGGTGGGGGGAGGAGACAGGTCTCTGCTATGGTGGGGGGGGGGGAGAGGGAGAGACGGGTCTCTGATATGGTTGGGGGTGGGAGAGACGGGTCTCTGATATCGCGGGGGGGTGTGGGGGAGAGACGGTTCTCTGATATGGTGGGCTGGAGGAGATGGTTCTCTAATATGGTGGGGGGAGGAGACGGTTTCTCTAATATGGTGGGGGGAGGAGCCGGTTTCTCTAATATGGTGGGGGGAGGAGACGGGTCTCTGATTTGGTGGGGGGGAGAGACGGGTCTCTGATATGGTGGGAAGGGAGACGGGTCTCTGTCATGGTGGGGAGGGTGTTTAATTCATTTTTTCGGGATGTGGGCTTCGCTAACTAGGCCAGCATTTGTTGCCCATCCCTAATTGCCCTTGAGAAGGTAGCCTTCTTGAACTGTTACATCCATGTGGTGTAGACCCACCATTGTGGTATGAGGGAGGGAGTTCCAGGATTTTGACCAAGCGACAGTGAAGGTAATAAATAATTTGAAGTAGAGGCTTGACCGGGGAGGAACTCCCCAGGGTCACCAAGAAAGTGACTAAGTGTGGTTAGATAGCGTGTGGAACACGCCGGCAGAGCCAGCAGGAAACATCCAGCAAAACCCGCCATAAATGACACGTAGAAACTTTTCCATTAGATTATGTCCGATAGTGTAAATGTGCTGCTATTTCAAAAGAATTCCATTCAATGGGAACCCTTTCTGAATTACCCATATTAGCATGTACAATCATTTTTATCCTTTTTTGGGGAAAGAAGATAGGGGATGGGAGAACGGAATAGAAGGAAAGAGATTGTTCCTGGAAATTAAAATTTTATCCACTTGTGGATCTGTTGAGGTGCCTAGCAATCTTGGATCATATTCATTGCAACTTTTCCCCTGCAGTGTGACTTCATTTCCAACTTCAGAGGAGCACGCCTTAATACATAGTGGCATTTCAGCTTCTCACCATAGCCATCTACAAAGCCCCCTTCTCAGTAGGACAGCCTACTTAGTGCTTATGATTGCTCTTGACTAAGAGTAATTTATGTGCCCCGAATGTGTAAATATTATCTTGTATAGATGAAAATGTGAAATCGGAAATTAGGAAAGTTTAAAAACTGGAAATTCACACATCCTCTGAAAGAAATTGGTCAAAGGCTGGGGTAGAGACCCTTGAGCATGAGCTTCTTATCCCCACCAAAAAATTTCATATACTTTTAGATGATGACTGACTTGTGTATTTCCATTGCATTTTTTTCTTTCAAGTTTAATTTGGGAACCACCCAAAAATGATCAGTTTTACCTCGATACAGGATTCCACTTCTAAGATTTTTTTTAAAAGCGACATGCTATCGGAAAGAAAGAACTTGAAGCTTGACTGCTTTGTCTTCGTGGGGTTAGGGAGAATTAGAAACCTGTTGAGGGACTTGCCTTATGCTGTAATATGCACCATCAGTCAAGCATCAGGCCACAACTGCAACCTGACAGAAAGAGACTGGTGTAAAGTCAGAAAGGTGAGATATGGAGATAAAAAAACCATTAAAAAATGCTCTTTCACAAGCAGCTGACGGAAGATATGGGACTGAAAGTGGATTAGTGAAATCCATTAGTTAAATATGAATAGATACCTCTTAGAATGAGCGAGGATTTACACAGATAATCATAGAGGTGATAGACTTCTTTAATGGATGCAATTTGTAAAATAGGTTTTCAATTGTAACAGTAGCATAAAGAGTGATCTTATCTACATCATTTTACACACTGCTTTATTAAAAATGTGGGGCACTGAATTTGCAAAGTTGGTTCTTAATTGAATGAAATCTTATAATTGATGTCAAGTGCTTTAACAATTTCTAATATAGTATCGTTTAGTATAGATTTCTAGCTTGAGAGGCCTAGGTTTAAAGACTGGCTCTCATGTTCATGTTCATCCTTCGTCTCGGATGTCATGCAGAGGGCAGATTATTTCACTCTGCAGTGGTATTGCCACTGGACTAGTAATCCAGAGACCTAGTGTAATTCTCTGGGGTCCCGAGTTTGAATCTCCCCATGGCAAGTGGTGGAATATGAATTCAATAAAACCTGGAATTAAAAATCTCATGGTGAAACCATTGTCAATTGTCGAAAAAACCCATCAGATTCACTCATGTCATTTACGGAAGGAAATCTTTTCTTCCTACCTGCTCTGGCCTGCACTCCAGACACACAGTAATGTGGTTGGTCTTAAATGCCCTCTGAAATGGCCACCCAGTTCAAAGGCAATTAGGGATGGACAATAAATGCTGGCTGGTCAGCGACGCCCACATCCCATGAATGAATTTTTTAAAAAAGTTGTAATGGGAAAGCAGCATAGAAAATAGGAACAGGCATAGGTAAGTTGACCCTTCGAGCCTGCTCTGCCATTCAGTATGATCATGGCTAATCGTCTATCTCAACACCATACTCCCATGCTCTCCCCATATCCCATGGCGCCTTAAGAGTGTAGAAATTTATCTGTTTCCTCCTTAAATATATTAAGTGACTTTGCCTCCACAACCTTCCGTGGTAAAGAATTCCACAGGTTCATCAACCTCTGAGTGAAGAGGTTTCTTCTCACCTCAGAGGATGAGGAATGTGGTCTTCCCTGTGGTAAGAAAACTGGAAGAGGAAATTGCACTTGCTTTCTTTACAAAATAACAACCATTTAGATTCATGGCAGATCTTTAATGAAGCAAAACGTGCTAGGACTATTATCAGACCGCGTTTGTAAACAAGCTACATAAGGTGATATTTTGGAAGAGGCTGTAGTGTTGTCCTGGATTAGTAGTAATCCAGGCTAATGCTCGGGGATCCCAAGTTTGAATCCCACCATAGCAGATGGTGAAATATAAATCAAATAAAATGGAATTAAAGGTCTAATGATGAACCATGACACCATTGTCGATTGTTGTAAAAATCCACCTGGTTCGCTAATGCCCTTTAGGGATGGAAATCTTCCATCCTTAACTGGTCTGGCTTACATTTGACTCCAGACCTATAGCAATGTGGTTGACACTTAACTATCCCCTAAGAGTAATTAGGGATAGGGAATAAATGCTGGCCCAGCCAGTGGCACCAACGTCACATGAATGAAATTTTAAAAAGTTAGGATGTGACCAAAAATCAGGTTGGAGGTGGATTTGAAGGAGAGAGAAGTGGGAGAGATTTAGGGAGGAAATTTCGGAACTGAGGGCTTGGGCGACTGAAGGCACAGTGACGACTGGTTGATTAGTGGCAGGAAACGCAGGGTGTTAGTCGAAGGCTGTTTGTGACTGCAAGCCTGTGTCCAGTGGTGTTTCACAGGGATCTTTGCTGGGTCCCTTGCTGTTTGTAGTGTACATAATGATCTAGATGGGAATGTGGGAGATATGAGCAGAAAGTTTGCAGATGACATGAGTATTGGTGTGGTAAATAGTGAGGAAGAAAGCCTTAGATTGCAGGACAATATAGATGGGCTGGTCAGATGGGCAGAACAGTGGCAAATGGAATTTAACCCTGAAAAGCGTACAGTGATGCATTTTGGGAGGACAAACAAGGTAAGGGAATACACAATGAACGGTAGAATACCAGGAAGTACAGAGGACCAGAGGGACATGGAGTGCATGTCCATAGATCCCTGAAGGTAGCAGGACTGGTTGACCCTGGTTAAAAAGGCATATGGGATACCTACCTTTATTCGCCAAGGCATAGAATATAAGAGCAGGGAGGTTATGATGGAACTGTATAAAAAGCATGTTAGGCCACAGCCAGAGTACTGTGTGCAGTTATGCTCACCACACTAAGAAGATTGTGATTGGGCTAGAAAGGGTGCAGAGGAGATTCACCAGGATGTTACCTGATCAGGAGCGTTTCAGCTGTGAAGAGAGGCTGTTCATCTTAGAGCAGAGAAGGCGGATTGAGATGTACAAAGTTATGAGTGACATAGATAGGGTAGATGGGAAGAATCTTTCCTCCTAGTTGAGAAGTCAATAACCAGGGAGCATAGATTTAAGTTAATAAACATGAGATTTAGAGTGGATTTGAGGAAAAGCTATTTCACCCAAAGGGTGGTGGAAATCTGGAACTCACTGCCTGAAAGGGTGGTAGATGCGGGAGCCTCCAAAACATTTAAAAAGCATTTAGATGAGCATTTGAAGCGCCATAGCATACAAGGCTACTGACCCTAGGTGGCACGGTAGCACAGTGGTTAGCACTGTTGCCTCACAGCGCAAGGGATCCGGGTTTGATTCCTGGCTTGGGTCACTGTCTGTGCGGAGTCTGCACGTTCTCCCCTTGTCTGTGTGGTTTTCCTCTGAGTGCTCCGGTTTCCTCCCGAAAGACGTGCTGTTAGGTAATTTGGACATTTTGAATTCTCCCCCTGAGTATCTGAACAGGTGCCAGAGTGTGGCAACAAGGGGATTTTCACAGTAACTTCATTGCAATGTTAATGTAAGCCTATCTGTGACACTAATAAAGATTATTATTATTACCCAAGTGCTGAAAAATAGTATTAGAATAGGTAGGTGCTTGATGGCTGGTGCAGACATGATGGATCGAAGGACCTCTTTCTGTGCTGTAAAACTCTATGACTCTAATTGCGCCAAAGAATGATGGCTCTATTTGGGACTAAAGGCTACTCTCCAATAAAAGTACAAGTGGTGGCTGGTGACGGTTGTGGCAGACTGTCCAATTAATTTTTCTTATTGAGAGGAAAAATGATAACGGTTTTTACACCTTGGAAACATAACAGGCATCACTTCACTATTGATTCTGAGGGCGATGGCTTTTAAGTATCTAGAGCAATAAAGAACACATTCTTGTGTTTGCCTTGTTTAGTGCAAGACAAAAAGTTTTGGCAACATGTCTCTCTTTTCAACAATACAAGGTTACTGTTGATTTCTATCTGTATGAGTTATGACATTACTTTCTCATCTTCTAATGATATTGACTCATAAATTTAATGATACTGACAAATTTGCACTACCTCCTCCTCATGACTGAGCCGTGTATGAATGTCAGCATGCTTTAGGACCCTGAAGGGTTTCAGTACTTTCCTCACATGACATACATGTGTGCTTGCAGGCGTCCACCCCAACTCCATAACTAAAGATGTTGAGGCTGAATGTTGTAACACTATTATCAAATCCGTTCATATCAACAGACTTAGCAGATCAGGAACTGAACCGGAAACATTCCTAGCTCATAACAGGAAGACATTATTCTTGAGCCTTGCCCTTTTACCTTTGCCCTTCTTGATGTACAACATTTTAAAGTTGAAATTGAATGTGCTACCTCACAATTTGCAGTACTCTATATTATGTTTAGCTGCACTCAATGTAATTGTTATTGGGAAGCTGATCCCAGTTGCTGCCCGTGACCTTTTATGTCATATTACCAGGCCAAAATAACTTAATCTGCTGGAGCCTGTGTCCACATGTGAAAGACCCACGTCCTAGAGGTTTTTAAACAACCATAAAAAAGTAGGTTCTGTCTTGTTTCTTCTTGGGTGTAAATACAAGCATTTTCCTCGTCCCTCCCAAATATGCCACAATCAAATTCAATTTGTCATGTCCGAGTCAAATTGACAATAGCGACAATGCATTTATAAAGTGATCCTCATATTTAGGATAATGTCTCCGATATTTCCACAAGATGGAAGAAAATAACTTGGTAGTTATAAAACTTGGGGTAAGGGAGAGAATAGGAGAAATGAGGGTGACCAAATTAATGCACTGTCAGAATTTGAAGGGAGTAAGGTGGAGGGAACAGGAGAGGGACTGAATGAATGGGTGTCAATCGTGCAGCACAGGGAGCAAAAGGTCAGTAGGTGGAGAACAAAACTGAGCATAAGGGAATAAAGGTAGGGGTGGTGTGCGGCTATGTTAAGGTTATGAATTTTGAAATGAAGGTGTTATAGCTTGCAAGGATGAAAAGGTTAATGGGGTGATATGAGTGTTGTACTTTGTCAATGTGGATGTGTTCAGGATATTTTGTATGGGTAAAAGCTTGGAGAGGCAGTCGGCAGTTAGATTAACGAAGTCCCTACGTGGAAATTAAATGATAGACTAGCATTTTGGCAAAACAGGATTGGAGATGGGCATGTGTACTGGGAGTGGAACCAATATTTTGACAACACAGCCTCATCCATGAATTGGAGTGCAGGGGGGGTTCCCCTCCAACCCAATGGCCATACTGGCCTCGAGACTCCTGAATTACTAACTTCAGTCAGTCAGCTGAGGAGGTCTCCATGCTGAGGCCCCCTCACATTTGGCTAGCGGCTTTGGCACCATCCATCTATCCCAGTGGAGTTGTCAGCTTGAAATCACTGCAAAACTCTGGGCAGCAAGCACAAAGTGGCCAATTAGGAGACTGCTTGCCAGGAGGATTAACTGGCAGGTGCGCTGATGACATGGACTGGCTCAGGACCCTTGTATGGTCCAACGTCAGGGTCCCAGCCACTGCTTGGAAATCCAACCCAGTATTTCAGGTCAATGATTTTTCCTCAGAGCCCATGATTGAAGGTCATTAACTTGCCAAGTTGACTCTCCACAGATGTTGCCAGACCTGCTCAGTATTTCCAGCATTTCATTTCAATGATTGTCATTCAGCTAGTAAGCTTTATCGTGGATGTTGTCACGTTTATATTGGTGAGATGCAGAGGCAGCTGGCCATCCTGTTGATAGATCCTTAAACTGAAACAAAATAACCTTCATTTACTGTGTTTTATAAAAATATCCAGGCAATAATTTCAAGGCTTCAGCCTGATGATGATTGTGAGATTTGTTTGTCCAGGCCTCTGATTTATGTTTATATAGAATCAAAGAATTGAATCCGAAATTACCAGCAGCAATTCCATCACTATATGTATTAAAAACTGATATTGTCTAAATCAGTTTCCATAAATTTGTGGCTTTGATGATATCTAAACTTTTATTCATTCTTGGGATGCAGGCATCACTAGCTAGGCCAGCATTTATTGTCCATCCCTAATTTCCCTCGTGAAGGTGGTGGTGAGCTGCCTTCTTCAACCACTGCAATCCATGTCGTGACCACTGCGATCCGTATAGTGACCACTGCAGTCCGTGTAGTGACCGCTGCGATCCGTGTGATGTTGGTGCACCCACAGTGCTGTTAGGAAGGGAGTTCCAGGATTTTGACCCAGCGACAGTGAAGGAATCACACGGGTAAGTTCCAACCTGTAACTCACTGCCAAGTATGTAAACTGTTGCAGCCCTAGCATTATATCCTAGCCTGTATCTCACACTGGCAGATATATACTGTCCTACATATAAATCACCTGGACACCTCAATTGAATTCTAACCTGTAATTTTCAAAACAGTCCCTTTGACCATTTTTAAAGATGCACAGTATTTTGCCATCACACAAGAGCTATGATCAAGTCAACTCCTTAACCAGACTATTTATTCATACTTGAGGATTTATTGCTTTCTGTATTATCCCTTTAATTTCTATGTTGTAGTTCTCCTTCGGGTATCTAATATTTTGTACATTAACTTTCAGAATCTAGTCTGTAACTTCCAGGATTTTGTTTCTTTGCATAAATGACCACAGCTCGTCAATAAGATTTCAGCTTGTAATATTTCAAAAATATCCCATCATTCATAGGTATCATAAGCAGGCTGTTGAGCCTCTTGAGACATTCAGTAAAATCATGGCTTATCTGCAACTTAATCCCACATTTTGACATTTGCCCCATATCCCCTAATACCTTTCACTAACAAAACTATCCTATTTAAAATTAACAATTGCCCCAACACACTTGCTGATTGTGCAAGATAATTTCATACTTCTACCCTTCTTTATGTTTAATTATGTTTCCACACAAAGGCGGACCAGGTGAACGGCACCCAGGGATCTCCCAGGACCCTGCATGGTCAGGGAAAGGGCAGGGTGGCCCCTGGCCCTCCCCTGGAATGTAGGCACTTTAGCACTGCCAGGGTGGCAGTGCCTGGGTGCCAGTATGGCACTGCCAAGGGTCAGGGCCGGAGGGGCCATGGCCATGAAAGGAGGGTGGGGGGGGGGGGGGGGATATTAAGAATGGGAGGGGTGCAGAAAAGGTAAGAAAGGGCCTCTGGAAGGTTGGGTGAAGGGTCCTGGAAGGGGGGCTGTAAGGGAATGTGGGGAACCTGAAAAGGGAGCCCCCCCAGTGTCCCCATAGTGGGGTGTCTTCATTTGGGAGTGGTGTAGGGTGATGCCTGTGGTATGGGGTAGACATTGCCCATGGGTGGGGTCAGTGGGGGATCTACAAGCTCACTTAAGAGATCAGAGCACCCTATCAAAATGGCAGCTCGATCTCTGAGGAGTCGGTCTCCCCAGCAGTTCAGCTACCCAGTACTGAAAATAATTCTAAGGGTGCGATTCTGTGGCCGCGGTGAGCTCAAGGGAGAGAGCAATGTGGCCGGTGAATGCCGAGAGAGGCTTCCAGCGAGCCTCCCGGTAGCCTCCGTGCCTCACGGGATTCTCCGAAGTCCCGCGGGACGTGGTCAGGACTCCGCACCAAATAGGCGTAACCAAATGGCGCTCCCGGAAGTAGGTGGTAAACCTACCTAAGACCTACTCGCACGGGATCCATCGGTCTCCCTCGATTCTTTGGCCTCCCCAGGGAGTCTGCAGCCGGGCGCTGATCAGTGCTGGTCCACACAAACGTGCACCAGGCGGAACAGCATCCCAGGGGGGTCTTCCGGGCCATTGGAGACCCCTGGGTGGTCAGGGTAGGTGCAGGGTGGCTCCCTGGCTGTCCCCCTGGAATGTGGGTTCCTTCGCACTGCCCAGGTGGCACTTCGGCACTGCCACCCTGGTACTGTCAATGTGCCCGGGTGGCATTGCCAAGCCAGCGGGAGCACTGCCTGGGTGCCAGGATGGCAATGCTTGGGTGCCATGCCCACAAAATGAAGATGAAGCGGGGTTAAAGGGTGGGGGAGTGCAGGGCAGGTAAGTAGGGGCTTCATGAGAGGTTGGCGAGGTGATGTGTGGAGGTCCTGGAAGGGAGATATTGCTGTAAGGGGGCTTAAAGCTGCCTGAAGAGGGGGGACCCCCAGTGACCCCATAATGGGATATCCTTACTTGGAGGGTGTATGGCAGTGTCTGTATGTGGAGTGACATTGACCATGGGTAGAGGGTGTGGGGGACCCACAAGCTCACTTCGAGATCGGGCACCCTTTCAAAATAGTGGCCCGATCTCAGTTCAGCTCCCCAGTGCTAAAAGAAATTCTGGGCAAAATATTAGATACCCGAAGGAGAACTACAACAAAGAAACTCAGCCCAGGCCGGGCCGCAGGATCACTGGGACGGGCGCGAATCACGCGACGTCGTCCCGCGCTGGTCCATTGATTCTGCGGAGAATCGGAGGCATTGGCACCTGCGCGGTTGACGCGGCGCCGGTCGGGGGCCGCTCTACGCGGACCACCCGCCGAATATCCATCCGGGATGGGCTGAGGGGCCACGCAAAAAATCCGAGTCCCACCGGCGCCGTCCACGTGTGCTCTTGCCCGGCGGGACCGCAGCGTGCATGCATCTGGCGGCGGCCTGGTTGCGGGGGGGGGCCTCCACTGTGGCCTGGCCCGCGATCGGGGCCTACCGATCGGAGGGCCGGCCTCTCGGGCTGGGGGCCTCTATTGCTCTGCGCTGGCCCCTATAGCCCTACGCCATGTTGTGTCGGAGCCGACACGGAGAAGGGAGCCACCGCGCAATCGGGCCAGTCCCTCTGCGCATGGCCGCATTGCCGCCGGTCCCACTGCGCATGCGCAGACCCGAGGTGCCCATCTGACGCTGGGATCGGCATCTGGAGCGGCATGGGTCGCTCCAATGCCATGCTGGACCCCTGTCGGGGTCAGAATCGCTGATCCTGAGGGCATGTTAACGCCGTCGGGAAACGCGACGCCATTTACGACGGCATCAACACTTAGCCTCAGGATCAGAGAATCCCGCCCTCGTAAGTCTGGACTAAACCGGTGAGAAACTCCCCGGGGCACAAAAAAGTGACTGGGCTGGATTCTCCGATCCTGCGGCTATGTCTGCAGGATCCATCTGGTCTTACGGCCAGAAAGTCGGCTCCGCCCCGCACCAATCCTCTGACCGGTGGGGGTCTAGCAGCTGCGCAGCGTAAAGCCCTAACTGCAGATACGATCACAGAATGGCCAGGTCCATGGCCCGCATGCACAAGGCGGCAGCCTGTAGTGGCATGTAACATGGCACTGGCCGCGTGCTGACCCGGCCTGCCAAAAACTGTCCGCCTGTAACCAGCCTCGCCAGCCCCCGCAGAAGTCCCCACTGCCAGCGGAATAGCTCTTTCCCCTCCCCCGACTATTGCGGCGCTGAACTCAGTCCACAGCCGCCATGCGAGGTGTCCGAACAGTGTGAGCACACGTTTCCCACGCCGTCAGGGACTCAGCCCATTGGCGGCGGAGCATCGGGGGTGGGCCTCAGATGACGTCCCGAGGCCGCCCATACTACTCCGTTTTTGAGGAGGCGGAATATCGCAAAACCAGCACCACCCCCGATCCCGGCGTAAAAGGGGATTCTCCGGCCGACCGGCGAACGTGATTTTGGCGATCATAGAATCCAGCCCACTAAGTGTCATTGAATAGCAGTGGGGAACTCGCCGGCAGAGTCGGCGGGAATCTCCCTGAAAAACCCAACACAAATTAACTTTGAAATTTTGGGGGGGAATCGCGTCCTTAGAAACTTTTCCATTAGACCCCGCACTTTAAGTGAGGAAGTACATGTTGGAATTTTAATTGAAGTGAGAGGCATTTTGACCTAATTTACTCCGTTAACTTTGACAACTTACCAACAGACCGCAATCTGTCAGATAGGTAACAGCACCTCCTCCACAATAATCCTCATCACCGTGGACCCGCAAGGATGTGTGCTCAGCCCTTTACTGTACTCTCTATACCCACATGACTGTGTGGCAAGATTTAACTCCAACTCAATAAGTTTGCGGATGATATGACTGTGGCGGGGCCTATCTCAAACAATGACGAATCAGACTACAGGAGGGAGATAAGTCACTTGGTTGCATGGTTTATCGAAAACAACCTCTCTCTTTGTTCTTTGTTCTCTAAATGTCGGAAAGACCAAGGAGCTGATCATCGACTTCAGGAAGCGTCGCATGACACACACTCCCGTCTGCATCAATGGCTCCAAAGTGGAGATGGTCGATAGCTTTAAGATCCTGGGGGTCACCATCACCAACAGTTTGTCCTGGTCCACCCACGTTGATGCAACAGTCAAGAAAGCCCAACAACGTCTCTACTTCCTACGGAAGCTAAAGAAATTTGGCATGGCTGCATCGACTCTCTCAAACTTCTGCAGATGTGTGATAGAGAGCATCCTATCCAGCTGCATCACAGCCTGGCATAGCAACTGCTCGGTCCAAGATCGCAAGAAACTGCAGAGTGTGGTGAACTCAGCCCAGCACATCACACAAGCTTGCCACCCCCACATTGATTCTGTATACACCTCCCGCTGCCTCAGGAAGGCAGACAGCATTATCAGAGACTCCTCCCACCCAGGCATTACCTTCTTCCGGACCTTTCCATCAGGCAGAAGGTACAGAAGTCTGAAGACCCGCACATCCAGACATAGGAACAGCTTCTTCCCCACAGCCACAAGACTCCTCCTCGGAGTGATCTGTTCCCTGTAAGAACACCATTCACGATGACCTACGCTGCTCTTGCTCATGTATTTGCTTTGTTTGGCCCCTTGTTCCGCACTGTAACCAATCACTGTTTGTCGATGTACCATTTGTCAGTGTTCTCTGTTGATTATTCTTTTTGACTACTGTGTACGTTCCCCCGGCCACAGAAAAATACTTTTCACTGTACTTCGGTACATGTGACAATAAATCAAACCAAATCAAGCTGGGCCTTGAACTCCTCCCATTTAAAGAGTTATTGTTTTCTGTATTGCCCCCTCATGTTCCTCAGTATGGGCCCGGTCGTAAGCAAATCCCAAAGGGGATTGTTTGACTGATAATAGACAGCTAACACTGTGCTTATCCTCTAGATATGAAGGCCAGCATTCCATTTGCCTTTGTTGACTATTTTCTGTATCTGTTTATGACCTGCACCCCAAAGTCTCTCTTAATCCTCAAGTGTTTCTAGCTTTTTATCATTTAGAAAGCACTCCGATCTATCATGTTTAGGTCCAAAGTGGATTTGTCAGTTTTGCCCATTCTTATAGAGATACTGATAGATTATTCTTCTATCTGTACTGTTTAGAAAGCGGCCTATCTTTGTCTCATTGACAAATTAGGATATATGACTTTCCATCCCTTACCTATGTCAATACAGTGAATAGTTGAACTCCTCGAACCAATCCTTGTGAGACAGCACTAGTAACATTCTGCCAATTAGGGAACCTGCTCATTATCCTTACTCTCTGTCTCCTGCCATTCAGCCAATTTCCTAAGCAAGTCAATAATTTGCCTTCAGTTCCATGCGCATTCCTAGGCAGCTTTTGCTGTTTGGTTGTCAATTGTATTTTTTTTCCATGTTCATTTTTAATGGAAATGTTTCTTCTCCCTCGCGTGTTTTGTATTTGCTGCAAAATGGAATTGACTCTGGTAAAAACTGAAGGGAAGAAAACATAAGATTGTTCCCATGTAACTGAGAACATTTAATTAGCCACTCCTACTGTGCTAGTTGATCCTCAATATTCAGCCCGTGTGATGATTTACAATAACTATGGCATGCATCAGTTTTTATGGGTTGAATTGATCCTGCAGGAATTTGCTATCTGGAACAGACTATATTACAAGAATGTAATGGACACT
Organism: Scyliorhinus torazame; assembly: GCF_047496885.1. Classification (NCBI taxonomy): domain Eukaryota; kingdom Metazoa; phylum Chordata; class Chondrichthyes; order Carcharhiniformes; family Scyliorhinidae; genus Scyliorhinus; species Scyliorhinus torazame. Next base: position 195,559,550 of record NC_092717.1, read on the forward strand.
GCTGTGAAATTCCACTTTTACAGTCACTAAATATTTGGGATGGCAATACATTCTTTAAAAAGCCTGTTGTGTTGCCAGATTTGTCTGCTCATTACCAGCAGTTATTTTTTGTTTCAATTCTTTTAATGAAATGCAGGATACCAAAATAAATAAACCTCAAACACACAAACTGTCTGCTGAGCCTCACGTCATGACTAACATTTTCAAGGCAGCCTGTGGAGTTGAGATGTAGGGGTGACTGGAGCTGTTCTAATTTCACAACATGCTCCAACCGACCAATGCCCAACTGGAAAAGCCATTGATTCTTTAGCTCCTGGGATTTTGGAATGTGGGGGTGGGGGAGAGACGTAATGATAATGTCACTAAATTACTAATCCAGAGGCCCAGCTAATGTTCTGTGGACATGGGTTCAATTAATAAATTGGGAATTGAAAACCAGAGCGTGATTTACCGGGCCTGTTAGCCACAGGCATAAATCCTATAATGATCGCTAAATATCACGAGAGTCCAAAATCGGGGTTCGTGCCAGCACGATATCGGAAGGCGATCTTCCCGGGCCCTCCCCGATGACACGATCAGATTCATACCCAGGAAGGGAGCAAACCTGATTTGCATCGATTTGAATCCATTGTGTTACACTTCACGAAGGTAGCATTGCATCTTCAGATCTCATTGAATCCTCCCACCCACCAGGGGTGATGTCATGTGGGCACAAATACTACTGCTTCTTAAAGACAGGACCAGGCAGCATGACCTCCAAGAGGGAGGAAGGAAGTGAGCACCAGAAAGTCTAGGAGAACAGAAATCGATGTCCAGCTGTCCAGCTCAGGGGTCTGGGGGTGGGGGTGGTTAGCAAGAGTCTGGGATGGGGGTCGTGGATATTGCCTGTGCTGTTTACAAAGTTCATACAGGCCTGTGTGAGTCTGTTGCCTGTGGCTTGGGGGTTGGGGGTATGGGACACCTGAGTAAGAAGGGTACCTATTTGCTTTGCCTATCCCTGAAGCAGAAAGCAATTCTTCCCTCTAACATTCTTGAGACTCTTGTTCATCAAACTAATTGGCCATTAAAAGTTAACTCTTAACAATGTCAGCTGCTCACAGTCTCAAAGCTGGGTTCAAGGATAAAGGTACATGGGTTTCAGAGAGGCTGTGTTTGTTTATGTGCCAGATCTTAGTGCCTGCCACTGAGGATCCATTAGCCTCCAAGGTGGACATCACTGTCAAGTGGCCCCTTCCCATGAGAGACAGGCCACCATATAAATCTCCTGTCAGAACCCCTCAGTGATATTGAGAAAAAGGGAGGGGAGAACCAGACTGGAGACCAAAGGCGACTATGACTGGGTGAGGGCTCAATTCCAGAGTCTGTCAGCATCTGTGACGTGAGTGAACGTTGCGTGCTGGATAAGCTGAGGGATTTACTGCTTCCAGGTTTGGGAGGCCAATGGGTAAAGGGGGGTACTGTTTTTTTCCAATTAAGGGGCAATTTGGAGTGGCCAATTCATCTACCTTGCACATCTTTTTGGGTTGTGTGGGTTATATTATGATGTTGTAATATATATATTACCCTTTAACTAGCCGAGTTGTTGAAATATAGTCGTAGTCTTCCAGTGATGATAAAGTAATTTAATGCGTAATAGAAAATAATCTTGTGAGTTCTTTATACTTAATACTAAACTAGTAAACAAACAAATAACTGTAAACCAAATAGTAAATAAGAAAGATAATTACTGATATATATTAACTTCTTCTCTCTAGCTCGGTACTCTCTGCACTCCAGGCACACGCACTCCCCTAGGAAAGTGCGGGGAAACATTTATGTAGGTCCTGATAGTGTGGCCATTTAGTGCTCACGAGAATTATGTTAAAGTTCATAGATTATGTTGATTTGGCTTTCTTCTCCTTCTTGTAGATCTTCTTAATTTCAGTGGTGAGGAAGAAGTTTTAATGTTCTTGCTCAGTGATGAAGTAGAATGTTGTTGTTCAACATTTCTTAAAACAGATTAAATCAAGATCACAAAAAACTGGTGTGTGAACCTTAACTTGAAGAAGATCACGACGATTTCTTCTGATTAACACATCATCTGATGTTTTTACCAGATATGATCCAGGTGAAACCTACCTAAGAACCAGAGCAGTGTCTGACCAACCTCCTTCAGGAAGTCTGATGTGAACATGATCATCAACTTCAAGAGGTTTCAGATTCTTGGCATGTTGATCATAGTACTGTTTCCGTTTCTGACGTTGATGATGCATTTGTTTCACATCATGTTGATCAGGATCAGGAATATGTAGCTGAGGTAGTGTTGTTCTGATGTTCCTGTTAAACAAAATCTGCGCTGGTGATAATCCTGTGGTCAGAGGTGACGATCTGTAAGGTAACATGGCTAAGTAGAAGTCAGATTGTGAGTCTCTGGCTTTACTTAATAATTGCTTAATTATATGAACGCCTTTCTAACCTTTCCGTTAGATTGCGGGAAATGAGGGCTTGAGGTGTTATGTCTGAAATTGCACGTTGTGCAATTTCAGTCCATTCCCAACTGTTAAAACACGGACCATTATCAAACATTATGGTTTGAGGTATACCATGTCTAGCAAAGATGTCTTTGCATGCCTGAATAACAGTTGTGGATGTGAGATCATTTAGTTTCATGACTTCTAGAAAATGTGAATAATAGTCAATGACTAAAATGTAATCTCTGCCATATGAATGAAAGAGGTCGATACCTACTTTCACCCATGGTAATAATGTAATATCATGTTGCTGCAATTGTTCTTTGCACTGTTGACTTTGGTGTTTCTGGCAGGTGGAACAGGAAAAATCATGTCTGTGATGTCTTGATTAATACCTGGCCAATAAATTGATTGCCTGGCTCTGCGTTTACATTTCTCTATGCCTAGATGACCTTCATGAAGTCTGGTTAGCATTTCTGACTTCATACTCTCTGGAATGACGAGTCTGTCATGTCTCAGTAGAATACCATCTAATATCATCAGTTCAGACTGTATACTCTGGTATTGTGGACAGTGACCTTTTGGCCATCCATTCTGCAAGTGATGGATTACTCTGGTCAAAGTGGCATCCACCTGTGTATCCTCACATATTTGTTGAAGTTTGTGATCGGACGCAGGAAGTAATTCTTTAAACAATTGGAGATAAGCATCAATGTCATTTATTGATTCTGCTGGTGTGATCTGGATTGGATTGGATTGGATTGGATTTGTTTATTGTCACGTGTACCGAGGTACAATGAAAAGTATTTTTCTGCGAGCAGCTCAACAGATCATTAAGTACATGAGAAGAAAAGGGAATAAAAGAAAATACATAATAGGGCAACACAACATATACAATGTAACTACATAAGCACCGGCATCGGATGAAGCATACAGGGTGTAGTGTTAATGAAATCAGTCCATAAGAGGGTCATTTAGGAGTCTGGTGACAGTGGGGAAGAAGCTGTTTTTGAGTCTGTTCGTGTGTGTTCTCAGACTTCTGTATCTCCTGCCTGATGGAAGAAGTTGGAAGAGTGAGTAAGCCGGGTGGGAGGGATCTTTGATTATACTGCCCGCTTTCCCCAGGCAGCGGGAGGTGTAGATGGAGTCAATGGATGGGAGGCAGGTTCGTGTGATGGACTGGGCGGTGTTCACGACTCTCTGAAGTTTCTTGCGGTCCTGGGCCGAGCAGTTGCCATACCAGGCTGTGATGCAGCCTGATAGGATGCTTTCTATGGTGCATCTGTAAAAGTTGGTAAGAGTCAATGTGGACATGCCGAATTTCCTTAGTTTCCTGAGGAAGTATAGGCGCTGTTGTGCTTTCTTGGTGGTAGCGTCGACGTGGGTGGACCAGGACAGATTTTTGAGATGTGCACCCCGAGGAATTTGAAACTGCTAACCATCTCCACCTCGGCCCCGTTGATGCTGACAGGGGTGTGTTACAGTACTTTGCTTCCTGAAGTCAATTACCAGCTGTGTCAATTGATCTGGACAGAGTGTCAGCTATGATCAACTCTTTACCTGGAGTATAGATAAGGTTAAAATCATATCTATGCTGTTTCATCATAAGTCGTTGTAGTCTAGGAGTCATATCATTAAGATTTTTATCAATAATATTGTCAAGTGGACGATGGTCTGTTTCCACAGTACATTTTGGTAAGCCGTACACATAATCATGAAATTTAGTTATTCCAGTAACAAGTCCAAGACAATCTTTCTCGATCTTAGCGTACCTACATTCAGTTGAGGTCATTGATCTTGGGGCGTTGGCTATGGGAACTCCGTTGTTGTGGTGGACGTCCTGTTGTAGCAAAACGGGCACCAATGCCATTCTGACTGGCATCAGTCGAGATTTTAGTGGGTTTAGTCGGGTCAAAAAATGTCAAGCTTGGAGTCTGGATCAGCTGTTGTTTCAAATCTGACCATTGTTTATTGTGACGCTGAGTCCATTTGAAATCAATGTTTTTCTTGATTAGCTGACATAATGCAGTAGTTCTGGGAGAAAGATTTGATATGAATTTCCCCAGGAAGTTCACATATGCTAGAAAACTCAAAACATCCTTCTTATCTTTCAGTTGTTGCATTGTTTTAATTGCTTCAACTTTGTCATTGTCAGGTGTGATACCATGAGCTGATATGTTGTCACCAAGAAATTTTAGAGATGAGATGGCAAACATGCACTTCGATGGTTGAATTTTAAACCATACGTATGTATCCTTTCAAAGACTTTTCTGAGTCGAATTATGTGTTCTTCTGCTGTCGTAGACCAGATGATTATGTCATCAATATAAACACGAACACCTTGAATGTTCTCTGTCATTTGCTCCATTATACGAAGAAATATTTCTGATGCATAAATAATACTGAAGGGCGTTCTATTGAAACAATACCTCCCAAAAGTTATATTCAACGTGCAGAGGAGCTTGCTGGAGTCATAAAGCTGCATCTGCCAGAATACTGGAGATGCATCTAATTTAGTGAAGATTTTAGCATTGGCCATTTCTGAGGTGATTTCCTCTTTTTTAGGCATTGGGTAGTGCTCTCAACGAATACTTCTGTTGAGATCTTTAGGATCCATGCATATCCTTATGCCACCAGGGAACTCACCCAATCTGTTGGTTGCGTCACCTTTGATATAATCCCTTGAGTTTACAGTCTTGAGAGTTCAGCTTTCAGTCGTTCTCTGAGAGGTGCTGGTACTCGTCTCGGCGGATGTAATACTGGCTTGGCATTTTAAAAAAATAATTTTATATTGATATGGCAGTGTGCCCATGCCATGAAAAACATCAGGGTATTCTTTTAATGATTGCTGGATGTCATCTTCTTTGTAGATGTCTCAGAAGTATTCAGGAAGATTCTCTGAATTAGCTGTAAATCTTTACATGCCTGAGCACCCAGTAGCGAAGATCGGTGATCATCCAATATTTCAAACCTTAACTTTTTGTGAATGTCCCTGTTGCTGGCATTGAGATAACACGAACCATACGGAATACTTTGATTGCCATTACAATCTTTCAATGAGCATTCCGCAGGAACTATGTTGTAGTCACCTGTGATTGTAGACAAGTCTTTGGAATTTAGAAAATTTGCTGAAGTGCCTGTATCTAATTTGAAAGTTATAGGACAATTGTTGATACATACTGTAGTCATCCACTCATTGCTAACGATGTTGACTTGTTGATTTTTTTATTGCTTGAAAAGTTTTCTTAATTGCGTGAAGAGCTTTCTTTGTTGCAAGAAGATATGTGTTTTTTGCTTGAAGATCTGTCTTCGTTGATGCTTCAATCACTCCGACAAAGAAGGTATTTTCCAAGAAGAAAATTTCATCACCTTGGGAAAAATCTTGTGGGGAATTTACTTTTTCATCTGTTTCAACTGCTCTCACTTTATAATTCTTGTGTGTAGGAGGGAGATACTTTGCTGAAGACTGGCATTGAGAAGCATAATGATTCATCTTGAAACACCTCAAACAGCATTTTCCAAAAGCTAGGCAGTTTCCCTTTAAATGGGCGTTGCCACATCTGTGACACGTCATCACGCTGTTGCCGTGACGCACCATTGATGTTCGTGCATGCGCAGACCCCTTTTGCGGTGTGTCGCGTTTCTGTGCAAAGTGTGCATGTCCCGAGTAGGAAAATGCGTGCGCAAGATGGCTGCCGTCTCGAACGTGCTTCTGTGTTGCCTGCGGCACCATTTTTATTTTCTCAGCCTCGTGGTGGACTTTGGCGCCTTTTTCTTTCGGATAAAACTCTAAGCATTGACTTTTACTTTGTTCACTGCAGATGCATTTTTCAGTAGCAATTTTCAACATAAGATTATTTTGACATAATAAGGCTTCTCTTAAAGATTCATCTGTTATACCATAAACGATGTGGTCTCTCATGAGAGAGCCACGCAGACCAGCATAATTACAGGCCTGAGCTAGGAGTTTGAGACCAGTTATAAAGTTAACAGATTCCACAACTATTTGCACTTGCTTATGAAATCGGAATCGCTCTAAGATTTAGGTACTTTGCATTCCGCAGTGAGCATCAAATTTGGTGATTATATGTTCAAATTTGGTTTTATGTTCACCCGCAGCAAAAATAAATGAGTTATCGATTTCAATTGCCTGCTGTCCTGCTAGGGACAGAAGCAAAGCGATTTGTCTAGCCTCTGAAGCAGTATTCAGATCACTAGCGTCCAGATAAAGCTGGAATTGTTGCTTAAACAGTATCCAATTAAGAATAAGGTTACCGGTTGTCTTCAGATGTTTGGGAGCCTGCACTTGATCCATCGAAAATCGATCTGTAGTCAAGGATTCCATTTCTGCGATGACTTCGCCAATCGAATAGTCAGTATCGGAACTTTATCTTCTTTGTTTGAATTCACTTACTAGCCTTTCTTAAAGCTTTATAAACCTGGTACCATGTTATATTATGATGTTGTAATATATATATTACTCTTTCTATTTAGCCGAGTTGTTGAAATATAGCCGTAGTCTTCCAGTGATGATAAAGTAATTTAATGAATAATTGTGTGAGTTCTTTTTACTTAATACTGAACTAGTAGACAAACAAATAACTGTAGATCAAACTAGTAAATAGATAAAGATAATTACTGATATCTATTAACTTCTTCTCTCTAGCTCTGTACTCTCTGCACTCCAGACACACACTCCCCTAGAAAAGAGCGGGAAAACATTTATATAGGTCCTGATACTGTGGCCATCTAATGTTCAGTTGCCTGTACTAGCTTAACTTTGTCTGATCATGTATTGCTACATACAGAGATCACTACATGGGTGAGATCCACGCAGACACGAGGGGCATGTGCAAACTCCACGGACTGTGACCCGGGGCTGGAATAGAACCCGGGTCCTCGGCGCCCTGAGGCAACAGTGCTAACCGCTGCGCCACCATGATGCCCGGGGAGATACTGCTGTTAAATGGAAGCAACACCAACCAGTCTGTGTGCGTGTCTCTCTCTCTCTCTCTCTCTGCCTGTCTGTGTGTGTCACTCTCTCTCAGTCAATGTGTGCGTCTCTCTCTGTGTCTGTGTGCGTCTCTCTCTGTGTCTGTGTGCGTCTCTCTCTGCGTCTGTGTGCGTCTCTCTCTGTGTCTGTGTGCGTCTCTCTCTCTGTCTGTGTGCGTCTCTCTCTCTGTCTGTGTGCGTCACTCTCTCTGTCTGTGTACCTCTCTCTCTCTCTCTCCCTCTCTGCGTCTCTCTCTCTCTGTGCATCTCTCTCTCTCTCTCTCTCTGTGTCTCTCTCTCTGTGTGAATCTCCCTCTCTCTCTGTGTGTCTCTCTCTCTCTGTGTGAATCTCTCTCTCTCTCTCTCTGTGTCTCTCTCTCTGTGTGAATCTCCCTCTCTCTCTGTGTGTCTCTCTCTCTCTGTGTGAATCTCTCTATCTATCTGTGTGCGTCTCTCTCTCTGTGCGTCTCTCTCTGTCTGCGTGTGCGTCTCTCTCTTGGTCTGCATGTGCATCTCTCTCTCGGTCTGCATGTGCGTCTCTCTCTCTGTGTGCGTCTCTGTGTGTGCGTCTCTCTCTGTCTGTGTGCGTCTCTCTCTGTCTGTGTGCGTCTCCTTCTGTCTGTGTGCGTCTCCGTCTGTGTGCACCTCTCTCTGTGTGTGCGTCTCTCTCTGTGCGTCTCTCTCTCTCTGGGTCTGTGTGCGTCTCTCTCTGGGTCTGTGTACATCTCTCTCTGGGTCTGTGTGCATCTCTCTCTGGGTCTGTGTGCGTCTCTCTCTGGGTCTGTGTGTGCGTCTCTCTCTGGGTCTGTGTGCGTCTCTCTCTGGGTCTGTGTGCGTTTCTCTCTGGGTCTGTGTGCGCCTCTCTCTGGGTCTGTGTGTGCGTCTCTCTCTGGGTCTGTGTGTGCGTCTCTCTCTGGGTCTGTGTGTGCGTCTCTCTCTGGGTCTGTGTGTGCGTCTCTCTCTGGGTCTGTGTGTGCGTCTCTCTCTGGGTCTGTGTGTGCGTCTCTCTCTGGGTCTGTGTGTGCGTCTCTCTCTGGGTCTGTGTGCGTCTCTCTCTGGGTCTGTGTGCGTCTCTCTCTGGGTCTGTGTGTGTCTCTCTCTGGGTCTGTGTGTGTCTCTCTCTGGGTCTGTGTGTGCGTCTCTCTCTGGGTCTGTGTGTGCGTCTCTCTCTGGGTCTGTGTGCATCTCTCTCTGGGTCTGTGTGCGTCTCTCTCTGGGTCTGTGTGTGCGTCTCTCTCTGGGTCTGTGTGTGCGTCACTCTCTGGGTCTGTGTGCGTCACTCTCTGGGTCTGTGTGCGTCACTCTCTGGGTCTGTGTGCGTCACTCTCTGGGTCTGTGTGCGTCACTCTCTGGGTCTGTGTGCGTCACTCTCTGGGTCTGTGTGCGTCACTCTCTGGGTCTGTGTGCGTCACTCTCTGGGTCTGTGTGCGTCACTCTCTGGGTCTGTGTGCGTCACTCTCTGGGTCTGTGTGCGTCACTCTCTGGGTCTGTGTGCGTCACTCTCTGGGTCTGTGTGCGTCACTCTCTGGGTCTGTGTGCGTCACTCTCTGGATCTGTGTGCGTCACTCTCTGGGTCTGTGTGCGTCACTCTCTGGGTCTGTGTGCGTCACTCTCTGGGTCTGTGTGCGTCACTCTCTGGGTCTGTGTGCGTCACTCTCTGGGTCTGTGTGCGTCACTCTCTGGGTCTGTGTGCGTCACTCTCTGGGTCTGTGTGCGTCACTCTCTGGGTCTGTGTGCGTCACTCTCTGGGTCTGTGTGCGTCACTCTCTGGGTCTGTGTGCGTCACTCTCTGGGTCTGTGTGCGTCACTCTCTGGGTCTGTGTGCGTCACTCTCTGGGTCTGTGTGCGTCACTCTCTGGGTCTGTGTGCGTCACTCTCTGGGTCTGTGTGCGTCACTCTCTGGGTCTGTGTGCGTCACTCTCTGGGTCTGTGTGCGTCACTCTTTGGGTCTGTGTGCGTCTCTCCCTCTGGATGCGTCTCTCTCTCTGTCTGTGTGCGTCTCTCTCTCTTGTCTGTGTACGTCTCTATTGTCTGTGTGAGTCTCTCTCTCTCTCTGCGTCACTCTCTGTGTGCATCTCTCTCTCTGTCTGTGTGCGTCTCTCTCTCTTGTCTGTGTGCGTCTCTCTCTCTTGTCTGTGCGTCTCTCTCTCTCTTGTCTGTGTGCGTTTCTCTCTCTTGTCTGTGTGCGTCTCTCTCTCTTGTCTGTGTGCGTCTCTCTCTCTTGTCTGTGTGCGTCTCTCTCTCTTGTCTGTGTGCGTCTCTCTCTCTTGTCTGTGTGAGTCTCTCTTGTCTGTGTGCGTTGCTCTCTCTGTCTGTCTATGTGTGCGTCTCTCTCTGTGCGTCTCTCTCTGTGTGTGCGTCTCTCTCTCTCTCTCTGTGAGTGCATCTCTCTCTGTCTATGTGCGCCTCTCTCTGTCTGTGTGCACCTCTCTCTGTCTGTGTGCGCCTCTCTCTGTCTGTGTGCGCCTCTCTCTGTCTGTGTGCGCCTCTCTCTGTCTGTGTGCGCCTCTCTCTGTCTGTGTGCGCCTCTCTCTGTCTGTGTGCGCCTCTCTCTGTCTGTGTGCGCCTCTCTCTGTCTGTGTGCGCCTCTCTCTGTCTGTGTGCGCCTCTGTCTCTGTGCGTCTCTGTCTCTGTGAGTCACTCTCTCTGTCTGTGTGTGTCACTCTCATCTGCCTCCTTAAGATGCCCTTCAGCTACCTCGACAGATCCAGTGGGGTCCTTCAGTCCCCAAGGGGTCTCCTGCATCGTGGTTGTCAGCTGTGCCCTACCTGGCTTAGCAAAAGGGCAACAACTTTACCGATGAAGACCTGGAGGACGCCACATTTTCAGATGAGGAGGAAGCCTTGGAGGGAGTAGAGGAAGAGACCAGTGAGGAGCCAAAGGATGGAAGCTAGGCGGGGGCAAGGGTTTGCATTAGCAGGAGGGCTAGGGATGCTCTCATCGCTTCATGCAATAGGGTAGGCATGGTGTCTGGCAGCTCAACAACCGCTCTCTGAGTCCATCATGGTCCTCGGGGAATGACCCATGCTTCGGAGTTCTCCATAATGGATCTGATCTGTTGCCTCAGGCTTTCCACTGCAGATGCCACCCATGCAGTGTTGGCCTGGGTACCACGAATTGCCAGCAACTTCTGTGACAGAAGGCTTTGGGACTCCTCCATTCGGCCTTGCAGTCGCAGGAGTGTCGCTGACAACCCTTCTTGGTATTCCTGGCTCAGCTTTTGCATTTCCAGCAGCTGAGGGACGAACGTGTCCGGAGGCACGCCCCTTGCTTGGGGCGTAGTTGTGTCCTGGGATCCATCAGACCACCTACTGTTTGATCCCTGGGACACACCTGCCTCCACCTGATGTGCATCAGACGCTGTGCGGAACATGACCCAGAAACCTGCCTGCTAAGTTCACCCACTGAAGTGTGCGTCACTGCTATGGAGGATGGTGTGAGTGAAAGCTGTGATGCTTCATTCTTATCCTCCGATGTCTTCTCCAAGGTGGTGTCAAGGGTAGACGGTATGATACTGTTGATAGACGGGCTAGGCTCTTCAGTTGATGTTTCTGCAAGGGACATGTTTTTAGTGCATGACCTGATCAAGGGTTTGGACTACAAAGAATTCACTTGACAGTGGTCATCTGGATGAAAGGTGGCTTCTCACTTTTCTGTCATAGGTCAACCTCGCCCTCAGCGCAGGCCCGCTGCTGCTCCGCCCAATAGCTCCATGGCCCTCTCCTCTCATGGAGTCAGGATCCTGAGCTCAGGCATCCCATTGCCCATGGCGATTGGTCATTCCAATGGTCTCCTGGATGGAAGCTTGTTGACACCTGGCATGCAAGCTTGATGACACCTGGGAACTGCGATTAAACAGGGAGGGGTTCTGATGAAGAGTGCCCGGAGGGGGGTTTGAGGCTGCTGGTGGGAGGTCGAGTGCTGGGGTCCTGCAAGCTGGTAGCATGTGGGATCTTTCTGGGGGTGGAGGGGGGGGGGGGGGGATTTTCAGAAGGAAGGAGTGAAGAGAGGAGACCGGAACCACTTTTACCCTTGCTGATCTTAGGTCTTTCATCCTTTTCTTACATTACACACCCACCCTCTTGGTCAGGCTGCTGCACTAACTAGTGTCCCAAACGGGATTCGTTACCTTGCTGGAGGGCTTCCTGCCAGCCCGAGGGTATATTCTCCTCCACTGCATCCAGCAAACAGCTGAGGGCCCCCTCTGTAGAATCTAGGAGCTGGCTTCTGAGTTGCCACCCTCCTGGCTTGAATGAGAACAAGTGCTGTGGAGCTTTTAAATGCAGCGCCCCATTTATTGAAGTGCTCACATGACCCCTTGGGGTAGGCAAATCAGACGCTTTGCATCTTAGGCATGGCGCTTTTCATGTGGGGGAAAGTACCGGTGGGAATCGGCCTGATTTTCTTGCCAAGAATTACACTTTGCCATTTTTGGGGAAAAAATTTGGTCCCTTGCTTCAGTGATGGTCGCCATAAAGCTATCATCGATTAACATTCAAAAAAAATAACTGGTTCATTAATGTCCTTTTAGGGACGGAAATCTGCCAGCTGTACCTGATCTACATGCGACTCCAGACGCACAGCAATGTGGTTGACTCTTAACTGCCCTCTGAATAGGCCCACTCAGTTCAAGGGCGATTAGGGATGGGCAGAAAATCCTGGCCTTTTCAACAATGCCCACGTCCCATGAAATACTTTTTTAAAAGCTGCAACCGAAGGCCCACAAAACACAGAGGTGCAATGCATTCAAATTGCAGCCTTGCTCTGATTTGCTGTCAACTCTGGTTCAATCATCCCGTTTGCCTCTTTGATTCCTAAAACTGATTTATTCACAAGAGTCGACTTCATTATATTTGCTGCACATGTCTCTGCATTTGAGTCTCCCCTCTCCAATGTCTTTTTTGAGATATCCAAGCTCCCCTTTCAGATGTTGTATTCCTGCTGGGCTTATTACTTCAAAACCCAAGGGTTTATTTTAATATAATATAGAAATCAACTAATTAAACTTTGGGGTGTGGGGAGCACTGAGGGAGATTAGTGCCCACTTTTGCCTTGGACCTGTTTATTTAGAGTAGAGTATGATTCAGGGATCTCTTTGCAGACTGCAAAGGCAGGCCTTAGTGGGTTTAAATATATCTGAAGAATTGGGAACCAGTTTATGACACTTAAAATAAAAATGCTTTCTTCTCCAGTGCAAGAAGAAACACACACTTGTCTGTCTGGAATTCTCCAGGACCGGGAGCTGCACACAAGGCTCCAAGTGCAAGCTGCAGCACCTGCAACGCAAAAACTACAAGAGGAAGCATACATCCGAAACCAGTCAGGATCGAGTAGCAGAGGAGTATGCAACTTCCAAGAGGAACAAACTTGCAAACGAGACAGAAAGGTAAAACAGGATTATCACTGAAGGGAGGTGACTTGGATGGGAGGTAGGAGTTTGGGGGGGAGGGGTGGGGGGTTGGATGGGAGGGCAATGGGGGTTGAAAGGGGAGGTAGCGGATGAGGGGGTGTTGTGTGGGAGGGTTGGGTGGGAGGGCTGAGAGGAGGTGATGGAGTGAGGGGAAGGGAGGTGGTGGGTAAGTGCAGTTGGGGATGAAGAGGATTGGAGTGGAGGGGCAATGGGGCTAGGGGGAAGTTGTGGGAAGATTGGGGGGATCGTGTTGGGTGGGGAGTGAGGAAGGTTGGGTGGGAGGGATGTGATTGGGAAATGGAGGGAGCTTTATGGGGGGTGGTGGGAGGCAGTGGGTAGTTGGTGGGGAGCGTGTAATACAGTGGGATGTTTGAGGTGGGCTGTGGCAGGGTGGGATCACTTTTTAAGTTGTAAATAGTGTACGCTTCTCAAAATTTTGAATTTAAACCTGCAATCTAAATTTTCATGGTACCCTAAATCAGGCAAAATTCTGATGACATGCTATGTTAATGTACCAGAATCTTGGGCCTTCTCAAAATAAACACAAGAGACCAAAAGCCAGGAGTGATGCAAAACAAGGTGTGGACTTGTGATCGCCCAAAATTAAATCCCTATTTGTAACTAGTAGATTGTTTTCAAAATGGTTTTGGTTCACCCACTAAATTCAATGTGCCCAATTTCTATGATAAGAGTGGCACGGTACCACGGCGATTAGCACTGTTGCTTCACAGCTCCAGGGTCCAAGATTCGATTCCTGGCTTAGGTCACTGTCTGTGCGGAGTATGCATGTTCTCCCCGTGTCTGCGTGGGTTTCCTACCGGTTTTCCGGTTTCCTCCCACAGTCCAAAGATGTGCAGGTTAGGTGGATTGGCCATGCTAAATTGCCCTTGGTGTCCAAAAAGGTTTGGTGGGGTTACGAGGATAGGGTGAAGGTGTGTGCTTAAATAGGGTGCTCTTTCCAAGGCCGGTTCAGACTCGATGGGCCGAATGGCCTCCTTCTGCACTGTAAATTCTATGATCTAACTTCTGGGTGAAGGAGAAACAACCCAGTTCTTGAGTTAAGACCATGCTAAAAAAACTTTTACCATGAGTCATTCTTTGAAAAGTTCCAATCAACAATTCAGTCTACGTTTTTTCCAAGCTACTGATGTATGTCTGATTGATAATGGAAAAGATCTTGTGCAGTTTATTTGGGTTGTAAGTACCTAATCTTTCCCCCAGATATGAATTTACTGTTACCATGTCCATATGGTGCATTGTGCAGAACATGTTCACGAGGCAATCACCCAAAATCAGTGTCATCATCATCTAAAGGGTGTGCACAAATTAACACTGCATTATATTGTTGCTGCTCTTAATGTCCCATGCTGCATATATATCAGACGATATTTGTTACTAGATGACAACAATGGGCATTGACATCTTACTGGACCTTTCTGTGAATGTTTGGTGGATTGATTGGTGAATCATGAAAGGGGAAAGAATATCATGCATGATTGAGGGGGAGGTAAAAGCTGGGGGTGGGATTGGGAATTGGGAGAAGCGCACCAGGGCCCATGATGTGTCTTCCTGGTCCTGCCGTGGTGTCATGTGTTGCACAGTATAAAAGTCACTGCTTCTGTACAAATGTGCGTGTGATCAGAGGTTGTTCCTCAACCCTTGCCCAGGACTGCTATAATAGAACCTTCTAGGCTTCGGCACAAAAAAACCTTAAGGTTTCTATACAAAAACCAGGAAATACTGTTAAAAACACAAAGAATTAAGCCAACTCTCACCTATGATGCACCTCCGCTCATTATATGGATTGGATTTTGTTTATTGTCACATGTACCGAGGTACAGTGAAAAGTATTTTTCTGCGGGCAGTTCAACAGATCATTAAGTACATGGAAAGAAAAGAAAATACATAATAGGGCAACACAAGGTACACAATGTAACTACATAACACCGGCATCGGGTGAAGCATACAGGGGTATAGTGTTAACCAGGTCAGTCATCTGGTTGAGAATATGGGGCAAGCAACCCTGAAATAAATGCATTTCAAACAAGCTTGGAGTTTATTACACTCAAAAGGTTGAAGATTCTATACAGCAGGTGGGCTTACTTAACTAAAGAACTGGAGACATGGCATTTGCATTTAACCAATTTCCCAGAATTAACAAAATATTTGGAGTTAAAAGGCAATTAATTTGAATTTCTACCTGACAATAAGCCATGTGTGTCATATTGTCATGGGGATAAGTGGACCTTCTTTGTTTTCAGTTTAGCTTTGTGAATTCAGTTAGAGCATAACTAGCAGGCAGAATTGGTTGATTTTTTTAAAAAGCAAACAAGAGACTGTCAGATTTGGTCTTATGAAGCTTGTAGCTCCTTGGAAATCTAGAGATAATGCCCAGACCTACACCTGAGTAGGGTAAATGCTAGATATATCGTCCATGACACGGCCTACAGTTAATAGCTGGTATAAAGCACATTTGAAAAGGAGAAAAAAACGGCTGGAAGATTTGTTTAGCTTGAAGCCAAAGGAAGAAATCTACAGCAATCCTTTCAATAAACTTTGTTGTAATTGGAGTTTCAGGCGTATTCAGCTTCGTTGCATTTTGAAACCATAGCAATTGGCTATTGAAAACAGAGGGTGTTTTCATATGTTGTAAGCCATTATGAAGGAATCACAGGGAGGCTCGTGTTTGAGCTGTGGAATCCAGAGTTGTGAGGTCAGCAAATAAATTGGAAGGTCACTGAGCGAAAAGGTAATGGAAGAACCCGCATAAAGCCTTGTACCTCAGTTGATAGCTGGAACACTGAAGAGATATCGGAGTGAATTTCAGAAAGCTGTGTTAAATGTACCTTTTTGAGTTGGTCCCCGGGATAGTGAACCTTGAACATTGGATAACATGCGGGCATTCCTGAGGAGGGGGCGGTTTGGGAACGTGCAATAATTGAGTAGCATACCAAAAAGGTGATTTTCCAATGAAACAGAATCATTTTGTGTGTAAGATTACTGGATTTTATATATATATATTTTTTTTAAGTTATCCTTGTTTTCTCAATCTCTCTTTGGCAGAGAGCTGAAAGAGAAGACAGTGAGACAAGCATTGATGGAAAGAAGAACTAACTCTTCTACTGTCACTGGAGAATTGAGCAGCAGTAGCAGCAACCCGCATTGGCTGCCAGCATTCATTGCTCTTCACTCATCTGCATCCTCTGAAGAGAAAGCAGATTCTGAAGTAGAAGAAGAAAGGACAGCCGAAGCACTGGGTATGTATTTATCACTTTCAAATATTTGGACCCAATTTCATTTCGATTTACAATCGGGTTGTCTTTGTTCTGACACCCACAGATCCAGCAGCGAATTCTGACTAAGAATGAGTCAGGAGCTGGTAAATCTTTGCCTCCTGAACCCAAGGATGCCAAGTCTAATAACTCTAGTGCCAAACTAGTTTAGATCTGTTTACTCAATGCTCGTCACTCTTTAAACCTGAAACATTTGACTCTACTTGGTCACCTACATGTCACAAAATCATCAGCTTAAGTTTAGATGTCATATTTAATGTATTCATAGATTTCATAGAATTTACAGTGCAGATGGAGGCCTGCACCCACAGCAGAAAAGTGGGACTTGAGGACACCGAGTCAGAATCTGGCTGTCCCACCAGCGATATTGCTCAGGGAGCAGCCTTAATTGATTCAGGCAGGGTTGCCCAGTGTCTTCCCTGCCTCCCATAACGTGGGAGACCAGTCGGGAGTGGGTGGGAAGGTCATCTGCTTTATTTTAAGAGACCTCCACCTTCAAATACACAAGTGAGGGACTATAAAATCAAACCCGTACACTGTGAAAAGTGTGCTGAAGGTTGGGAGAGGACGAGTAGCTTCATAGACTTTACGTGAAGAAACTATTTGACACGTCGTATTCGGTAGTGTTTGCTCCTCAGCTAGAACTGCTCTAATGCTGTTAGCATGGGAAACAGGTGGACCTTCCAGATTTGGCATGTTTGTACATGTCAGGTATTGATTTGAACACCACCAAAGCGCAACAACGTCATCTTTGAAATATCATGGATTGATTAAGCCAAATTGGCCAGAGAAAGCAGCCACCTTGGGGGGGAAACATGCATGAGCAACAGTTAAGACCTCACCTGGCTATGATGCCTCTACAGTTGGTTTGCCTGGTTACACATTTTGATAAAGATGTCAAATTTTGTTAATATGCTTTCATGGGATGTGAGCATTGCGGCTAGAACAGCTTTGTTGCACATCCCTAATTCCCCTCAAGAAGCCGGTGGTGAGCCTTGGAACTGCTGCAGTCCATCTGGTGTAGTTGCACCTACATTGTTGTTAAGAGAGTTTGACAAAGCTGGGTGTGCTATTGTCATTTCCTTTGACTCGGGCGATACCCGGTGATCTGTCGGATTTTATTTCCTTTTGACTTTTATGTAGTGGTTTGGTACAGCTGAGAGGCTTGCGAGGCCATTTCATAGGGGAGTTGAGAGTCAACTACATTGCTTATGTCAGTAGTGAATATTTGAGAAAGGCACTGGCATGTGGCTAGTAAACTGACAGACCAACAGAGCCTTGCTTCCTTAAAACAATTGGCAATCTGAGCATTTCTCAAAAAAAACTTTCCTTTAACCACTGCGAGGTTTAGAAGATTATCCTTAATGCATCCTGCCTATACCATCCATAGCAGAAAGCTACAGGGTTACAGAATTATCTCCAAAATACATTTTAGAGCCGTGGAATATTTAGTTGCCTTAGTTTCCAGAGAGAGTTCTGAAAGGGTGAAGTTTGTCACAGAAACAGAACTGGAGATAACAATGGTCAAAGGGGGCAGACCAACAATCTGAATGATCTCTGCAAATTGAACAGAATGTAGATAAAGTAAAGGTGAAGATTTTGTAAAGTATTTGGAGTTACACAAGTGTTTATGGAGACGTTCATTATACATTATCAACTTCCCAAGTTAAGTGAAAATGCAGAAAATAGCTGGCTTTTTCAAAATATTCAACATCCACCCCTTTCACTGCACTGATTATTAGATACATTGCAGCAACTCACCAAGGTTATTTTGCCAGCATGTTGCTCCCCTTTGTGACCTCTATCAGTTAGAAAGGCAAGAGCAGTAATGGCATGGAAGCACCAAATTCCCCTGCAAGTCGCACACCATCCTGACTTGGACATATATCACCATTCCTCCTTCATTACTAGATAAATATCCTGAAATTTACTACTGTATACCATCGTGGGATCGCCACCACCACCACAAGAAGAAGGCCCACAATTGCATGCTTAGGAAAATTGCATGCTTAGGAAAGTAATTTTTTTAATGCCCGTAACATTAAGCAATTCACTGTTCGATATTGTGCCATTGGGCAGACAATTCATCCTGATGGTTTTCAGTCATTTACTGGAGTTTAGCTAACTGCCCAAGCATTAAACAAAAACAGCTTGCCACTTTTGAGGCAATTCTAATTTTCCACATTTCATCCTCTATTTAAATAGTTTGAAGCCAGCTTAAAAAATGTGCTGGGACTGATAATTTCAAGATGACTGCACTACTCACAGTTCACCTCATGCATGCGATAATTTAATTACTGATCGTTTGCCGTACTTTAATTTGTTTGTGAAAGAGAACAAAAGTCTCAGGGAAGCGAGCAGATGTTTCTGTTTCCCAATTGCCCGTTTAGCGAGGAGTAAATGGCAGCATTCATTCTGGCTACAGCTGGAGAGAGGAGAGAGAGATGGGTCTTTACAGCTTTGAGTGATTCCTTTTGTAAACATTTTCCGGAATATGCTTCTTTGAACAGTTATAAACAAGAGTTCAGCTCAGCAGGCAACAGGCTTCTGAGATCCCAGTACATGTCATTTTATTGTCATATTTCATGGTCATAATCATAATGGAAGGCGTTCACTACCAGCTTTTAACAGCACCACTGTGCGCACTTAACAGCTGAACAGGTTTGTTTGACATATCACTGGAGCATAGGTAATAAGGTGGTGCAAGGGATGAAACCGACTTTCTTTAGAGTAATTGATAGCTCTTGGATGTTACCATGTTGTGTCTATGTCAGATAATAGCTCAGATAAGGGAGAATTTAGCTGCCAGGTTTATGTTTGGTGAATTGTAATATATCCCAAAAAATGCTTTTATTAACCCCTTTCTGTCCTTGAATGCAATAGGTTTAACATTTCTTTTAAACGTTTTTCTCAGCTTTATCGCTTCATCTCCTGAAGCTATTGAAAGATGCTATTTATTATTCGTGTGTACACCTAAATACTGAGTGCTGGCAGACTGTCAGTAAAGCCGAGCTGTATACGGACCTCTCGCAAAGACCACAGATTGCATTTACAGCGGGGGCCGGAGGAGGAGGCAGGGTTGCCGGATAGTGATCAGAAGCTGGAACATCAAGTCAATTACCCCACCGTAATAAGGGCACTGAGACTGCTGCTACTAGAGAAATTGCTACTCACAGATTGAGACCCTTCCTTTTCTGTATGCCTCAGCTTCTCACTCGGGTTACTGGTTGAGCCATCAGAGCAGCTGTGTTAACCATCCATTTTGGGTGATATTTAAAGCAAGTAGGAAATATTCATCTATCTAGCCTTTCTCAACTTCACACTGTTGGAGCTAACTTATGCACAACAATGTCCCTGAAACAATAGTTCATCAGCAGAATGACTTGGAGGGAACGCCCAGGTGGTAACGTCCCCAAGTGTCCGCTGCCTTTGTCCCATGACATTAGCAGTTGTGAGTTTGGAAGGTGCTTTCGAAGCAGCCTTCGTGAGTTCCTGCAATGCACTTTGTTGTTGGTACACATTGTTGCTGCTACTGTGGATCAGTGATGGAGAGTGTTAATGTTTGTGGAAGGGATGCCAATCAAGTGGGCTGCTTCATCCTGGATGGTGTGTGTCAAGCTGTTTGAGTGTTGGAGCTGCACTCATCCCGACAAATGGAAAGTATTCCATCGCACTCCTGAGGTGCGTCATATAAATGTTGAACAGGCTTTGGGAAGTAAAGAGGTGAGTTAATGTCGCAGGATTCATAGCCTGTGACCTGCTCTTGTAGCCACAGTATTTATATGGCTAATCCAGTTCAGGTTCTGGTAAATCTTCTGGATGTTGATAGTGGGTTAACTCACCAATGATAATGCCACTGAATGTCAAGGGTTGATGGTTAGATTCTCTCTTGTTGGAGATGGTCATTGATTGACGCTTGTGTGGCATGAACACTCCTTGCCACTTGTCAGCCCAAGTCTGAATGTTGTCCAGATTTTTCTGCATTTGGACATGAACTATTGCTTCAGTATCTGAGGAGTCACAAATGAAACTGAACATCCCCACTTCTGACCTTATGATGGAAGGAAGAAAACTAGTGAGGGTTTTCCCCCTGACTCTCATTGACTCCAGTTTAGCTAGGGCTCCTTGATGCCATACTCGGTCAAATGCTGCCTTGATGTCAAGTGCAGTCGCTCTCACCTCACCACTTGAATTTAACTCTTTCGTCCATGTCTGAAGCAAGGCTGTAATGAAGTCAGGAGCTGAGTGATCCTGGCGGAACCCAAACTGAGCATCAGTATACTTGCTAAACAAGTGCCACTTGATTGCCCTATTGATGACCGTTTCCATAATTTTACTGATGATTGAGAGGAGAGTGATGAGGAGGTGAATGGCCGGGTTGGATTTGCCCTGCCTTTTGTGTACAAGACATACCTGACCAATTTTCCACATTGCCGGTTATATTCCAATGTTAAAGCTGTACTGGAAGAGCTTGACTAGGAGTGCAGCACGTTCTGGAGCACGTCTTCAGTACTATTTCCTTGTGCAAAAATCTTTTGCATGGTACCGTGTCAAATGCTTGCAGAAAATCCAGTCATTTCTATTTGTTCCTTATTATCTACCCTCGTTGTCGCAACCTCAAATACTTTTTTGTCAAGATTTGTCAACTACGCTTTCACTTTCATTTAAAAAAAAAAAAAAAAAATTTTTTTTTTATTCTCCTCCATTTTCTCCCACATTTACATCCATAAACAATAAACAATAATCAGCAAGATATGTCAGTCCCCATAATAACAACGATCCCATCTACCCACCAACCCCCAAACCTCAACCCGCATGTTTACATAAACAAATGACAAAAAGGAATCAGGGATTACCCGTACTCACCCTTAATCTACACAGCTCCCCCCCCCCCCCCCCCCCAGGTCTCCAGCTCCTCCCGTCCACTGCCTCTTGTAAAACTCCTCCCCCAACCTCGGTTCCTTCCCCCCCCAACTTTCCACCCCGGCTAGACCACTCGGACCCTGTTCTGCCAGGCACCGATGGCCGCAGCCCCTCCCCCCACCTCACTCCGTTCACTGGCCGGCACAAACCGGCCAGGGTGGAGGCCCCCGCCCGGGTCCCTTTCCCACTTGCCCGGCCCCAGGAAAGCCCAAAGATCCCCTTTTAGCACACAAACCCCGCATATCCACCTACACCCCAAAGAACACTCATTTCGAGTGAAAGTCCCGTCCCTTCCCTTGTCCAAATATATACCACATTGGCTCCTTTAATCTCTACACCCGCGCGCAGTGATACAAAAAAGAAGAAAATACAGTCATGAGGTTACATGGGCACATGGCCATTCCTCAATTTGTCAGTTCTGCCACAGTCCTTCTGCTTTCGCAAACTCCTCCGCTGCTTCCGCCGTTCCAAAATAAAAGTCCCTGAGCTTGTAAGTCACCCTCAGCTTCGCTGGATATACAATGCCGCACCGCACCTTGCTAACGTACAGTGCCCTCTTCACCCGGTTGAAGGCAGCCCGCCTCCTTGCCAGCTCCACCGTAAAGTCCTGGTATACACGTATACCAGCTCCAGCCCACTGCACCACCCGCTTCTGCTTGGCCCAGCTCAGGACCTTCTCCTTCACCCTGTACCTACGGAAGCACAGAGTCACTGCCCTTGGCGGCTCACTCGCCTTTGGTACAGGCCTCCACGACCGATGAGCCCGATCCAGTTCATATCGGGAGTGATCCTCCCCCTCCCCCAATAGTTTTGCCAGCATCACTGCAAAATACTCAGTCGGCTTCGGTCCTTCAACTCCTTCGGGCAGCCCCACAATCCTCAAGTTCTGTCGCCTGGATCTATTTTCCAGCTCTTCCATTTTTCCTCGCAGATCCTTGTTAGTATCCATCACCTTCCGCATCTCCTTCCCCATCGAGGCAAGTTGATCACCGTGCTGCAATAACGTCTCCTTCACTTCCTTCAGCGCCTCCCCTTGCTCTCGCACCTCCGCCACTGCGCTCGCCACCTCCGTCCTCACCGGGGAAATCGCCTCCTCCACCAGCACACTCGAAACCTCCCTCATCTCCTTCCTCACCGTTTCCATGCATTTCGCAATCTGTGGCAACTGCTTTTCAAATTCCGCAGCCATCACCTTGGTTATTTCTTCAGCCGTAAGCAGTGCGGCCTTCCCTGGTGCTCCAGCCTCCATTTTTCCTGGTGACCCCGTGGTGACCTTTCCACTCCCCGATGGATCTCCAGCTGGGTTTTTTTCGGCCGTTTTTTTGCTCACCCTCGACATTTTTCTTTGGGTTTTTGTCCCTCCTGTGTCTTCACTGTGCCTCCTCCGTGTCTTCTCCCTGCTTCTGCCGCCTCCTTGGACCCTGGGACCGGGCTTAAAGCCCTAAAAATGCCGTTCCTGAGTGGGAGCTCTCCATTGTGCGGCCGCCTCCCGCCCGCCATCACCGGAAGTCTACGCTTTCCCTTTCATAAAACCATGTTTACTCTGTCTGATCATATTATGATTGAAGTGCCATTTTACCAGTTCCTTGGATTCCAGCATTTCAGAGATACATAGAAGATAGGAGGAGGCCTCTTGGCCCTTCGAGCCTGCTCCGCCATTCATCACTGTACTCCAGCGAGAACAATCCCAACCTAGTCAGTCTCTCCTCGTGTGACAGTCCCGCCATCCCTGGAATCAGTCTGGTAAATCTTCGCTGCGCTCCCTCGAGAGCAAGAACATCCTTCCTCAGAGAAGGAGACCAAAACTGTATACAATACTTCCAAATGTGGCCTCACCAAGGCCCTGTACAATTGCAGCAACACATCCCTGCTTCTATACTCAAAACCTTTTGCAATGAAGGCCAACATACCAATGAAGGCCTTCTTTACCGCCTGCTGCGCCTGCATGCTTACCTTCAGTGAATGGTGCACAAGGACACCCAGATCCTGCTGCACACTCCTCTCCCAATTTACAACCATTCAGGTAGTAGTCTGCCTTCCTGGTTTTGCTTCCAAAATGAATAACCTCGCACTTATCCAAATTATACTGCATCTGCCATTGGTGTCCAGTCGCCCAACCTGCCCAGATCGTGCTGTAGGATCCCTGCATCCTCGTCACAATTCACCCTCCCACACAATTCACCCTCCCACCTAATTTGGTATCATCTGCAAACTTTGAGATGTCACATTTTGTTCCCTCATCCAAAGCAATATATATTGTGAATAGCTGGGGTCCCAGCACCGATCCCTGTGGTACCCCACTGGTTACTGCCTGCCAATTTGAAAAGGACCCATTAATCCCTACTCTTTGTTTCCTCTCTGCCAACCAGCTTTCTATCCACCTCAATACATTTCCCCCAATCCCATGCGCTTTAATTTTGCACAATAATCTCTTCTGCGGGACTTTGTCAAATGCCTTCTGAAAGTCCAAATATACCACATCGACTGGTTCCCCCTTGTCGACTGTACTGGTTACCTCTTCAAAGAAATCCAACAGATTTGTCAAGCATGATTTTCCCTTTATAAATCCATGCTGACCCTGACTGATCCTGCCACTGCTTTCTAAATGTTCCGCTATAAAGTCCTTGATAATGGATCCCCGCTACCGATGTCAGGCTTACTGGTCTATAATTCCCTGCTTTCTCTCTACCTCCCTTTTTGAATACCGGAGTGACGTGAGCTACCCTCCAATCTGCAGGGACAGTTCCAGAGTCTATAGAATTGCGAAAGATGATCACCAATGCATCCACTATTTCCAGAGCCACCTCAAGCACTCTGGGATGCAGATTCTCAGGCCCTGGGGATTTATCCGCCTTCAATCCCATCAGTTTTCCCAGCACCATTTCTCTACTAATGTTGATCTCCCTCAGTTCTTCCCTCTCACTAAACCTTTCATTCTCCAACATTTCTGGGATCTGATTTGTGTCCTCATTTGTGAAGACAGAACCAAAGTATGTATTCAATTGCTCAGCCATTTTTTTGTCCCGTATTATGCATTCCCCTGTTTCTGTCTGTAGTGGGCCGACACTTCTCTTTACCAATCTCTTTCTCTTCACATATCTGTAGAAATTCTTAGTGTCAGTCTTTATGTTCCCTGCAAGCTTCCTTTCGTACTGTACTTTCCCCTTCTTAATCAAACCGTTTGTCCTTCTTTGCTGAATTCTAAACTGCTCCCAATCCTCAGACCTATTATTTTTCTTGGCCAATCTGTATGCTTCTTCCTTGGATCGGATACTATTTCTAATTTCCTTTGCAAGCCATGGATTGGCCCTCGAACCCCCTTTGCTTTTGTGACATTTCCCAATGAGCGATATCAGGATAACTGACCTGTCAGTCCATTTTCTCTCTCCCTTTTTTCTTGTACTGCAATATTACATTTGCTACTTCCCAATCCACTTGGACCATTCCAGAATCTTGGAAATCCAGGAGATTTGTGGCTTTTAATCCCGTTAATTTCTCTCTTACCTTTTACTAATATCAATTAATTTAAGTTCCTTACTCTTGTTAGATCCTTGGTTTCCTGCTATTTTTGATATGTGGTTTTGAGTTTCCCACTGTGATGACAGGCACAAATATCTGTTTAGCACCATTGCTATTTCATTAATGTCCAGTATTTTCTCCTGTCTCAGTCTCTACCCTTACTTTCGCTATTCTCATTCTTTTTACATACTTGGAGAAGCTATTGGAATATGTGTTTATATTTCCTGCTCATTTTTTCTCATTCTATTTCACTCCTCTTTATCAATTTTCTATCATCCTTTGCTGGTTTCTAAAACTTTCTCAGTCTTCAGGCTTGGTACTCTTCTTGGCAATAAATAGCCTCTTGTAATCTTCATGATAAGTCATGGAACTTTTACTCTGTTTCTGTCTTCAAAGATGCTACTAGACTTAACGATTATTTCCAGCACAGCAGTATTTTATCTTTCTTGAGAATATGGCTTATATGCTGCGATGTTTATATGCTGTGCCAAAGGAGTCCATCTTGCATTTCAAGACCATCATGCTCTCCTTGAATACAGATGATCTGATCCTTGAAGCCTAGGCAACTCTATTATCTTTAGCTTATATTCTGGTTTGCCCTATTCTCACAGAATTGTTACAGCATAGAAGGAGACCATTTGGCCAATTATGTTGGCATTGTCTTGTTATGTGGAGTTAGATGTTTTTTTTTAAATTGCTGCTTTTAGCATTGTTACCTCTTTGGATAAATCCTAACTCAAACGGTGATATCTGATCGTAGCAACAACTTAAAATATATGCAAATTACCGGCCTTCGGGTTTAAATTTAACATGTATGCAGCTACATGGGCATCCCTGCACAAAGCCATCTGTATATACTGAATTATTACTTTATAAGTTGCAATAGGAAATGCTGTCGTTGAGGCAGATTCTTGCCTTGCCTGTTGTAACATTTTGTCTCCCTGTCGACATTTTAGCATTTTGCGAAATGTTGAGCACAGCAGTCCAAGAGAGTAGAATTAACATCGTCACAGACCTAGTAATTAACCTAGTGTGCTTCAACAAATATGTCATTTAAACTAATTCTGTCCCCTCACTCATTCAGCTTGACAAACTCCTTCTAGCAGACTCAAATGTTCAAATAAACTATTTTAAATAAAACAAAATAAGAAAGCCATTTTTTTTTTTAAGATCTCTGATTATTTGGGGGGAAATGTAGGAGAGCTGCCACATTGCAGGGAGATCCTGATTGAAGAATAACTGCTTTATAAAATTCCAGTTCAGTCCTGAGGGAGTTCTGTCATGTTTGTCCAAGTAACTAACACTAAGCTAAAAGGCAATTCAGTACCCCAGCCAACATTTCTCCTTCAACTATTATAAAAATAGGTTAATTTGTTATTTAAAGGATCCTGCTGTGTAGAAATGGACCCATTGTATTTTTCTATATACCAACTGCATACCCTGCAGCATAGGCTGTAAATGCTTCAAGATATCTTAAACTGTACATGTTTATTCTTTAATTTTCCACTGGTTTTAGGAAAATGAAAAGCTATGCCATAATGCCATGTGGAGCAACCCAAAATTAAAAATTCAATTTCGACTTCAGTGGTGGAATTTTGAGATGAAATGCAGTGACGGACACTTGCCCTGCTTGCCAGAATGGCAGGAACCTGCACCAGATACAGCACTCGGACCCTAATTAATTATGCGCAGCTCAGTTCCCCTCCGATTGTCCTGGCGGGTTGTCAGCTGTTTCATCCACCTGTCCTCAGCTAATGGGTTCAAAGGTCCTGGTGCCATATTTAAATACCAGTCCAATACACTTCTATCACTCTCTTCAGCCCACCTGGCTTCACCAGACCATTCAGGATGTCAGCAATCCAACAGGAAAAGGATAGCAACATTGTTAAGAATTAAAAATTCAGTTCCTCAATTCAACCGTCCTCCTGAACCCATTACCAAGCAGCACCCATGTCCCACTTAGACCTCTACCTGCTGCTTTTAGAGTCGTTATGCATCCCCTTCCAGTAAACAATGTAATATCCCTTTGACCCCCCCCTTATACGTGAGCTTTTCATGCAACCTAATCGGGGTCCAACTTCCTCCCACCCGGTCTCTGCCCCTCCTCAGTCTTCTCGCTGCCTTCCACTGTTTGTCTACTTCATCCACCCCCTCTGCCTGCCATTGCCCTCCTCACATTACCCCTCTGTGATGATATGCATAAAGCAATTCTGGATATAATATACACTGACTTCCGACCACCGGTGGCAGTGCAAACCTACCACTTGAGTGTGTGTCTGGGGAGTTGGGAGTAAGTTGTGTTGTTGGAAAGACATATTTTGCAGTAGCTCTATAATAGTTAGTGTTAGTAGTTTGTTTTTTATTTATTCCAGTTATCTTTACCACGCAGTTACTTCATAATAACTTACTTAAACTAGATGTTCTGTAGTACATCATTCACATCGACCAGTCTACAGAACATGACACCCCCCACCCTTGTCTTCATCAAACTACCCCCACTCCCTGACCTCTCCTCACACTCCTCTCCTAGTCTTTTTTTTCAATAAATTTGGAGTGCCCAATTATTTTTTTCTAATTAAGGGCAATTTAGCGTGGCCAATCCACCTACCCTGTGTTGTGTTGTATCTTTGTGTTGTGGGGGTGAGACCCACGCAGACACGGAGAGAATGTGCACACTCCACACGGACAGCGACCCGGGGCCGGGATCGAACCCGGGTCCTCAGCACTGTGAGGCAGCACTGCTACCCACTGTGCCACAGTGCCGCCCACTCCTCCCCTAGTCAAACTTCCGGCCTTTGCTGCAGTGGCCACGTGAGCCCCACTGCACAGTGCTCTCCTGTTCTGTGGGACCAGGGAAGAAGGAGAACTTTGCACTTCCCCGACACAGTACTGAATCAAGACAGTGACACAGGAGGATCCATGAATCCAGCAACATAATAATAATCTTTATAAGTGTCACAAGTCGGCTTACATTAACACTGCAATGAAGTTACTGTGAAAATCCCCTAGTCACCACATTCCGACGTCTGTTCGGATCCACTGAGGGAGAATTCAGAATGTCTATTTCACCTAACAAGCACGTCTTTTGGGACTTTGTGGGAGGAAACCCACGCAGACACGGGAAGAACGTGCAGACTCCGCACAGACAGTGACCCAAGATGGGAATTGAATCTGGGTCCCTGGCGTTGTAAAGCAACAGTGCTAACCACTGTGCTTCTGTGCCGTCCACATGGTTCTGCCTATGAAGACTAGCTTGGCTTGGCGATGGAGGCAGGAATCGGTCTGCCCTGGCAGAATGGTGAACAATGCAACAGGAGCAGGGAAGCACTATGGCAGTGTTAGACTCACCTCGAAGTCTCTAGCGAATTGAGGGTGACCTGTACACGCCACTCATTTTCAATTGGGTATGACGCTGGCATTATGCAAGATTGGAAGGCCTGATGGGATGCCGGCGGGCAGGTGTTTTAATGAGCCATTCATGAGATATCAATGAAAGCAAATGGCTTTCATGCCAGCTGCCAGCAGAATGGCCAACTTGCCAAAATCCCACCATTGGGAGAATTGCAACGTTATTTTATTTTAGTAGTTTCCCACTTTTTGGTTCCTGCCAGATTTTCCACACCTACCCGCCACCAAACCTGCCTCGGGCGGGTGGGGAGAATTCCGCCCAAAGTACCTCTTATTTTAGACCGTTTTTAATAATGCTGTTTGTCGGTGGGTACCTTACTACAAGTAAATAGATTGCTATCTAAACAGATTAACTGGTTATCTCCCCTAAAAGAGCTATACATGAGCTGGAAGTGCTTTAATCGGAACAGAGTTGAGACTGCCCAAACGCAGTTGGAAACATTAAATTGAATAGCCGGTCTCCTGATAACTCAGCGCAGTAATGAACTACACAAACCTCCATTCTATGCTGAGTTTGCTAATGCCTAAATGGGCTGCTGCTAGGGAAGAAGGGATGTGAAAAGAGGAGTGCCCAAAACCCCAAAACTAGACACTCTTGCTGTACAGAAATGCTGGCATATGTGGAAACATGCTGAATGTGAGTCACAACTTTAAAGAAAAGATGGTAAAACAAGGCATACACCAGGACAAGAGATTTAACCAAAAATAACTATAAGAAACATAAAGTTCCAAGAGTTAAATACTTCTATGGCATAAAACCCTCCAACTTTGTTGGGCTTCAGTCTGCTTCAAGTCGCTTGACTCTGCAAGGGTACATACAGATAATTATGCTGAACTTGGTGATCACTTAGCATTTTGTTGATGTATGGGTATTTTATTAAGGGCAGAGAGCTGCTAAATAGACTGCATGTTTTTCACATAAATTAGTGAAAAAGTCATGAATCAATGCCAGAGCCAGTTACGTCCCAAATAAAGTTTGTTTATATCCATCTCCTAAGAATGTGTCAGGGCAGTCTGAATGTATTTTAAAGAGTTTGAAAGCTTTGGGAAAATATCGATGCAGCTTAACGAAAGCAATTTCTAGCAGACAAAGGGATAAAAATGAATGTTAAATCCACCCTTCAGGGTGGTGGGTTGTAAAACGTGTTCTGAATATTTGAACTCCTGGTACAACTGATCTTTCAGTTTGATTTTGTTGCATGTCATTCCCACTGTTGATATTTTGTAGGCTTAAAATTCTGCCCTGGATACTAGCAGATTTACATTGAATGAACGTGTATAAAATTCCTTGCTCCATTCTTTTCTTTAAAATATCTTTTTTTTTTTCAAAGCTGGCTAACACCTCCACTAAAATAATATAGAAAGGAATTTCACATCAATATGTTCAGGATTCACCACTATCCTGTAACATAATATCAAGGCTGTTGTATCAGTTTCATTTTTATTTATTTTTTTGTTTTCCATTTTCTTATAATTATACCCTCCCCAATCCATGCTACTATCCTCTGCATAATCCTCCTGGTGCAGATTTTCCACACTGTGACTACAATCTGATTCTGAGAAAATGCATTATAAGAACTCCTTTTTAATCTGTACCTATCTGCAATTCCTACTTGGAGCCAAGAGCTCCATTTGGCCATGGATTGACCCCATTGAACTTTTAAACGACGATATAGTTTACTCACTTAATCTTCATATGTCAGCCAAGGTAAAGCACGGCTGGGAAAGCAGAACATCTAGTCAGCAAGTACTGACTATCTCTAACACACTCGGGTGATGTATGGGGTGGCTGAGACAGAATATGGAGCTCTGCATTCATTACCCTGAAAATAGAACTCGGCATTAACTGCGACCATGTGACATAATCATCTCCCACATTAATTGTGTGGATGCTTTTGAGGAAGAATGCCAAGTTGCTGCCTGCTAACTTGTGCATCTGTGGGAATATAATTACAGTGGGAATTATTAAATCTCTTCAGACTTGTGTGGACTGGAGGAGAAAGTAATGGAGCACTATGCTATACTACCCCCTGCAGTTTGGCTCAAAAATAACTTGCATTTCTATAAAACTCCATCTACAAGTGTACCTGAGTACTCTGTAGCGCAACCACCGAAGGCCAGAAAATAAATTTTTGTTTACTGAACTATTAGGCACATCCTAACTATTATGGATACAGGAAATACTGGGAATATTCAGCAGGTCTGGCAGAGAAACAGCGTTAACATTTCAGGTGGGTGGATGACTATTCATCCAAGCGCCTGAACCTTTATTCACTTTGAGCTATCTGGGGCTGAGTGGGAAGATTAACAGCTTCAAGTGAAAGATCTACAGCTTTAGTTCCATTAATGAGCCAGGCTGCCTGGTCAGTCAAGAAAAGTTCCTTGAACTAGGTGCTGTTTTGCCTGACTCAAACCTGGGCTTACTTAGACCAGCGTTCTCAAACTGGGGTCTGTAGGGACCTTCCAGGGATCTGTGACGCAAGACTTCCCATGGGTGGCCACTACCGAAGGCACTGTAATCAAGAATAAGTGAGTGAATGGCAGCCAGAGGTAAGCTGTGCTTCTCTAATGCCCTCTGACCTTCTGCTCACTGGGGAATACTTCCCCATTGCTTCTGTTCTTCCCTACTCTAGTGCTTTTTCATCTTCTGCTCTTCCTGGGCTCCTTCTATCTCCATGCTTCTGTCAAGAATAAACAGACTCTGGAGTGGGAAGTAGGCACACCCATCTTCCTGATATAATAATAATCTTTATTAATGTCACAAGTAGGCTTACATTAACACTGCAATGAAGTTACTGTGAAAATCCCCTAGTTGCCACACTACAGCGTCTGTTTGGGTACACTGAGGGAGAATTCAGAATGTCCAATTCACCTAACAAGCATGTCTTTCGGGACTTGTGGGAGTAACTACTTTCTTAAAAGTATTATTTATTAACGTGCATTTTACATACAGCACTTCCATGTTACAAGTTTCATCACTGAGATGAGGATCTCTGATTGCTAATCATTTGAAAATAGAGTCTTCAACCAAAGGATTTGAGGACCACTGAGTTAGAAAGCCTGTTGAGGTCACCTTGTATATGTTTTGCTCTTGCCCCATCTCCAGACTAATATCCTGCTGATTTAATTGAATATTTCAGGACCTGAAAGGAATTTTTTTTAAAAATTCACATTTTGCAAATATATTCAACGAATTGTATTGTCGTCTTCAATCTTTAATTTATCATTCATAGCAAGAAAATGCTCTTGTAAATTATTCAGCTTCCTGAATTGCTTTGTCATTATATGGTGGTGGTGTTTATTTTTGATGCAGAAACACACTCCCCAACAGTACAGCTTTAATGATGTCACCCAGTGGTGCATTTTTGTTTTGGATTTAGTGATGTGCAAAAGTAGCAAATGTGATGTGAGAAAAATCTTTTTTGCACGACGAGTGGTTTGGGTCTGGAATGCTCTGCCTGGAAGAGTGGTGGAGGCTGGATCAATTAAGGCATTTAAGTGGGCATTAGAGGGGGAAAAGGCAGGAGAATGGCATTAAGCCAAGATATTCATTTGGAGAGCCGCTGTAGAGACAATGGGCCAAATGGCCTCCTGTGCCGTAACAATGCTGTGATTCTGTGAAATCTATGCAAGTACTCACTCTGAAGGGATTCCACGTTTGTCTCTGCCTATGTATCACTTCAGGTAACAATGAAGTTCTTGATATTGAAACCATTATTTCACATTGTGTTCGGTGTCTGTCGTTGTGGGTGCTGAAATCTGCTAAGCACATCAGGGACATATTCTTAGATCTGTATCTTGAGCACTGCAAATGCTCGAAATTTAACTGGGTAGAATGCACATGTGTAAAAGAAAACACCTGATTTTCCTCCATTAATTGTGATAGAAGAAAATCATAAAGGTTCCTTTCTAATCTACTATATTTCCAAAATTCATGGTGTGCAGGGTATCAATTCATGTGGGCATAGACGCCGGATGATCTCTACATGCCTAGCACCCCATAGTGATAAATATACATAAAGTTTACATACTTTACGCACAAAGCTCATTCAGGCCTGATTCTCATGCTAAGTAGGGGAAAGTCCCTCAATGCACGTGGAGGCATCAACAGGGTTCCATACATTTGACGCTTTTTGCAACTGGCATTTAAAAGGAAGAAGGCAAAAAAAAACTCTACAATCTCCAATGACCATCTCCTCCACCTTTGTCCTTGTAGGTCCTCACATACTTTGGCCTCCAATTTCCAATCTACAGTTGGGACTTTTTTTTGCTGCAATTGATTTAAAAAATGAAAACAGGCAAATCTTTAAATGTGGTGCAGCTGTTTGTGTCCAATAGCTCAGTTCCATGAACTCTGAACTCTTCCTTCATGTTATGCTTTGTGTTGGAGGCACCAATGTGAGGTCAGGTAATTTAAATATTCAATGAGGTGAAGGCTTGAGACCAAGAACAGTAACATTTTGCATGTAGTTCTTGTTTTGGTCAAGTATATGCACTGTTATTTATTGTATTTAGTAACTATTCTAATTCGCCCAAGTATATAAGTTAAAAATACAAGCATGTATTTTAGTATATTGACTCAACATATAGAATTTGTTTGCGATTTATTTTTATACTTCAGTGCCACAAATATATATCTTGAACTCTGGTCTCTGCTCCCAACGCACTGAGCAATTTCTTCCTCTTCATGCATTTTTGTGGTGGTTATTACTGTTTCCAGCAACTAAAAAGCCTGAAGGTTTTTAAACTAAATTTGTGTGTTTCTGAATCTTGATTGTGCATTTCCATAGTCAGCATTTCTGCAGCAAATATTTGGGTTCAAATAATAAATAAGTATTTAAATTAGTTTGCACAATCAATTAAGTAGTTGTCTTTCAGCCTGGAACCTGCATTGTGACAAATTTTTCATCTGACTGTTGACCGCAGGGCCCTCATGAGTTGGGTAAACTTAATCGAGTTCCGAATGAGCATGAGCGCACAACAAAAAGATGTTTTAAAAACTGCTGCCAGTTTTGCACTAAGTTGACTGTTTCACTGAGAAGCGGCAAGATGGTTGGTGTGGGAAATAAACAAAATGTTGCCAATAGAGGGAGCTGTTTTGAAGTTGAAGCTGAGATTCATTGTTGAAGTACAGTAGTGGAAACCATGCTGTATTTTGCCTGGCAGAGCCAAGTGCTGATACTGAGGACCCACAAACTAAATCATTGCAATCCCCAATATTAATTCGGCTGAGGAGTACCTTGGAGAGATATGTAAACATAATGAAATGTTTGTGTCTAATCCCAAGACTGTAATGGCTGAGAGACGGGGTCCTCGTACGATCTGAAGCCAAAAGATCATTAAAAAAGTGCGAAAGGCAGCAGTTTTTAAAGGGAGCCTTAATTACAGTAGCAGTTTGTTCGCAATGCAGGACACAAACAGCCTAATAAAGTGACTGCTGTTTTTATGCTGCTGCTATTAAAGCTGAGTAATTGATTGTGCGTTGTGCACATTAAGAAATTGTGTTGATGCTGAGTGAGGCTTGCATTGAAGATAAATCAGTTTGCTTCATAATGTTGGGAACAAGGCTCCCAATCCTCATTTTATTATATCAGGAACTTTTCTTTCGTTAGAAATTCAAGTGGTATTACAATTGGAGTATTGCAAAATAATGGTGCAGGTAACATCATAACCACGCAAACAAAGCTCGTTTTGTCAGCCAAACCCTGAATTTCAGTTAGTCTCAGGTACCCAATATGTACCTCCTCCCCTCCCTGGCGTGTTTCGAGATGGCGGGAGGTGGCCTGCTGTTGGCCAGCGGCGGGATCTTCTGGCCCCGCCGCTGTTGATGGGATTTCCCACTGAACCCCGTGGCGGCAGTTCACTGTCAGCAAGACTGGAAGATCCCGCTGGAGAGAATAGCCAGAAAATCCATTCTCCTTCTTTGCCTCTCTCTCCCCCTCCCCCACCACCACCCATAGTTCTTTTTTCCTTCATTTTTGGATGTGAACATCACTGAGGCTGGAATATATTCCCATTCCTAATTGCCTTGAAGAACCATTTCTTAATTGTGATTTTGCTAGATCACTGCTGACGGCAGTTTTAAGAGTCAAGTTGGTGTGGAGGCTAAGTTCACCATTAGGCCAGGCCAAATAAGACCACAAATTCCCTTTCCCAAAGAACAGTTGTGAGCAAAAAGGGTTTTTACAACAATATGGCTGCTTCTTGGTCATTTTTAATGGTACCAGATTTTTATTTCCAGATTTGTTTCTTGAATCGAATTTAAATGTCAAGCTGCCATGTTGCACTTGAACTCACTTTCTCAAAATTATTAGTTCACACTTCTTGATTACTAATCCAGTAATTTAACCGCTACTCTACTAATTCAAGAGGCTAATGATCTCTACTACCACAAATCCTGGTGGTATCATAGACCTCATTCTGTCATTCTACATGTCTTGCCCTTGGTTGCTTCACTGAGGCATGCTGTCATTTTAACCTGGCACTTAAGTGTTCACTTAAGGATTCCATTTTTTGTTGGTCTAGTTTCCTGTTTTATTCAGCCTTGCGTATGTGCTTGTTTGTGTCATACTGTTCCTTTCTTAACACATCAGTTCAAACTGTAGTGACAGTCAGTCCAATGTGCAACATTCAGTATACTGTCATTATTACATGAATATTACGGGCTTTCAATACTTGATAGGTTCCTTTTTCAAGCATAATGGAAATTTACTGGATGAAAACTTTATGCAGACTAAATGCAGAAAGATACACGCTATTGCTCGCATGAGTGTTTTCCAGCACCTGGTATGTATAAAGAATGCTTCCATTTGACTTTCCAAGTCACTAACTATTTGCTAGAGATTGGTGGATAAACATGAGTCCCTTCAGAGAAAACATTAATCTCAAATCATGATGCTAACCATTCAGAGCTGACTTAAAGAGAAGGCCATGATGTGGAGATGCCGGCGTTGGACTGGGGTGAGCACAGTACGAAGTCTTACAACACCAGGTTAAAGTCCAACAGGTTTGTTTCGATGTCACTAGCTTTCGGAGCGCTGCTCCTTCCTCAGGTGAATGAAGAGGTATGTTCCAGAAACAAATATATAGACAAATTCAAAGCTGCCAGACAATGCTTGGAATGCGAGCATTAGCAGGTGATTAAATCTTTACAGATCCAGAGATGGGGTAACCTCAGGTTAAAGAGGTGTGAATTGTGTCAAGCCAGGACAGTTGGTAGGATTTCGTAGGCCAGATGGTGGGGGATGAATGTAATGCGACATGAATCCTAGGTCCCGGTTGAGGCCGCACTCGTGTGCGGAACTTGGCTATAAGTTTCTGCTCGGCGATTCTGCGTTGTCGCGCGTCCTGAAGGCCGCCTTGGAGAACGCTTACCCGGAAATCAGAGGCTGGATGCCCTTGATTGCTGAATTGTTCCCCGACTGGAAGGGAACATTCCTGCCTGGTGATTGTCGCGCGATGTCCGTTCATTCGTTGTCGCAGCGTCTGCATGGTCTCGCCAATGTACCACGCTTCGGGACATCCTTTCCTGCAGCGTATGAGGTAGACAACGTTGGCCGAGTCGCACGAGTATGTACCGCGTACCTTGTGGGTGGTGTTCTCACGTGTAATGGTGGTATCCATGTCGATGATCTGGCACGTCTTGCAGAGATTGCCATGGCAGGGTTGTGTGGTGTCGTGGTCACTGTTCTGAAGACTGGGTAGTTTGCTGCAAACAATGGTTTGTTTGAGGTTGCGCGGTTGTTTGAAGGCAAGTAGTGGGGGTGTGGGGATGACCTTGGCAAGATGTTCATCTTCATCGATGACGTGTTGAAGGCTGCGAAGAAGATGTCGTAGTTTCTCCGCTCCGGGGAAGTACTGGACGACGAAGGGTATTCTGTCAGTTGTGTCCCATATTTGTCTTCTGAGGAGGTCAGTGCGGTTTTTCGCTGTGGCGCATTGGAACTGTTGATCGATGAGTCGAGTGCCATATCCCGTTCGTATGAGGGCATCTTTCAACGTCTGTAGATGTCCGTTACGCTCCTCCTCGTCTGAGCAGATCCTGTGTATACGGAGAGCTTGTCCATAGGGGATGGCTTCTTTAATGTGTTTAGGGTGGAAGCTGGAGAAGTGGAGCATCGTGAGGTTATCCGTGGGCTTGCGGTAAAGTGAAGTGCTGAGGTGACCGTCCTTGATGGAGACGAGTGTGTCCAAGAATGCAACTGATTTTGGAGAGTAGTCCATGGTGAGTCTGATGGTTGGATGGAACTTATTAATGTCATCGTGTAGTCGTTTCAGTGATTCTTCGCCGTTCTTCTCCTTAAAGAGAAGGAAAAGAGCAATTTTCCACATAAATGCCCCCTTTTTGTTACACTTTCCCTACCTTCAATTTTAGTTTTTAAGAACAAGTACAAATATTTACTCAAGAACTGATCCCTCACTGTGAGTAGACAACTATTTTTTGTGGTACGGTTTGCTATGGGAAAGTAAATCTTTCAAAGTGTGCTGCTTTTTGAAACATACACCTGGGGCTTTATGTAATATTGAATAGCTTCAGCAGATCTCTGTTGTAAACAAATTTCCTCAAATTATACTCCATTAAATATATGTTTAAAACACTTCAAGGCCAAGCGTGAAGGAAGATTTGAATGGAATATATTTGTTTCCTTTAATGTACATTTGTCTTTAATTTGCTTCAAGGTAGAAATGGGAGCTGCAGGAAAGTTCTGGTGGAAATAAAAACTCATTCCCAGCCACCTGATATTTTTTCAATGTTGTAAATGCCTGGTTGAAAATGAAGCAGAGACGAGGGGAGGGGTTTCACTAATGGGAACAAAGTTCCATAGCGAGCGCGTTTAGCCGTGTGTTTCCTCGCAGCGTCGAGAAACACAACACAATAAACCAGCACTTGCGTTATATATAGGGGGCCGCAGCAGGGAATGCGCAGCCGAAGCTGCACATAGCCCCATTTTGTGCACTTGAGGAGCTCCGCTCGCTGGAACTTCTCAGTGTAGCGAGAGATCAGGAACCCATTTCTGAATGGCGTCCTAATCTCTGGACCCCCGAAGCGGTAGACCTGGCAGGTAAGTCGGCTGGTGCGGTCCTCGGGGAGGAGGGGGGGGCCCCGCGGGGCGTTCCGACCCCGGGAGGGCCCCCACAGTGTCCTGGCCCGCGATCGGGGCCCACCGATCTGCGGGCGGGATTGTGCCATGGGGGCACTTTTTCCTTCCGCGCCGGCCCCTGTAGGGCTCTGCCATGGCCAGCGCGCAGAAGACACCCCCCTGCGCATGCACCAGAATATGCCGGCAGTTCCGCGCATGCGCAGGATCACGCCGGCCCTTTGGCGGACTTGCGCAGTCCCTTCAGCGCCAGCTGGCGCGGCGCCAACACCTCCAGCGTCCACCTAGCCCCGGGAAGTGCGGAGAATTCCGCTACTTCCGGTCGCCCGAATGCCATGGTGATTCGTGCCATTTTTGACGCCGCCGTCGGGCCATCGTGCCGATTGCGGAGAATCCCGCTTCAGTACATTACTGTACTGCATTCGCCTAAGGTCTCAGAGGTAAAGGAGATGGATCCCACGCCTCGAGTACCTTGGGAATCTGCACATTAAAGTGAAACTAGTTTTAAAATGTAGATTTTCTAAAAAGTGATCGCGCCCACAAGGGGTGGAATTTACGTCGCAATGTCTTGCAGGATCGCATTGGATCTCGGGAGCCGGGTAGATCCGGGAGCAATGTCTCCTGGCTTCTATCGGCCACACTGCGCTGCGGTGACCTGCTTTTCATGTGCAGCGTGGCTGTAAAATCACGCCCATGGATTTCTTGCCTAAACCTGAAAGGAGTACTCCTGCTCTGTGATCCAGAAGAGATTCTAAGTAAAGTAACTTACCTTGCCTCCTTCTGACTTGTCAACACCTCCCACTGTGGTTCTGCTGCCAAACTGCAGATGGTGCAGTAATCCCCCTGCCTTGAAGTAAAGATTATGTGACAGCACCGATGACAATAAAGATTAAGTAGGTCCCTGCCTGACTTTAGCGAGGGTCTCATCAATACCATGAGTCAAAGTCATAAAACGTTACAGCGGCCGGTTGGATTGTAACTGGAATCTTCAAATTTTAACCCCTCCCATTTACCCTCATCCCCACATACCAACAAATTATTTTTGGACAAAGAATTAAAATCCCAACCGCAGTCTTACCTGTAGCTGGTTTTATGATTCATGGTAAGTTTACTCCATCATTGCTGTTATTTCTAAAAGGTCTTTTGGAATATTGAAACTGCTTATTGGTCCTATGTTGTTGTATTCAACCACATTGGAACATATGCATGGGATTACAAGCATGTCTTTTGCTCAGGCTTCTCGAAAACAGCAGCTTTTTGGAACAAAAGTGCTTTCGTTTTACCAATATTGTAACTTTAAAATCTGGCTTTGTTGTAAAATCACAGTGGATCTAATGTCTAGCACTCTTGTCAGCATGTGCCTACAGCATCTAGTTCAAACTTGTCTAACCAGTGTCCTATGGGCTGGATTGTAGCCTCCGACGGCCCACCTAACATTGTTGGACATGCGATAAGAGTCCAGTGAATGGACTTAGATTTGCAAAATACTGCTTGCTGCTCATTCAGTCCCAGATTTGTTTCTTCCTGCATTTTCTGTAGTGAGACGATCAGCAGCAAATGCACAGAGAAACCAACCTGTGATTGAACATTGGAAAGGTAAGTTTTTCAATTTTAGTTCTCTGCCTCCAGAGATTCGAGCATGGCAGAAAGTACAGAGGTGAAACGAGGGTCTGAGGGAGTGGGGATGCAGACAGAGCACGAGCTTGGGGGCCAGAGGGAGCCAGGGAGAGAGTGGGGTCTATGGAGAGTCGGACGAAGAACAAGGCCTGGGGGGAGCTGGAACAAGAGTGGACGGGACGCCCTAAGGCAAGAGCAAAGGACCCAGGGGCCAGGAGCAAGAGTAGGCCCACCAGAAGTGTGTGTGTGTAGCTCACTCTCAGTCTCAGGTTTCTCATTGACCCTCATCCCCTCATACCAACATGCACTCTCACCCACAATGGGTGAGGTTGTGAATGAGGACCCAGCAACTGGGAGTGAGCCAGACACACTCGCACGCTAATGGTCATCTTTATTTATTACTCTTTTTTAAAAAATATCCGTTTATTGCTTTGACATTGCATCTTTTTGCCCAGCAAATTGTTTCATTTCATAACTCCGTTTTTCTTAAAATTCAAGTTTAATGTTGTGCCAAACCTTATGGCCGGAATTTTCCAGTCCTTCCTGCCAATGTGACCTTCCAGTCGCATCAACAGTGACACCCCCAGCAGCAGGGAATGCGGGGCATGTAGGGGTGACACGGGTGGCACGGTGACACAGTGGTCAGTACTGCTGCCTCAGAGCGCCAG
The DNA here is from genome assembly GCF_047496885.1 of Scyliorhinus torazame. Taxonomy (NCBI): domain Eukaryota; kingdom Metazoa; phylum Chordata; class Chondrichthyes; order Carcharhiniformes; family Scyliorhinidae; genus Scyliorhinus; species Scyliorhinus torazame. Next base: position 195,598,928 of record NC_092717.1, read on the forward strand.
GGATCCGTCTTCACATCCGACCTTGGGTGACTGTAGATTTTGCACGTTCCTCCCATGATTGCGTGGGCTTTCTCCCACGGCCAAAAATGTGCAGGTTCGGTGGATCGACCTTGCTAAATTGCTCCTTGGTGTCCAAAGGTTAGCTGGGGTTACAGGGATAGTGCGAGAGTGTGGGCCTAGTTAGGGTGCTCTTTCAGAGGATTGGTGCGGACTCAATGGGCCAAATGGCCTCCTTCTGCACTGTAGGGATTCTATGTAAAACCCTGAAGACATCAGCAGGACCAGAGGGTCCTGCTGACGACCAATGGCATTCCGCCTCTGCTGCCGGAAAGTACGAGGTGGGGGGCTGGAAAGTCCTGCCCTATCTTTCTGAAATTTGCTCATTGGCCCCCTGAATGAGAAAGAATTGAAATGTGGCTCCCCACGTGAAAAAGTTGAACAAATCTTATCTAGTTTCCTGAGCGAATGCAATGATATAGCAGCTTTAACTTGCTTTGTAATTTGTGACCCCTTCTGATGAAGCCGTGATTAGGGCAAAGGTTGCAGTTGATGTTCAAGGGGGCTGAAATTCTACGGCCAGACTAATCTTTAGCCCAAGTGTTGGGAGAAGAATGTGATAGAACCGGGATACATCCCATTCAAAGGAGGCAAGGAAATTTGGGAATGGAAGTTGTGAACAATCTTCTATCTGCACACATCTCAAGGATGAAGGACAGAGTGGATGGTAAGGAAGGTGGTGTAGCTCTGTTATTTAAGGATGACATCCGGGCAACAGTAAGGGATGACATCGGTGCTATGGAGGATAAGGTTGAATCCATTTGGGTGGAATTCAGGAATAGTAAGGCGAAAAAGTCACTGATAGGAGTAGTCTATAGGCCACCAAATAGTAACATTATGGTGGGGCAGGCAATAAACAAAGAAATAACAGATGCATGTAGAAATGGTACAGCAGTTATCATGGGGGATTTTAATCTACATGTCGATTGGTTTAACCAGGTCGGTCAAGGCAGCCTTGAGGAGGAGTTTATAGAATGTATCCCCGATAGTTTCCTAGAACAGTATGTAAGATCTGGTCCTGTGTAATGAGACATGTTTGATTCAGGATCTCATAGTTAGGGATCCTCTCGGAAGGAGCGATCACAATATGGTGGAATTTAAAATACAGATGGGGGGTGAGAAGGTAAAATCAAGCACTAGTGTTTTGTGCTTAAACAAAGGAGATTACAATGGGATGAGAGAAGAACTAGCTAAGGTAGACTGGGAGCAAAGACTTTATGGTGGAACAGTGGAGAACCTTCCAAGCGATTTTTCACAGTGCTCAGGAAAGGTATATACCAACAAAAAGGAAGGACGGTAGAAATAAGGAAAATCGACCGTGGATATCTAAGGAAATAAGGGAGAGTATCAAATTGAAGGAAAAAGCATACAAAGTAGCAAATATTAGTGGGAGACGAGAGGACTGGGAAATCTTTAGGGGGCAACAGAAAGCTAATAAAAAAGCTATAAAGAAGAGTAAGATAGATTATGAGAGTAAACTTGCTCAGAATATAAAAACAGATAATAAAAGTTTCTACAAATATATAAAACAAAAAGGAGTGGCTAAGGTAAATATTGGTCCTTTAGAAGATGAGAAGGGAGATTTTATAATGGGAGATGAGGAAATGGCTGAGGAACTGAATAGGTTTTTTGGGTCGGTCTTCACAGTGGAAGACACAAATAACATGCCAGTGACTGATGGAAATGAGGCTATGACAGATGAGGACCTTGAGAGGATTGTTATCACCAAGGAGGTAGTGATAGGCAAGCTAATGGGGCTAAAGGTAGACAAGTCTCCTGGCCCTGATGGAATGCATCCCAGAGTGCTAAAAGAGATGGCTAGGGAAATTGCAAATGCACTAGTGATAATTTACCAAAATTCACTAGACTCTGGGGTGGTCCCGGCGGATTGGAAATTAGCAAACGTGACACCACTGATTAAAAAAAGGAGGGAGGCAGAAAGCGGGTAATTATAGGCCAGTGAGCTTAAATTCGGTATTAGGGAAGATGCTGGAATCTATCATCAAGGAAGAAATAGTGAGGCATCTGGATGGAAATTGTCGCAAAGGGCAGACGCAGCATGGGTTCATAAAGGGCAGGTCGTGCCTAACTAATTTAGTGGAATTTTTTGAGGACATTACCAGTGCAGTAGATAACGGGGAGCCAATGGATGTGGTATATCTGGATTTCCAGAAAGCCTTTGACAAGGTGCCACACAAAAGGTTGCTGCATAAGATAAAGATGCATGGCATTAAGGGGAAAGTAGTAGCATGGATAGAGGATTGGTTAATTAATAGAAAGCAAAGAGTGGGGATTAATGAGTGTTTTTCTGGTTGGCAATCAGTAACTAGTGGTGTCCCTCAGGGATCAGTGTTGGGCCCACAACTGTTCACAATTTACATAGATGATTTGGAGTTGGGGACCAAGGGCAATGTGTCCAAGTTTGCAGACGACACTAAGATGAGTGGTAAAGCAAAAAGTGCAGAGGATACTGGAAGTCTGCAGAGGGATTTGGATAGGCTAAGTGAATGGGCTAGGGTCTGGCAGATGGAATACAATGTTGTCAAATGTGAGGTTATCCATTTTGGTAGGAATAACAGCAAAAGGGATTATTATTTAAATGATAAAATATTAAAACATGCTGCTGTGCAGAGAGATCTGGGTGTACTAGTGCATGAGTCGCAAAAAGTTGGTTTACAGGTGCAACAGGTGATTAAGAAGGCAAATGGAATTTTGTCCTTCATTGCTAGAGGGATGGAGTTTAAGACTAGGGAGGTTATGCTGCAATTGTATAAGGTGTTAGTGAGGCCACACCTGGAGTATTGTGTTCAGTTTTGGTCTCCTTACCTGAGAAAGGATATATTGGCACTGGAGGGTGTGCAGAGGAGATATTCACTAGGTTAATCCCAGAGCCGAAGGGGTTGGATTACGAGGAGAGGTTGAGTAGACTGGGACTGTACTTGTTGGAATTTAGAAGGATGAGGGGGATCTTATAGAAACATATAAAATTATGATGGGAATAGATAGGATAGATGCGGGCAGGTTGTTTCCACTGGTGGGTGAAAGCAGAACTAGGGGGCATAGCCTCAAAATAAGGGGAAGTAGATTTAGGACTGAATTTAGGAGGAACTTCTTCGCCCAAAGGGTTGTGAATCTATGGAATTCCTTGCCCCGTGAAGCAGTAGAGGCTCCTTCATTAAGTGTTTTTAAGATAAAGATAGATAGTTTTTTGAAGAATAAAGGGATTAAGGGTTATGGTGTTCGGGCCGGAAAGTGGAGCTGAGTCCACAAAAGATCAGCCATGATCTCATTGAATGGTGGAGCAGGCTCGAGGGGTCAGATGGCCTACTCCTGCTTCTAGTTCTTATGTTCTTATGACTCCACTCCAAAAGGAAATTCTGCTCAGTACGTCTTGTTAGACCTGACAAAACCTGCAACTACGCTAAAAAGCTGACATACTGAAAAAGCCAGGAGTCCTCCAGTGCTAAAGGTACACAGTTCAGATGGGATGCTTCCTAGTTTACTGAAGGACAACCTTCCAATACTAGAATGGTTACAGCACAGAAGAAGGCCATTTGGCCCATTGAGCCAGTTGGCTTGCTGTGAGCTATTTAGCTAGTCCCACTTTCCCGCCCTTTCCACAAAGCTCTTTAATTTGATTCTCTTTGGGTGCTTATCCAATTCTCTTCAAAAGCAACAATTGAATCTGCCTCACCATTATGTATTCCAGGTAATAACCACTCGCTGTGTAAAAAAGAGTTGCCTCGTGTCGCTTTTGGTTCTTTTGCCAATTACCTTAAATCTGTGTCCTCTTCTTTTTGACCCCAGTGGGAACAGTTTTCCCCTCCATTTTGTCTGGACCTCGCATAGTTTTGAATTTCTATTGAATCTCCTCTCAAACTAATTTTCTCTGAGGAAACTAGCCCCACCTTCACCAATCTCTCCATGTAACTGAATTCCCTCATCCCTGGAACCATTCATGTGTATTTTTTCTACACCCTTTCTAATTCCTTCGCATCCTTTTTAAAGTGCAATGCACAGACTTGAAAACCATTCTCCAACCAATGTTTTCTAAAGGTTCATTGCAACTTTCTTATTTTTGTACTCTATGCCTCTATTCATAAAGCCTAGGATCTTTGTCTCAAACTGCTCTGCCACTTTCAACTATTTGTGCATATATTGTCCCAGCTCTTGTTATGTATACTTGGCTGAGAACGCAATCATTACTCTTGCTGAAACAGAGGAACATTGCTTGATTGACAGCTCAGGCTCACTGATCTCTGCAGTCAATGTCACAATATTTACCTACAGAAGGTTAAGTGATTTCAAGGGCTTGTGGTTTTTGTTATTGATGCTTTAAAAGGTGTGGATGATTGACATTCTTATTGCCTTCTAGTGGAAAGACTTTTTATAACAAAGTAAAAAGTGATGAATTGATTACATTTTAAGCTTTTTTTTCATATCCTACTGTCACTATAGGATTTATTAGTTCCATACAGTGTATAGTCGATTCATGGGCATGGAAGTGCCAGAGCTTAGCATAGGAAGCGTGAGGATCCGTAGTTGGTGGATCGAAAGGTAGAGCTTGGCATAGGAGGCATGAGGAGGACCTTTTGAACTTGCCTTTGAAAAGATCCCCACATGCACATTAGGGTTCACGACTCCTGAGGGGCCATGAACCATGACTCTTTGTTTAAAAAAAACTGCCCCACTCCATGAAAATGGAGTAGAACGTTTCTATCTCCTCAATGGAGCTGGCCAGGTTAGTAGTGCTGGATGCAGTCTCGTGACAGGAACCAGCTAGCACCCTTTAAACGCACTCCCAAAAATCAGACAGCCCAGGAATGGGGTCAGGAATCCCACTATCGAGACCGACCCGCCATGTTTAAAGGGTTTCCAAGACTCGGTGAAAATCCAGACCCATATTTCCATATACCTATTTGCACCTGCAGATCACCAACCTCCATCATTATGGGGAGGGTTGCAAACATTAGTGGTGGGGAAAGTCCAAGAACAAAATTAATTAGCATTTGGAAAATTCTGGGCAAATAAATTATATGGATTTATTCAAAGCAAATTGTGTTTAACATAAATCATTGATTAAGTGCCAAGAGGGTTAATGGGCTGGATTCTCCATTGGTAGAATCCTCCGTTTCGCCAGCATCGCACCCATGCTCGCGGATTTCCCGACGGCGTGGGGGTGCCCACAATGGGGGAACCCGATTGGCCGGCTGCTGGGACGGAGGAACCCGCTGCCTGCAGGGGCGCGCTGTACCAGGAAACAGTTGCAGTGGGACAGAGAATCCTGCCCAATCTTTCTCAGGTGGACTTTCAAAAGGGATTTGACAAAATACTACATAATAGACATGGAATTAAAGGGACAGTGGATGCACGCATATATGATTGGCTAAGGGACAGAGGAGAGAGAGTATAGTGAATGGTTGTGTTTAGACTGAAGGGAGGCATGCAGTATTGTTTTCTGGGGTCAGTATCAGGTACATTGGTCATTGGACTTGGTGTAAATAGCATGGTTTCAATGTTGCAGGTGATAAAAACTCAAATATAGCAAACAATGAGAGGAATCGTAACAAATTTCATAATACAGACAAGCGAGTGAAATTGCAGCAATAAAGAGGGCAGGATTTCATGGGTGTCAGAGTTTTCTGCCCTGCCGCTGACAAAATTGCCATAAAACTTGCCCATGCTCCACAGGGCTGCCCCGCTGCCAGTTAACACTCCGAGATTTGAGATGGGCCTTCCAGCACTTTGTGTGGAGGTGGTGGGTGGGTACACTTGACCTACACTTGGAAAGAGGAAGCACTCCACCTCCCCTTTCCCATCAGAGACCCAAGGAGGCTTACCAGCCAGGTTCCCTGCCTATCACCAACTTCTTCCAGCCGGCTGCAAAATAACAACTGGGTGGCGAGTGTCCCTCAAGTGCCCATTAAACTGGCTATTTAAGAGTCTCAATTGGCCCACGGGTGTGTGGGTAATCCAAGGTTGCACGTTAAATCATAGCCAAGGCATTTGTGGGCGGGTAGAGGGTGGCAAATGTATTCACAGAATTTTACCCACCTACAAAGCCCCCCGGGCTGGGGACTATGACATTCTACCCAGAGAATTGTGAAGTGATGCATTTTTTTCCACCGACTGAGACAATGACCTGCATTTAGGTATCACTTCTAAGCAGTCAAATGACTTGGTGCACTACTCAGGAATATAACCAGCACAGAGTCAATATCTTGGTCTGAAGTAGGTTTTAGAGAACATCTAAAAGATGAGAGGGGGAGGTGGAGAGGTTTAGGGAGAAATTCCCAGAATTTGGGCTTCGAGGGCTGAAGGCACAGCTGCCAATAGAGGAACTGAGGTTGCACAAGAGACCAGAGTTGTAGGACTGGGGGAGATTACAAAAGTACGCATGCGAGGCCATGAAAGGATTTGAACAAGAGAATGAGAATTTTAAAAGTCAAGGTATTGCTGATATAAACTAGTGATCACAGGAATGATAGGTGAATGGGACGAGCTGCAGGCTCATATATGGACAGCAAGGTTTCAGATGAGTTAGTTTGTGGAGGCTGGAAAATGGGAGGTCAGCTTGTCAAGTCTGAAGGAGATGACCAGTACAGATGAGGGTATGAGCAGCAGATCTGCTGGTGCAGGAATAGAGCTGGATAATTATATGGAAATTGAAGTAGGTGATCTTGGTGATGGAAAGGTTATCAGATCAGAGGGTCAACAAGTATTTTAAGGAGTCTTTTCCTATAAGGTGTAACGGTTTCACAGCAGGCTGAGATTTTCATTATAAGATCATAAGAAATGGGAACACAAATAGGCTGTCCAGACCCTCGAGCCTGCTCCACCATTTAATAGGATCATGGCTGATCTGACATTTCTTTTGCCCACTTTCCTGCCGTTTCCCTTTCCCCATAACCCTTGATTCCCTTCCTGATTAAGAATCTATCTCAGCCTTAAATATAAACAAGGACCCTGCCCCCACAGCTCTCTGTGGCTGGGAGTTCCAAAGATGCCCTCTGAGAGAAGAAATTCTTCCTCCATCTCAATCTTGAATTGGACACCTTTATTCTGAGACTATGCCCTCTGGTCCCAGACTGTTCCATGAGGGGAAACATCCTCTCAGCATTTACCCCTTCAGAATCCTATATGTTTCAATGAGATCACCTCTCATTCTACCAAATTCCAATGAGTAGAGTCCCAACCTGTTTAACCTTTGCTCATAAGACAATCCCTCCATACCGGGGGTTAACCTAGTGAACCTTCTCTGAACCGCCTCCAATGAAATAATAACTCTCCTCAAATAAGGGACTAAAACTGCTCTCAATATTCCAGGTTTCACCAGTACCTTGGATAGTTGCAGTAAGATTTCCCTACTCATATACTCCAATCCCCTGGAAATTAGTTTCTGAATGGGAACCTGAATCCATCTGAATGGGAATCTGAATTACAGTGCAAAAATACAGTGCAGAAAAAGCCCTTTGGCCCAACAAGTCTGCACTGCCACATGAAAAGCTCCTGATCTGCCAATCCTAATCCCATTTGCCAGCAATTGGCCCATATCCTCGAATGTTAAGACATGCCAAGTGCTCATCCAGGTACTTTTAAAAGGATGTGAGGCAACCCGTCTCCACCGTCCTCCCAGGCAGTGTGTTCCAGACCGTCACCACCCTCTTGAACTAGTGTACCCTCGTAACCAACACTTCAACTAAGGGGAACAGCTGTTCCCTAGCCACCCTGTCCAGGCCCTCATAATCTTGTACACCTCGATCAGGTCGCCCCTCACTCTTTTTCTGCTCCAGCGAAAACAACCAAAGCTTATCCAACCTCTCCCTAAAATGTTTAATTCCAGGTAACATCCTGATGAAACACCTCTGCACCCACTCCAGTGCAATCACATCCTTCCTATAATGTGGTGACCAGTACTGCACACATTACTCCAGTTGTGGCCTCACCAATGTTCTGTCCAACTCCAACATGACTTCCTTGCTTTAGTAATCTATGCCACAATTGATAAAGGCAAGTGTACCATATGCCTTTTCCACCACTCTATTAACCTGCCCTTCTGCCTTCAGAGATCTATTTACAAACATGCCAAGGTCCCTTTGTTCGTCAGGACTTCCCAGTGTGGTGTCATTCACTGAATATTTCCTTATCAAATCGATCCTTCCAAAGTGTAACTCCTCACACTTTTCAGGATTAAATTCCATCTGCCATTTTTCTGCCCATTTGACCATCCCGTCTATATCTTTGTGTAACCCAAGACTCTCAGCCTCACTGTTAACCACCCAACCTAGCTTTGTGTCAACCGCAAACTTTCTGATCCTACCGCCCACATAGTCATCTCAGTCATTTATATAAATGACGAATAATAAGGGACCCAGCACAGATCTCTGTTGGACGCCACTGGACACTGGCTTCCAGTCACTAAAGCAGCCGTCTGTCATCACCCTCTGTTTCGTACAGCTCAGCCAGCGTTGAATCCGCCTTATCAAGTTCCCCTGTATCCCATTGCATTTGCCTTCTTTATAAGTTTCCCATGTGGTACCTTGTCAAATGCTTTGCTGAAATCCATGTAAACTAATCAACTGCACTACTCTCATCTGCACATGCTTAAAATATTCAATCAAATTTGTTGGGCATGACCTCCCTCTGACAAAGCCATGCTGACCTTTCCTGATTAAACCTTGCCTCTCCAAGTGGAGATAGATTCTCTCCTTCAGAATTTTCTCCAATAGTTTCCCCACCACTGACGTAAGACTCACTGGCCTTGAGTTTCCTGGCTTATCCCTACAGCCTTTCTTGAATAGTGGGACCACATTCGCGATTCTCCAGTCCTCTGGCACCTCTCCCGTAGCCAGAGAATAATTATAATTTTGGATCAGGGCCCCTGCGATCTCCTCCCTCACGTCCCACAGCAACCTGGGACACAATTCGTCCGGACCTGGGGATTTTTCCACTTTTAGGCGTGCCAACACCTCTAATACCTTGTCCCTCCCTATGACAACTTGCTCAATAACCTCACAGTCTCTCTCCCCGAGTTCCATATCTGCCTCCTCATTGTCTTGGGTGAAGACAGATGTGAAATATTAATTTAACACCCTACCAATGTCCTCTGGCTCCACCCACATATTCCCCCTTGGTCCCTAATGGGCCCTTCTTCCCTCGTTATCCTCTTCCCATCGATATACTGTGGCGGTATCCACCTATATTAAAGGCTGATCAGAACTGAATTTATATTAAATCATATATTCACTCTATTAAAAGCTGATCAGAGCTGATTTTATATTAAATCGTGTATTTAACCGTATATTAAAAACTGATGACTGATGAAGTCCATTATCTATTGTAAACCATTACTTATCGCAATAATGTTTTTTAATATGTATTATCTTTGTAAGAGTCCAGATGCAGTGAACTCATTAAGTCTTATGGCCTTGTCTGGAAATAAGCTCTGCCAACTAAGGGAGGATATCACTTGTAAGAATGGCCTTGCCACTATTGGGGCTACTACTTGGCAAGAGACCCTGCCAAGAAGGGAGGCTGGTGATTTTCTGGAGATAGCTACTGGAGGTATCAACCTCGTATCTTTAGGAGCAGGTGCCCTGCTAGACCTCCCTGAAACTAAGGCCTTGCCAACCAAGAGAGAGACTGTTCTTTGTCTCGAAATAACTGTGGGGAGTTAACTTGTTTTCGCAGGGGCTATGCTAAAACTCCCCTCAAACTCCCTAGCTCTTCCTGAGTGTATAAACAATATAAATATTCAAGCAAAAGCTGCGAAAGTTAGAGTTTCGCTTGGAGAGCTGTTGAGGAGATTACTGGGTGTTTATCGGAGTAAACTGCTATCTCGACTCGTAGAATTCTGCTCTTAATTGAGTATCGAATTCCGAGACTACTTGCCGTTGTAAGTATGAAATGTTTGTGGCTTAAGCAATTATGTAGTTAAGGAGTTCACAGGCTAACTCGTCACGTATCTTGTATCTGTCACACTGTATCATTTATCAAAACACTTGGATTACCCTTTTTCTTTAAATAAATTGCATATATATTTTACCATACAGCTCCGTGTCTATTTTAATAAATAAGAGTGACATTTAACTAAGACTCATCATATTCTCACCCTTTGAGGCTATCCGGAGGGTCAGTTGCCCATGCCCAAGCTCTCAAGAATTAGAAATATTTAGTTGAAGTTAAGGAAAAGATAGTCATCTAAGTCATAGTCTAACCTGTACACTGAAGGTAGTGAACGCAAGGCACATTGTGTATACTATAATTAGAACAGTTTTTCCATTTAAATAATACTGTTCTTTTCTCCCTTCCAAAATGAACAACTTCACATTTTCCCACATTATACTCCATTTACCAACTGTTTTCACACTTACTTAACCTATCAATATCTCTCTGCAAACTGTATCCCTCTGCCAACTTGCCTTTCCACCCGTTTTTGTGTCATTACAAATTTGGTTACAGTACATTTGCTTCATACAGATTGTAAACTGTTGCTGTCCCAGACTGATCCCTGTAGAACCCCACTGGATTACAGGTTGTCAACCTGATAAAGAACCTCTTATCCCCACTGACTGTTTTCTGCCCATTCTCTATCCATGATAATATACTATCTCCAACACCATGGGCTTAATCTTTTGTGAGGTGCCTTGTCTAACGCCTTCTGGAAGTCTAAATACAGCACATCTACTAGTTCCCCTCTATACACTCTGGCTGAGACTTCCTCAAAACTCTAATAAATTAATCAGACACTATTTCCCTTTCATGACTCTGCTTGATTAGAATATGATTTTCCAAATGTGCTGCCAATACTGCCTTAATAAATTGATTCCATCATTTTTCCAACAATATATATTAGGTTAATCGACCTGCTTTTTGCCTCTCTCCCATTTTGACTAGGAGTGTCACATTGGGAGTTTTTCAATCTTTCCGCTACTTCTCCAGAATCCAAGAACTTCTGGAAAATTACCACCAATGCATCCACTATCACTGTAGCTATTTCTTTTAGGATCCTAGGATGTAAGCCATCAGAGCCAGAGGACTTATCTAACTTTAGCCCCATTAGTTTGTTGAATACTACTTGAGTGATGGTGATGGTATTTAATTCTTCCCCTGTATTATTTCATATTAATGGAATGTTCGAAGCATCTTCCACCGTAAAGTCTCTACCGCATTTTGCCAGCCGAACGGTCTCACTGAATTTGAAGTTCCATGTCTTTAACACAAATTATCTATACTTTGATTACAGATTCCCATTGGACTCAATTTAGAATTACTTGTTTATGATGCACTCTGCAACTCAGGTGGAACCTCACAGCATGTATTAACTTAACGCCCTCTAATACAGAGAGTATTTAGTTGCTGAATGATTAAATGGTGAACAGTGCATTGCAATTGTATATAATGGGGGCGATTCGCCGATATTGAGGTCAAGTGTTCGCGCCGTCTTGAAACAGGGCCCGGACACGACCTATTCTGGCCCCCACAGAGGGCCAGCACGGCGCTGGAGCGGTTCACGCCGCTCCAGCGTCCTTACGCGGCGCCAAATGGGTGCGGTGCCAACCAGCGCATGCGCAGTTGGGGCAGCCCAATCCTGCGCACGCGCAGTTGGGCCGCGCCATCCTGCGCATGCATGGGGAACGTCTTACGCACGCCGGCCCCTCACCAACATGGAGCTGGTGTTCTGGGGCCACGCGCGGAAGGAGGTAGGCCCGGAGCGGGAGGGGGGGGGGGGAGAGGCCGGCCCGCCGATGGGTGGGCCCCGATCGCGGGCCAGAACACCCCCCCCCCCCCCCCACCCCCGGCCACAGGCCGCCCCCTCAGCGTTCCCGCAGAGTTCCCACCGGCAGCGACCAGGGGTGGACGGCGCAGGCAGGAACCTGTCATGTCGTAGCGGCCGCTCGGCCCATCCCGGCCGGAGAATCGCTGCTCGCCGGTTCTCCGAGCGGCCCGGTGCGAATCGCGCACCGCTGGTTTCGGGGGGTTGGGAGAATCGCGTGCGGGGGTCGGGGCGGCATGGCGCGATTCGCGCGGTGCCTAGGTGATTCTCCCACCCGGCGTGGGGGGGGAGAATAGCGCCCAACATACTTTGTCTAGTGGGCACAAGGCTCCCACATAAAATTAATTACTTGCAGGACCTCCAAACCCCTATGCCCTTATGCCCACTCCACACGGGAAATCACAGGTCCATATAAACATGTTACTACACCTTCTCAACGTTTCTCTGTAAAATGTATATTTAGTTATAGAATAAACTTTTCACACTACTTTCATCTCATTCTCCAAAATTCTATCCATGATGATGTAAATTGGTACACAGCTGAAGGAGCAAGTTTAATTTGTGTTCCATAAACCCTTACTGTCATTGCCAGGATAGCACCCATAGCCTCTGAGGAATTGTTCCGACTCGATTTCCAGTCCCTGAGAGCTCGTTACATCCACATTTCTTTTTCTCTTTTCTGTACTTCAGCGTAATTCAGTAGCTTCAAGAGAGGGAGCGAATGGAGAACCCAACAAAGCACTGCATGTAAAACACAACACACTCCAGTATACTTATAAGAACAGCAATTACCATTAAAAACATTTAATTTGACACAATGTTGGAATTTCCTTACATGGACTTATTGCTATCAGCCACTGGGACCTACCGGCAGTGGCTGGACGTAGTCCCTACATCTGTGTTACAGATTTCTATTATTACTTGGTGGAAGTGCAGGGAATTACAAATACAGAATTATGACACTTCAATGCTGTGCTGAGCTCGCTGATAGCAATGAGTCCATGTAAGGAAATTCCAACATTGTGTCAAATTAAATGTTTTTAATGGTAATGGCTGTTCTTATAAGTATACTGGAGTGTGTTGTGTTTTACATGCAGTGCTTTGTTGGGTTCTCCATTCTCTCCCTCTCTTGAAGCTACTGAATTACGCTGAAGTACAGTTCAACAGGTAGCTGCTGCATTCTCATCGAAGGGTCAGTCATGGTTCTGGGGTGGCACTGCCACCTGTGATTGAGAAGCTTATGGGTTAAATCCCTTTCCAGAGCTATAGGACAGGATTCTCCAATAAGGGGCTATGTTCCCACGCAGGCATGAAAACCGGCGCCAACCACTCCGGCTTCAACGGCCCCCAAAAGTGAGGAATTCTCCACTTTCTAGGGGGCTAGGTTGACGCCGGAGTGGTTCCAGCAGCTCCAGCCAGCGCCGAAGGGCCGGCGCGCATTCGCGCATGCACGTAACGGCCAGCGTATTCCAGCACATGCGCGGGGGTTCCCTTCTCCGCGCCGGCCCCCGGGCGATATGGCGAAGCCCTACAGGGGCCTGGCGCGGAGGAAAGAAGGCCCCCACGGAACCAGCCCGCCCGCCGATCATTAGGCCCCAATCGCGGGCCAGGCCACCGTGTGCCCCCCCCCCCCCGGGGTCGGATCCCCCCCTCCCCCCAGGATGGCCCCGCACACTTACCTGCCAGGTCCCGCCGTGTGTGAGGTGAGTAATACACACCGGCGGGACTGGGCAAAACTTGTCGGCCCATCGGGGCCAGGAGAATTGCCGGGGGGGGCCGCTGTCATCGGCCCCCGATCAGCTTGGCGGGAATCCTGCCGGCGCCCGAAAAACGACGGCAGAGAATAAGGAAGCCGGCGGCGGAGCGGGTTTCGTGCCTTCCCCCGGGATTCTCCGTCCCGATGCAGGTTCCAAGGATCCCGGCCATAGGCTGAAATCTCTGCAGCATCAAAGGAGTGTAGCCTGTTAGAGCTGCTGCCTTTCAGATGAGAAGTTAAACCAAGGACCTATCTGCCCTTATGAGGTGGATGTAAAGGAGCCCATGACATTATTTGTAGAGTGTAGGGGATTTCTCCCAGTTCGCTGGCTGATATTTATCCCTCAACTAACATTAAAACACATGGTTTATTTTATTACTGTTTGTGGACTCTTGCTGTGTAAATTGGCTGTCATGTTTGTTAATTGGCAACAATGATGCATATACTATCTGTAAAGTATATTGGGATGTTCTGCTAACATGAATGCAAGTTTGTCTTTTACCCTTCATTAGTGAGTGTCAGCTGAGGAAAATATAACAGCCATAACTAAGTGCTATTTTTTCCCAGACATTGTGGTTGATATTCTTATACACCTGCTTCTCTGATAATCATAGAATCCCCACAGTGTAGAGGGAGGCCATTTGGCCCATCGAGTACCCCAACCCTCTGTCCGCGACCTAGGCTCACTTTCCCCATAACTCCACCTAACCTGTGGACACGAAGGGACAATTTAGAATGGCCAGTCCACCTAACCTGCATATCTTTGGACTGTGGAAGGAAACCGGAACATCAGGAGGAAACCCACACAGACATTGGGAGAATATGCAAACTCAACACAGACAGTCATCCAAGATTGGAATTGAACCTGGGTCCCTGGTACTGTGAGGCAGCAGTGATTACCACTGTGCCACCCTTTTATCCTTACATCCTCAATACCAACTCACTCAGTATCCACCATATGCAGACTACTGACGCCATGCTGAGATAAAATAAAGTTCTAAGCATGTATTACAGACTTCACTGGAAGAAACAAAAATCTAAAACTCCATTCAATACATTTAAATCCCATCAAGTAACCAATCTTTCATAAAAGCATTTGCATTCATAGTCCCAAATCAAAACAACTAATCTCTATATAACCACCATCATCTCTCTCTCTCTCTTCGGTAGCAGTCGAGCAGAAATATATATATATATATATATATTAAGTCTTTATATTGGTTTTGATTTATAGGAACATTGTAAGGTAGTATAGAGATATCTGCAGAATGGGTGTGTTATATATATTAATAATATACACAATAATAAAGAAAGAAAAACAAAAATACACAACTATAGGAGTATACACAGGTATGTATATAGGGGTAGCGTATTTAAATATAGAAACGGGTGGCCTGGCTTCAGGTCTCCCCTCCGTGTTGGACTTACTTTATATGTGTCACCTCCTAGTATTAAAACATACCGGGGCATATTTAGCGCCACCTGGGAATATGTTTGGTGTGGTCACACCCATGTATCTATCTCATGTAAAAAGAACTACAGAGTCGTGAACAAAACCCAATCCATCACGTGAAACCGCCTCCCATTCATTCCCACTGCCTTGGGAAAGCGAGCAGCATAATCAAAGACCCCTCCCACCTGGGATATTCTCTCTTCCAACCTCTTCCATTGGGCAAGAGATAGAAAAGTCTGAGAACACGCACTAACAGATTCAAAGACAGTTTTGCCCCGCTGTTACCAGACTCCTAAATTACCCTCTTATGGACTGAATTGATTTCCCTACACATCTTCTCTACTGAGTAGCACTACAATCCTTATGCTTCACCCGATGTCTGTGTCTATGTAGTTACATTGTGTATTTATCTTGTATCCTATGTGTATTTATCTTTTATCCTATGTATTTTCATGTATGGAATGATCTGTGGACTGTACGCAGAACAATATTTTTCACTATACCTCCATACACGTGACAAATCCAACTCCTTTGTCCCCTCCTGGCTCCTCTGCCTTGTTGCCCTACAACCTGGTTGGTGTATCCCCTTCTCCTCCCCAGCCTCCTTACCTCCTCCTCCGCGCCCCCCCCCCCCCCTTTTCTCATTGGTTGTTGGTTACAACAAACCATTCTTGGAACAGACTGGTGAATTGCTGCCACGTATTGTGGAAGCCTTCCTCCGATTCCCGAATGGAGAATTTTATTTATGCCTATCTCCAGCTGAGCAGGAGTCTCCAGTGGGCAACCAGGGAGGCTAAGGCTAAGGCGTCTGCCCCTATCCCCGCAAAGAGTTCAGGCTGTTCCGATACCCCAAAGACATTAGTGGACACGGCTCCACTCTGACTCCCAGAACCTTGGACATGGTCGCAAAGAAGGCAGTCCAGTACCCTACATGTCGGGGACAAGTCCAGAACATGTGGGTGTGGTTGACCGGGCCTCCCTAGCACCGTTCACATTTGTCCTCCACTTCCAGTAAGAATCAGCTCATGCGTCTTCTTGTCAAGTGCACCCTGTGCACTGCTTTCAGCTGTGTTAGGCTTAGCCTTGCTCATGAGGAGGTGGAGGTCGCCCTTTGCAGGGCTTTGCTCCAGAGTCCTCCCCCTACCTCTATGCCGAGCTCTTCCTCCCATTTCTCCCTTGTCTCGTCCAATGCTGACCATACCTCCTCTAGTAGCTGTCCGAATAGGTCAGCGCAGTTACTGTCCCCTAGTTCGTCCACGGTTACTAGTCCATCCAGTAGGGAGTGTTCAGTAGCTGGTGGAACGTTGTCTCTTTGCGAAGAACATTCCTTAATTGCATGTATTGCAGCTCGTTCCCTTTCGGGAGCTGGAGCTTGTCCATCAGTGTCCCTTCATCCTGTCTCCACCTTTTAAACAGGGTGTCTATTGTCACTGGGGTGAATTTATGGTTCTTGCAGATGGGGGCCATGGTAGACATTGCTACCAGTCTGAAATGATTCCACATTCTCAGCGTGGCCATCATCACTGGATTTCTTGAGTATGTTGGGGGGAATGGGAGTGGGGCCGTGACCAGTGCCCAGCGGACGATCCCGTACAGGAGCTCTCCTCCATTCTTACCGTTCCGCTCCCAGCTCCTTGACCCACACTCATACACTCTGCGGTGGCTGCCCAGGAGTAGAGTTCACGGTTTGGAAGGGCCAGCCCTCTCATGTTCCCCCACCTCTGCAGCAAACTTGTGGGTCCTAGGCTTCTTCCATCTGCCACTTATCTGCCCATTTGACCATCCCGTCTATATCTTCCTGTAACCCAAAAACTCAACCTCACTGTTAACCACCCGACCAATCTTTGTGTCATCCGCAGACTTACTGGTCCTACCCCCCATCGTTGACAAACAATAGGGGGCTTTTCTTTTCCAAAATTCAACGGCCAGGTGATTCAAATAATTATCTTTATTATTAATACAAGTAGGTTTACATCAACATTGCAATGAAGTTACTGTTAAAATCCCCTAGCCGCTACACTCCGGCGCCTGTTCGGGTACACAGAGGGAGAATTCAGTATGTCCAATTCACCGAACAAGCACGTCTTTTGGGACTTGTGGGAGGAAACCGGAGCACCTGGAGGAAACCCACGCAGACACGGGGAGAACATACAGACTCCGGACAGACGATGACCCACGCTGGAATCGAACCTGGGACCCTGATGCTGTGAAGCAACAGTGCTAACCACTGTGCTACTGTGCCGTCCAATATGACTTGACAGTTCCACAGGCCTTATCCACATTTTACACAGTCACGTCCACTGTTAACAATCCCAAAGTGGTACTTGACTTCTTCCAAAAGGGTACCTGACTTCTCCCAACAGGGTGCCTGCCCTCTCCAAATGAGTCTGGGAGAAATTTATACAGCTTCATGAGTTTGTGTTCCACAAGCCTGTATGAGCAAAATTGTATCTCTTTGAATGCAGCTGCTTGAATCATGAATGTGAAATACATCCTGCCTCAATTCTGCTACCTTGCCCCCCCCAAAAAAGCTGAAATGATGGGTGCTGGGTTTGGGGGTGGAACTTCCAGAATTGGGGCCCTGGCATTATTTGTCTAAGGCGCGGAACCATTCCAACTTTGCAAACATTCGGGCTCTAGTGTCCTACAACAACAGGAGTTCCCCCAGTCTCCTTCCAGTGGGAAACTGTGAACTTAAATTGGCTCCCTTTATTGAAACATGCCACCCTACCATCACCCCAACGCTATCAACTTGATACTGACTTGTTATGCAGTCTTGGGAGTTTTTTGTGGCAATTGACCTTGTCCTCACTAGTTTATCTTTTGCAGGTGCATCTATCCATGACCATATTTCCAGGAGTGACCACTGCAAGTCTTTATAGAGATGAGGTCCATCGAGGACACCCTCCATCATGTTATGTGCCACTAGCAGCATGCTAAATGGGATAGCTTCAGAATAAAATGGATTCAGCTGCTTAAAACTGGTATCCGATGCTCTGTGGGCAATTAGCAGCAGCAGAATTGTATTCAACCTCAATCTGTGACCTCACTGCTCGGCATTTCCCTCATTCTACCTTTGCCATCAAACCAGGGACCAATTGTATGATAAGTTTAGCGGAGGATCCCAAGAGCAGTTTCAGGCCTATCCAAAAGTGAAATTCCATTCTTGTGGAGCGGCAGTACAGGGCTTGCAGGCATGCTAAACAGCAGCATCAGCATGTTACAGACCAGGCTAAACCATCCCATAACCACTGGATCGGATCAAAGCTCTGCAATCCTCCCACATCCAGTAATGGATGTTGGTAGACAATCAAACAACTAAATGGAGGAAGCGGCTCCAAAAATATCCTTTCCTCAATGATGGGAAGCCCAGCATGTCATCGTAAAAGACAAAGCTGAAGCATTTTCAACCATTTTCAGCCAGAAGTGCCAAGTGGATGATCTATCTCTTTCTCCATCTGAGGTCCCCACCATCATAGATGCCAGTCTTCAGTCAATTTGATTCACTACATGTGAAATCAAGAAATGGCTGATGGCATTAGATTCAGCATAGGCTGTGGCATCTTGGCAGCAAGACAGGAGAATTGCACTCCCGAACTAGCATGCCCTTAGACAAGCTATTCTTGTGCAGCAGGCCAAATTCAATCCGATGAATTACTGCCGCATCAGTTTGCTCTCCAAATCATCTACAAAATGAAGGGGAAAGTCGGCATTGCATATATATCACAGAAACGGCTTTCAGCCCAACCAGTCTAAGGCGGCACTTATAGTCAACTTGAATCTCCTCTTTCCTCATCTAAATTTATCATTGTATGCTGTATTCCTTGCTCCATCATAGGCTTGATTTATATGCTTGCTTTAAATACACCTTTGTATTCACTTCAACCACTCTCTATAGTATCACCTTCCACATTGTCACCACTCTGTGGGTAAAGACGTTTCTTCTGTATTCCCTTTTGGATTTCTTGGTGACGATATGATGGTCTCTGGTTATGCTTTTCCCCACAAGGGGAAAATAGTATCCACTCTATTGAAACCTTTCATAATTTGAAAGTCCTCTCTTGGGTCACCCCTCAGCCATTTTTCAAGAGAAGAGACCCAACCTGTCAATTATTTCCCAGTTCATATCACTGCACTCTTCTGGTATCATCTTTGTAAATGTTCTCTGCACACTCTCCAGTTCCTCTATATCCTTTTTATAATAAGGTGGCCAGAACTTCCCAATTTACAGTTTTATCCCGGTAGAAATAAAGCCTACTGGCTAGCACAGTTGCTTCACAGCTCCAGGGTCCCAGGTTGCTATTATGTGGGGATGCCAGCGTTGGATTGGGACAACACCGGGTTAAAGTCCAACAGATTTGTTTCGAATCACTAGCTTTCAGAGTGCAGCACCTTCCTCAGGTGAATGAAGACTGCTATTAACCACCTTCCTTTTCTCTTGCAGGGAAACCAATTCAGATCAAGCCCAGATTGTGATCAACTTCTGAAGGCAAAACTGTATCAACATCCACCAAGTAGCTGGGAAACAGAAAGGGGACTTGCTCGATACAATTTATTTACCTTAAAATGACTAGTGGATGATACAATTCCTACTATTGTTTTGCACAAGCATTTTATGTGTGTTTTTTCTCTTGTACGTGACCCAGATTGTGGGCTTGCAAGAAAACCTTCAGGAACATCTCCGTTACAAATGTAGCACTGTTTACTCATCATTTCCACCTCCCATTCAAGTGGAATGAAAGTCATTGTATTTGAGCAACGATTCTGTTATGAATTGGCTGTTCAGTTTCCGAGCCATGGAGTATGTTTTGGGGTTATTTTTCTGTCCCACAACCGTGGAGCAACATTTATAAATTGTGGTCTTTATAACGTTGTAGATTCTCAGTTTTTTTTTTTTAAACTCAGCTGCCTCCAGTTTTATTAAATATGGTAGAGTTTGATTCCTGTTATTTTGTCTGGTGTGCAGTACTGGGAACTTTGCCTTACCTAAGTATGCTTGTGTATGGTGGGAGCTTTACTCCACATGTAACCCATAACCTGACTTGAGGGGGCGGGATTCTCCGCGAACCGGTGGGGCGGGCAACTCCGGCGCGAAGGAGCGGAATCCTCTGCACCTTCAGGGGCTAGGCCGGTGCCGGAGTGGTTTGTGCCGGCCGGCGCGGAAGGGGCTTGGCGCCACGCCAACCGACGCCGAAGGGCCTCCGCCGGCCGGCGCAAGTTGGCGCATGCGCGGGAGAGCCAGCGTGTGCAGGCGTCATCCCAGCGCATGCGCAGGGAGGTTATTCTCCGCGCCGGCCATCGCGGACCGTTACACCCGCCGACGCAGAGGAATAGAGTGCCCCCACGGCACAGGCCCACCCACGGATCGGTGGGCTCCAATTGCAGGCCAGGCCAACGTGGGGGCATCTCCCTGGGGCCAGATCCCCCCGCGCCCCCCCCGAGGACCCCGGAGGTCACCCGCAGAGCTAGGTCCTGCCGGTAAGTACCTGTTTTAATTGACACCGGCGGGACCGATCGTAAACGGGCGGCCACTCGGCCCATCGTGGGCCGGAGATCGCCACCAGCGGCCGCCAACCGGCACGGCGTGATTCCCGCCCCGCCAAATCCCCAACGCCGGAGAATTCGGCACCCGGCGGGGGCAGGATTCACGCCGCCCCGTGGCGATTTTCCGACCCGGTGGGGGGGTTGCAGAATCCCGCCCGGGATTTCTTGGTATTTATATTGAATGATAAGGCGAAAAACTGTTTCGATCTCCAGTAGTAGAATCCATATACCTAAATGAATTCTAAATTTGCCACACAAAAAAATTAGACCCAATCCAAGCCATTTCTAGCTACCATTGAATCTAATTTGTAACTGTGAACTAGCAACCATCGAGCTGCTTAGATACATTATTTCATCTCCGTGTTGAGTTTTTAATTATGGAAATGGTGATAGTTGATGAAGAGTGCATTTTGTTTAAACGTAGCGGTGTCTATGAAGGTTAACAATTTTCAATCTTTCTTTGTAACCAGGATCTGTCAACAGTCTATATTTTTAAGACTGAGATTATGCACTGCCTTCATATCCAATATATTAGAATGGACAAGATTTCAAAATATTGCTGCTCGATGCCATGGATTAGGATTGAATTCAAATCCCAATCTGTTCAGCAACAATGTGCTCGGAATCTGTGACGTGGCAGAGCAAAGGGGAATGGAAAATTTGCAGGGTTGTCTCAGCTGGGTAATACTTGGCACCTTTGGCAACTGTTCACACCAAGTGTTTAGCAAGCCAGTGCAGACATTACTACCTGTCATCTTAGCGGCCAGGTTGACAAAAAAGAAAACAGAAAATAGAGAACAAGGGAAGCTTACAAAGAATAATACCTCGAGGAGCAAAAATAGAATTGTTTTACAGGCATTAGCACATCAGCTTTGTATGTGTATGTTAGGATAGAAATGGGTTATAGTATCTATTAAGAGGAATAATTTGCATTTAATATATTTTATTTTGCACTCTGCAAGAACTGCACACTAAAGATTTTGATACTTAAGAAATTTCAGTACCTCCATACTGAGTTACTGATTGTGCCTATACCGGGTTCAAAAGCACCTACATCATGGAGCTACTAAATAAGCTGACTTTATTGGATTACAATGTCAGTTCATTCAAGTGATTTTATGGTGTTACAGATCTATTGTAAATGAATTGCTGTCTGGAGCAATTCTCAATGGCGGGAGAAAGAGGCAGAAGGGGAGTTTTTTAAAAATGTACATGTATAAAAAATGCATAGGAAATTAATGGAACCTGCACTTTTTAGCACCATTCTAAGTAAGTGCTATGCACCTACAGCCCAGCAGGCTCAGGCAGTTTAGCCATATTATGGGGCCGAAGTTGATTTTAAATCGCAAGCCGGGATAGGCTTTTTGCGCAGGCTCCTAGATCTCTGCATACATTGGACTAAGCTGTGATGTGTTGTGAACCACAGGCCCCCACATCTGACAATATAAGCTTGGTTAAATGCTTATTACTGTTTAGGGAAGAGGAACAGTTGGTGTGGAGAAGCAAAAACAGTGTAGTGATATTCCCTTTGACACCATATAGAAAAATGCATAACATTATTATGAAAGTTCATCATATGAATGCTCTTTGTTTTTCATTGACTGCATATTGTTTCCTAGAGAATTAATTTCTGTTTCATACTTGTTAAATATGTTATATTTTTTTCTGGTTGTTTATAAATGAATTTTGCTGATGATCGAGCCTTTTGTTTTCCAAAGATCAAACATGCTTTCAAAATCAACTATTCGGTGGAGTTCCTGCAAAATCTGTTCTAGTTTTGTAAAACTACAGAGATGCATTTCTGAGCCAGACAGTAGAGAATTATAATGAATCAGAGGTCAACAAAGCTTTAATTATTAACAAATGCAAGTCATAATGAAAGAAAAAACATGTATTTATCTAGTACATCCTCCCGACTGTCCCAAAGCACCTTACAACGACTGAATTATTTTTGAAGTGTACATCACCATCATTATATAGGCAAACGCAATAGCTAATCTTCCCATCGCAAATTAGATTAAATCAGGAGTTTGTAAATTGATAGGACTGGTTAAAGGATAAATGTTGCCTTAACCACGAGAAGCAGAGTTAATATTTGAAATCAATCACATTTCATCAAAGCTGAGATAAGATATACATATAGTACGTCCTGGTTCATGAGTCGACAACATGAGGAATGCTCGGGCTGATGTTCTAGTGAGCTGGATAACCAGCGAAATAGAGGGAATTTTAAACTAATTGGTGGGGGCAAGGGATCAAATTTTGGAAAGTGTGATATTCTAAAGAGTAGGGACAAGGCAAGAGAAAAAGATACTAATATATGCTGTTACGACACCCTGGGCAAGTTTCGGTCAATTCCAGCCCCACTCAAAAAACAAAGAAATTTGCAGCACTGGAACAGGCCCTTCGGCCCTCCAAGCCTGCAAGGACCATGCTGCCCATCTGAACTAAAAACCCCTACCCTTCCGGAGACTATATCCCTCTCTTCCCATCCTATTCATGTATTTGTAAAGCGCCCCTTAAAAGGCACTGTCGTATCTGCTTCCACTGCCTTCCCCGGCAACGGGTTCCCGGCTCCCCCCACCATCTGTGGTGTCTCGTACATCTTGTCTCATAGATCTCCTTTAAACCTTGCTCCTTGCACCTTAAATCTATGCCCTCTAGTAATTGACTCTTCTACCCTGGGAAAAAGCTTCTGACTATCCACTCTGTCCATGCCCCTCATAATCTTGTAGACTTTTATCAGGTCGCCCCTCAACCTCCGTCATTCCAGTGAGAACAAACAAAGTTCTCCAACCTCTCCTCATAGCTAATGCCCACCATACCAGGCAACATGCTGGTAAATCTTTCCTGTACCCTTTCCAAAGCCTCCACATCCTTCTGGTAGTGTGGCGACCAGGATTGAACACTATATTCCAAGTGCGGCCTAACTAAGATTCTATAAAGCTGCAACATGCCTTGCCAATTTTTAAACTTAATGCCCCGGCCTTCTTGACTACCTTCTCCACCTTTGTTGCCACTTTAAGTGACCTGTGTACCTGTACACCCAGATCCCTCTGCCTATCAATACTCTTAAGGGTTCTGCCATTTCCTGTATGTTTCCCATCTATAATAGCCCTTCCAAAATGCATTACCTCACATTTCTCATCCCAGAGAAACTAATACGAGAGAATTAACCAATAATTCTGATAAAAATACCTGAAATCTTTGGCTTTTGTCTGTCCAATAATTATAGTCACCAGGTTTATAAGTTGAAACACAATTACTATTTATTTATAACAAGAACAAATGTGAAATACTCAGTAAGTACAGCAGCTTAACGACAAGCTAAAACCTGACTTCCCCTTTAACTACCCCACCCTCTACCAACACAGACAAACACGGGTGGAAAGGACTCCTTGCTTCAGACGATGAGCTCTTTCAGTGCACATCCTTCACAGTTTGAGTGTGGTTTAAAGTTTCTAGCTTCCAGCGTAAAGATCTTCCTTGCAGTTAGCAATATCTTACTCGGCTTTTCCAGGAGAGCTTCAGACCAGCCTGTTCTGCAGAGAGGGTTATCAGATTCTGGTCTCTTCTTGCATCAGCCTTTAATGCAGAGAGAGTTGGTTCTCACAGTGACCCTTTGGTGAGAATTCGCTGGTTATTTTTGGAGAAAACGGGGAGAAAGAGCTTTTCTCCCTTAGTTGCCAAAAGCAAAACTGAAAGCTGTTTAGGTCTCTGAACCATTTCAGTGGGACCAGGTCCATTAAACATCCATGTATCCTCCATCTGTCACTGGCGGGTTGTGTACAGGCGGTTAAAATGAACGTGTTGCGGCAATGTCCAAAGCTTAGAGGATAACTGGAAGAAGGTTTTTTGGGTAACTTCTAAAGTGGTGCACGTGAAACTGGACCCGGGCCCCCGGGAGGCCATATTCAGGGTATCGGACCAGTTAGGGTTGGAAACGGGTGCGGAGGCAGATGTTGTAGCCTTCGCCTCGTTGATCGCCCAAAGACGGATCCTGATAGGTTGGAGAGCAACCTCTCCACCCTGTGCCCTGGCGTGGCGGGGGGCCCTGTTGGAATTTTTGACTCTTGAGAACGTTAAGTTTGAACTGAGGGGAAGGATGGAGGGGTTATACAATTCATGGGCATTATTCATTATGCACTTTCAAGAACTGGAAACATCGAACATTAGTTGGTTGGGTGGGTGGGAGGGTTGGGGGGGAGGGCTTGTGTGTGTTAAAGGCGATTATGGGTGATCCCTAATTCCTTTTTGTCATTTGTTTGTGTGAACATGCGGGCTAATGTTTGGGTTTAGTGGGAGGATGGGATCGTTGTTATTGATATGGGGATTGACATTTGTCACTGATTATTGTTTATTGTTGGGTGTAAATTTGGGAGAAAATGTGAAAAAGGAGAATAAAAAATATTTAAAAAAAAACAAAAACATCCATGCATCAAAAATGCGACAGCAGAAATAAAAGAAAGAGGGAGTAAGGGAATAAACAGGAAGGACCCTCACATACCCCCACCCCAAAGAGTGAAACTTCAGGGCATGGATGTTTGATTACGACGTATGCAAGACTAAATCACAAACACATAGCCATCTAAATAATCCCCGTTATACAAGTCTCCATCCCATCCTCTACATTGGTAACTGGGCACTCTTTAAATGTCTGTCAGATCATCCACAATCATTTTATCCTTTCTGGGAATATGTACAATTTTAACATTGAATTATTATAATAATAAACTCCAACAAAATAATCTTACGTTCCGAGTTTTAAGCTTCTCTATAAGTGCAAGTGGAATATGTTCTGTAAAAGTCCAGGATGGCCAGCACCGGTTCATCCTCTAACATGGCCATCAGTCTCCCAAACTTCTGTGGACCTCTGTGGTTTTAGTTGCGATGGATGTAGCTTAATTAGTTCAGAGTTTCTTGGGCGGGATTCTCCCTTCTGGAGTCTAAGGGCACAATTATCCCAGCCCCGCACCGGGCCAGAGAATCGGCCACTGGCGCGCGATTCTCCGAGGTGCGGAGAATCGGTGCCATTTGCGCCAAGGCGTTTGGCACGTCACGGGCCGCTGTCCGTGGCCGGGCCGCAGATTCTCCAGCCCGGATGGGCCGAGTGACCGCGTAGAAATGGCAGAGTCCCGCCAGCGCCGTTCACCCCTGGTCACTGCTGGTGGGAACTCCGCGCGAAGGGTCGGGTGGTGGCCTGTGGGGCGGGCAGGGGGCTCCAGTCCCGGGGGGGTCTCCGATGGGGTCTGGCCCGCGATCGGGGCCCGCCGATCAGCAGGCGGGCCTCTCTTCCCCCTCCCCCTTCTCCCCCCCCCCCCCCCCCCCCCGGCCTACTTTGTTGTGCGGCCGGCCCCTGAGCCCCAGCCGTCATGCTGAAGAAGTTCCCCACGCATGCGCGGGTTGGCGCAGCCCAACTGCGCATGCGCAGCGCCCATTTGGCGCTTGGAAGGGAGGCTGGAGCGGCGTGAACCACTCCAGCGCCGTATCGGTTGTCCCCACGCCCGTTTCACGATGGCGTTCACGACAGCGCGACTTAGTCTCCATTTTGGAGAATCGTGCCCTGAGTCTCCATTTCGGAGAATCGCGCCCAATGTCCCCACGCCCGCCGGAAAACGGGCGAGAATCACTCAAATTTTTCCTCGAAGGTCCGGGGTAATTCGCCGTTTTCAAGGGGGCTTGCAGGGACCCGCCGTGCGTCCCGCAGCTCCGGCTGCAGGCGGAGCCCTGCAGTTACAGCCTCGCATGTGCACGGTGGCCGGCCGTGGGTCCGCACATGCGCGTAGCGGCCGTCTTCGCGCCGGCCCCCGCGCAACATGACGGAGCCCTACAGGGGCCCAGCGCAGAGGAACATAGGCCCCCTCCTGGAAAGAGAGCGCCCATCGATCGGAAGCCCCCGATCGCGGGCCTGGCCACTGTGGAGGCCCCCCCCCCGGTGTCAGATCCCCCCGCCCCCTGTAGCCATCTGGGATGGCCACTTCCAGAATGCAAAATGGACATTTGCAAAGATTGCAGGGAAAATTGGACAATGTTAAGAAAGCAAGCAGGCACAGAGCCTGTCTGCATATTGGAGCCACAGCTCCCAGACAAGACTGAAACTGTAGGCCAATTAGCATATGGATGGCCCATCTCCGGGAACAAAGGGAGATACTTAAGTAACCCAACTGGCTCCAGACCTCGTGGCGCCAGTTCCCCAAACCGAAAGCAGAAAACAAAGCAGGCCAACGGCCACCTAGGATGCGCCCAGCCATCAGGGCACCCACCCCTTTATTGATAAGGATCAATGCGGATGATCAAGATGCGGTCCAATTAATTGGGGCCAAGTTCAAGGCCCGCCCAAAAGCGCGCGAAGCCCCTTTCAGGTATAAGAAGAAGGCCCCAAGAGAGAATCGCTCCCTTGGAATCGGCTCTCACAGCGGAGAGACCCGTCCACCAGCTGCACCAGAAGCAAGTAAGTCCAAGGTCAACGCTCGTTACCAGACGGACGACCTTGGCTTTTCCCCTCTACCACTTCGACCCCAGCAGCCTCAGAACCGAACAACGGCCATTGTTCCTCTGACTGAGTTGGCGCCCGAAGCTAAGTATAGGCTTTAGCAGTAGTGATAGTTTAGTCTGTAGGATTTTGTGCATGAGTAGATACTACTGTGTGTGTAAATAAATAGTATTGACTTTGAACTAACTAATTGGTGTATTGGCTCTTTGATCAGTATTCGCGTTTGAACCTTGTGGCGGTATCGAAAGATAGCTGGCGACTCTAGAGCAAACATAATTAGGATTAAGGAAGGCGACCATATTGACCGCCATATTCAGAGCCAACCAAAGAGAGCAACATTTACTGGCAACCTCTGATGGGATTCGACCCAGAAGTGGCCTAGTCACTCCGAGAGAACCCAAATTTGAATTGGAATCCAATTGGAAACAGAAAAACCACAAATGTAAGAATGATACTGATCAAACCTCCAAAATTCGGAAGTGTGTTAATGCATGCGTACTAACGGATATAAGGTAAACCTGAGAGATTTTGTTGCGTAAAACTGTCGGGAGTTCTGTAGGCCGGAAATTAGCATAAGCCGTACCCGTGTTTACATCACCACTTTATCACCCCCTGTTCCAAATTCAGTAGAGAACCCAGATAGAGGAAAATGGCAATGAAAGCAATGGAACGCCTTATGAACCCCCAGGAATTTGAGGTTGCAGCGACCAGTAGAGTAGGACAGTGTCCCGTATGGGAAGAAGAGATCAGAAAATATCTCAAAGGGAAAGGATGGCCCCTTTGGAGTGAATTCTGCGCCAATGATGAAACAGGTCCCAGAAGTATTGTGTATACTTGGTGGGAGAACCTGACAGAGATCCACAAGAAGAGCTGAGGGAAAGCTTGCAAGCCGATGGCAATCGTGTCCTGCTTGGCACAATTGCGAGGCACAGAGGAGGTCGTTAGGACGCTCCGTAGAGAGATTGAAGAGAGAGAAAGGAATAGTGAAGGAGATGTGAGCGAATTTGAGAAGGAGAACAGGGAATTGAGAGAGCAGTTAGAAGTGAGGGACAAGGAGGTGGCTGATGCCAAGCTGGCACACCAGTCTTGTCTCGCCCATTTGAGTAGTTTGTGATAAGGCCTACCAAGACACGCAACGCGCAGTCTTGGTAAGACAGGCAACCGAACAACAGGTTGAGCAGTTGCAGAAACAGTGCACTGACTTAAAAGCAGCCCTACGAGCGCCCCACACCTCCACGACGGAACAAAGGCAGAGCTCGGTAGATCACGCAAAGTGCCGGAAGCAAATTGCAGAATTGCAATCTCTGTTTTCCATTCAGAATGGGTTTCAGAGCACGTTGGACCCCAGTTAGACCAGGAAAACGGCCCGATTGGCAGGACTTAAGTATCTATGAGACTGCCCATAGATATGTACATGGGACATGTACACAGGAAAAACCCCAGAAACGAAAAGCACCCCAACCCCCGACTGCACAGGCAGAACACACCCCTTTGAACCCTGTAACTATACAGCGCAGGGCCACAACAGAAGGAGACTCAGATTTCCTGTACACGACACCGTTAACCGTAACCCAATTACGGGACATGTGTGATAAAATTACACCGTTCCTACCCACATCGGACACCCACCAGTTATTTGCTAGAGTAAAACAGCAGGTGACTATGTACGGCCTGGATGAAAAGGAGCAAGTGAAGCTCACAGTTTTAAGTCTTGACCCTTCAGTCGTGGCAGTCCTTCCCGATCCACAGAATGTAGGAGGAGGCACACTCCAAGAAATGCATACAGCGATCCTAGATGCGATCGACTATAACAAAGGAGACCCCGTGTAAGGGCTAAACAAATGTAGGCAGAAAAAGACAGAGCACCCCACAGCGTTTGCTGGACGCTTGTGGATTCACTTTACAGCAGTATTTGGAGAATTAGCCCGCGCCCATTTGACCCCAGATAATATGGCCAAATGGACCCGCATCCTAGTCTCTCATGCGACAGAGGCAGGACAGAGAGCTTGCGAAAATTACGACCCCTCAGATGAGACCCAGAACGAGAAATGGGTTTTGAAAAGATTGTCCCGTGCTTGGGAACATTCGGTCCAAGGCAAAACAGCG
The DNA here is from genome assembly GCF_047496885.1 of Scyliorhinus torazame. Lineage (NCBI taxonomy): Eukaryota > Metazoa > Chordata > Chondrichthyes > Carcharhiniformes > Scyliorhinidae > Scyliorhinus > Scyliorhinus torazame. The sequence continues at coordinate 195,628,113 of NC_092717.1, forward strand.
TTTGATAGAGCAGAGGAAGAACAGGCAGACATGCATCCAGTTAGGACGCACCAGAACCCCGCATGGGTAGATGAGGGCAGCAACAGCCCACAGCAACCCAAATCCCAGGAGTGTTACAATTGTGGACAATTAGGACACTATACACGAGAGTGCAATGCGCCCCAGAAGCAGCAGAGAAACCAACAGACAGGCACCCTAAATAAGAATAGGGCAAAGCCAATTCACAGCGTTAGTGCCCGTTCTGAG